>NW_017728943.1:52348108-52383667 GCF_001723895.1 Crocodylus porosus | reverse complement strand
ATATAGCTTAACATCTTTGGATTGCTGGAAATCCTACATTTTGGTGTACTATAAAATGGGGAAATATATATTTCTTATACACTAGATGATTAACTTTTTGCTCATATTTGTATTGTATCAAGCTTTGTGAAGTAGGTAATTTGAATTTAAACATACAATCAGCACTTCAAATTTATTAAACAAACTTGTTGATGTTTTGGATACAGAAACTTTTTTAAAATAAAAATGTGGTGCTTATTTACAACTAACTAATTTACTAAACAGTAGCATTAACTGTTATAGTACTAGGCACATGAACTGTGGATCGTGAATTAAAACCAATGATTTCAGGTCACCTGGGGCAAATTTTCTAAAATGCCTAATGAAACTCATTTGAACTTAAATTCCTACTTGCTTAACTGTCTTTAGAATGTGATGGTCATTTTTTACTAGGTCGTTTTGAAAAAATTATCCCTTTTCTTTCAAGATTTTAGAACTCTTAAATCTTATCCTCCTCCCCTTTTTATTCATAGTCTGGAAGAGAAAAACAAGCTGTCAAGCTTTTTCAACTCTCGATTGATTTCTCAGCTTTGAATGAAACAGTCCAAGTGAAGAAACTACTCTTTCTGCATCTGCACAAGAGGATGCTGCTAGCAGAAGCTGCTTCAGCACTTTACAAACTTTGGTTCCAGGTGCTTTGTTAGCGACTTCCACTAGTTCAGTGGTGTGACTTTTCTTTAAAACATCCTCAGCAAACATGTACTGCTTAAATGGTTCACCTCTGACCCTGACATTTATTATGGTTGGCATGACTGATTGGTGATTAGTAGAAGCTCATGTCATAACGGCATTTTCCTCTCCGGCAGTTAGGCATTTACCCTGGTACTTTGTGTAGAGAATTGGCAAGAAAATGAGATGGAGTAAGCGCTTGATTCATCTGCCTGTGGTTTAACTGTGCTGTTGGTATTTCTTGCTTTAATGTTTCTTGAAATTCTTCCCAAATTTCAGCAGCATCTGTAATACAGCAGCAATCTTTCTGCAGTTTGTCCAAGGCTATGGAAATAGGTTTCACTGTAGTCAGCATATCTTCTACATTCCCTTTTCTACAACTTTGACTACTCTAGCTGTGATACTTCCATCAATGCTGTCAAGATTTTCTTCATAGGTGGTCATCAGAATATGCCAGTTCTGAATAAATAGCTCAAAGTAGTCAACCACTAAATTTCACTCTACGAAGCTTCACCTCAAAAGTTAGATGTTTTCCCCTTCATTCTTGTATATAAGAAAATCAGGCTTTAACTCCAGAGTTTTTAGTAAAGGCTCATTGACTCAACATATTATTTTATCTGTGGTAAATTATTTTAAAAGATTATACTAAATCTATACAGCCTAATCTGTATTAAATTCAAATTTCACTTTAAGCTGGTTTATTTTTAGAAACAATTTAATTATAATTTAAATAAATTTTTAAAATCTGTGCTTTACATTTATTTTAAAAAATCTTTATTTCACCCTGCCCCATGTACCAGTGTTTCCTTAGCTTTGAAATTTCACCTGTACATGGACTGCATGCATGGGGTCTGATGTCTGTAGTAGACCATATCAAGGCCTGCCCTTAAATGCTGGGTTTGAGGCTTGCTCCCCAAGTAATTTCATTTACCATAGTTACTTAAGTACCAGATAAATGTTCCCCCAGCATAGTCGGGTTAAAAGCTTCATCTTGGATTTGAATACTAGCTTGAGGCAGGTAGTGGCTCACCTCTGGCCTTGGCTTGGAGCTTGGGGCTGAAGCCACAGCTGAGCTGCTGCTTGCTCTGGTCCAAGGGTGGTTTGTGTAGCAGAGGAAACCACCCAGTGGCTGGGGACACAGAATGTGGTTCAGAGAGAAGCATGGGGGAGACCGTGCAGCCTACCCAGCCCCTACATCACCTGCCTTCCATCATCAGTCTCTTGCTTCCCTCCAGTGGCCTGCCTTACCTTCAGCTTTGGCTCCAGCCTTGACCCAGCTGAAGCCACAACTGGCGCTGCTGCTTCTCTTTGGTTGGGCTGGGCAGGGGCTGCTCTTCTTGCCGACTGCCCCGTAGTAAGTGGCAAGGAGGGGTGAAGAGGGTGAGGGGGAGCCGAGGGATAGGCACAAGCATGGGTGGGGCAAGGGAGGCAGGTACAGAGATGGGGATGGAGGAGGCAAGTGGAAGGCATGGGCATGGAGGGGGAGAAGTGGGTAGAGGGAGAAGGTCTGTTCCCTTGTCTTCCTGCTGCTACTTTATGAATTTAATGACCCTCCAACAATTAGATTCTATACATGGAAAATTGTAATGAATTTATAATTTTCCACACGTGGAATCTAAATCCTGGGGAGTCAGCTTAACATTTGATGTTGTCTTGAATTCAGGTAGATGTGGTCCTTTTTTCATTATGGGCCCAATTTGATAAGTCAGTTGGCTTAGGTGAACAGCCCCACTGAAGACAGCAGAATGACTTATTCATGTATGAGATTTTATAGGGTTGGTCTTCATATAGCAATGAGACTCACGCTCAGGAATTATTTTTCAGGTCTGTATTCCAAACTTTTTTACTTTAACTGCATGTATGTGGCTTTTACAAAATCATTTTCTGAGTTCTTGTAAACCAAGGCTCAGACTTTGTGCTTTTTCTATCTTTTTTATGGTTCTGTGCTGAATTTAGCAAAGCATCATAGGCATATAATACATGTTTGTTTATACAGTCATAAAGTTAAGCATCTAATTCATCGCTTGGCTAAATTTGAGCATATACAATTAATCTATGATAACAAAGATGTTTGCAATGGAAATTCTGACTTTTTAACATTTGATTATAGTAATTTTGAAGAAATCTCTAGATATAATGGAAAGTTTTTCACTCTTTGGTAGAAAACTAACATTTCCATTAACCAGAAGACCCATCAGAATTACACTGTGTAGCTCCATCTGTTGTTGTCCATTACATTTGAACTCTTTTATCTAAGGAAAATGTATATAGAAGAAGAGGTTAATTACTCTGTGGTAGCTTGTTCTTTCTCTCTTGCTGTATATGGGAATACAGCATTAAGTTATTTTTCCTATTGGTTGATCTATATCTTTCAGAGGACTATGGGAATCTACTACTTGCAGAAGCCTTGCTGGAGCAGTGTTTAAAGGAAAATCTTGCCAAAGTGAAGGACTCCATTCCATTAATGGAAAAGAGCGAGCCAGAAATGAGTGAAGCCAAAAAATATCTGACCAGTGTTCTAAACAGGGGAAAATTACGAGTAAGTACTCTAAGCAGACATATATCTTTGCCAAATTGATGCTACTGTTGTGTGATAATTCAAAAGATAGACAAAACTTATGCATCATTCATCCAGGTCCTTGTTTCACAAACACAAATCCGTGTTCCTTTATTAATAACACTAATGCACCATTTGCTGTCTCTTGGCAGTATGTTCAGTCAGAAGAAATCACTTTTTGCTGCTGATGTAAAAACTCTGTTCATTTTCTAATGCACATCTATAGCTGCTTTTTATTTGTGATTTGAAATAAGTTGGCTGGAGGTTTAGGAATTTGGTAAGGTATTGGATATATTCTGCTTGTGTATCTTGCCTTCAGGGGACTGAAAATTATACTAGTCTATAGTGTGGGACTTGCTATACTCTGTAAGAGTTTAATTCTGTGAGGTGAAGCAAAGAGCTGTACTGTTTACTTTGCATTTATTTCAATTCATTTATAGGTACTTGAGCTAAGATTTTCAAAAACCTCCCAGTACCTTTTGGGTGCTACTAATGGTACCCAGCTTGGAAGCATGAAATCAGTAGAGTAGAAGCAGGGGCTTAAGTCCGTTCTGCTTAGGGGTGTGTGTTCTTTAACTTTAGGTGAGCTGTGTGCAGAATGCAGCTCTTTGCATATTTGTACACGGAACCATTTTGTTCCCTTCCTCATTTTGACCGCAGTACCAACTGATGTAGCAATTTGCATTTGTGGAATGTCTTGTCATTGGTCACAGTTATGCAGTTCATGTTTGTTAATCATGAGCTTGTTATTAAGCTATGGGCTCCCAATACTAGTCAGTGCTGCATTTATTAAAATATAAAATGGTTTGTGAGCCTTTTCCTGCTTGAATATGGAAAGCCTGAAAGGTCTCTTCTTTAATTTTAGAAACATCAAGAATATTCATTGTTTCTTTGATTTTGCTGTTGGATTCCTTAGAAAGCCAGCTGGGAGCTTTCTCGGCCCTTAATTTTAAGTTGTGTATGTGTGTGGGGATGATATTGAACCTTTAACAAAGCCATTGTCTCCTGCCTGTTAGTTAGACACTTGCATGAAATGTGAACAAAGCCGTTCTGGGCAATCTCAATATAATTTTTTATTTTTATTTTTTGCTCTTAGTTTCACTTTCTTGCCATACCATAATCTGTTAGTTTTTAAAGTCTTTCTGGGCAAAGAAGATAGGCAAGAGTTTGATTTCCTGGGTTGTTTTTTTGTGTTAGAAACTGCAAAGAAATAACCCCAAACCTTGCAGGTCTTGCTTGTACATCAAAAGTGTAAAATTGGTCAAAAGCCCAAATATTTCTTTGCCAGATCATTTTTTATGATAGCCACCATCTAGCCTGGCAATCTTTTGGGCCTGCCCGCCCTTGTGTTCAGCCTGTCCCCAGGGGGGTGGAATAGAGAATAGGGACCTGCACGTACTTTGTGGGTCAGAGCTGCTTGAATTAGAGAACACAAACACTCACCCACTCACTCCCCTTTGTTACCTTTTGGACTTAGGTATAACCTTGGCCCTGTCTCCCCACACCCATCAGTCTAGGGTGGTGGGCTTCAGGAGGTGCAGAGCTACTAGATAGCCCCAGGTGGGATAGGGGAAGAAGGTTGGAATTGAGTTTCTGTTTTAAAGGAAACTTTACCTCCCTTGGGGTGGAACATAACTGGGAGCAGCCCACTGGTAGTCTTGCCCTTGGCACAGGTGGTGTAGACCTCCACTGGGAAAAATGCAGACAATATTGGCATTTCTGACAAATTTCAATATCCCAGTAAGTTTCAATATCCTTTTCATGGGTGTTAATACAATTGAAATGCAGGCTGCATCCATGTGAGGGGCATCAACTTTGGTGCCTGTTAGCTGTATGTTCCAGGTACAAAACAATTGTTGATACTTTGGTCACTGATTGCATATTTAAAAGCAAGAGCATAAGACTGGGATATTTTTCCATTACCTCCCTCCCATCCTTAGCATTTGAGAGTTAATTACAAGGGAAGTGTCACTATTGAGACTAACTGCCCTGATTTTTGGCTTCCTGTCAAGTACTCAGTTAGCTCTGAGATAGCATTGCTTTGCTCTCCATATCTCTAACCAGAGCCATATCTTTATTTTTCAGCCTAAATATATGACGGAAGCCATGCTGATTCTAGGGAAGCTCCATTATGTGGAAGGATCTTACAGAGATGCAGTCAGCATGTATGCTAGAGCAGGACTTGATGACATGTCCATAGAAAATGAACCCTTGTACCTGCTACGTCTGGTGACGGAAGCATTTGTCATCAAAGGTAACAAAGTGTAAATATGCTTATGTTTATGCTAAATTCAAAGGCAGCCTTAGCATTGATTTGAATGAGAGCAGTGTTAGACTGGTGCTAAAAGCTTTTGAAAAACCTCTCCTATAGTATGTAGTCAATGTAAAAATAAATGTTTTGCAGAGCTTTAGTCCATATGTTCTAAACTTGGCTGTCTTGGCAAAAGATGTTTGAAAATGTTAGACCATATAAAGGCTTCTTGAAGTGGTTGTGGCTATGAATCAGCAGTGCATTTAAGCATGTGCTTCAATTTTATGGCAAAGTCAGAATACCAGCGGGGGCCTCTGCACATGCTTAGAAAGAAGTGACCTGTATACAAACCTTGAATGACTCGCATAAAGTAATTAACACAATCTTGACAAGTTTTAAACTGTAGGCTAATAGAATAATTGCTTTTTAAAGCAGTTAGTGTATTTCTGCAGTGCATGGAACATACTATCAGACCATATGTACAATGGCAGTTTCTTCTTTTATTTTCCTCTCCCCCTTTTTTTTTTTAGTTATACAAATCTTGCACTGTTTGAGACTTCATTGAAAACAGCTTTAAAATTGCATTTAATTTTTGTAAATGGGGAAAAAAAATCCCTAGTCAGTAATTGAGTGGAAAGAAAAAGACCAGTTATCTTTTCCTTCAGTTGCTTTCAATTCTTTTTATAAATGTTGCTAAATATTGCTATCTATCTACTGCTTTCTACTCTTTTCAGCATGTCCACCAGCTTATTAGGTGAATGAGAACTCTGTGATGATCAGATACCCTCAAATGGTATGTAAAGATTAAAATTAAACCAACCCAAGCACTGTTTGAATGGGCTGTTAAAGTTGATAGTAATTTGGATGTGTTTCACGATCTCACACAGTCATGCATTCTGCATTTTTAACAAAAACCTGTTTGTGCTGCTGTGCTGGCTTTGGATTTCTTTTCTGTGAGCAGTGGATGAGCCTTCTGTGGTAGTGAGCTTCTACTTGCAACTGATTTATCTGTAACTTGCATTAACACTTTTTGCTTGGAGTGAAGGATGTGGCAGAGGCACAGGGAAGTTAGGAAGCAAACGTCCAAGAACAGCTGACAGGAGATTCCAAAGTCTTTTGAACTTCACTAAATCATTCCACTGACTACAGTGGGCAGTAGCTCTGGGGCTGGATAACTATAAAAGTTGTTGTGGTGGGTGGACATGAAGAGATGGAAATGCCCTGTTTCTACTGGGCCTCAAGTAATTGAGTGCCGTATCTCTTGATAAGGCTGTGGAAAGTGGAGCTATCTCTATTTACTGGCTCAGGCCTTTTGTTTTGCTTTTTGTTTCATATTTGCATATAAAAGTGATCTATGTTTTTGTTTGGAATTTGAGACACATGTGAATTGCAGCAATATCATTTTCACATTCCTTGTTTCCCACCTTTTCCCAGTTTATTTACCAGCCTGTGGTTCTCAACTGGGCTACCACAGCACCCTGTTCTGTTGCAAGGGCTCATGAGGGGTGCTGCAGTAGCAGTCGCCGGGTAAATCTGCCCTGCACACTCGCCCTTTATTAGAGCTCTCTGATTAACCTAAAGGAGCTAGCAAGCAGCCTCATGCTGTGTAGCCCTTCCTAGTGCAGTTCCTATATGCTCTTTCCAGAAACAGAAGAGGATGGGCATTTTCACCCATGCCTTTATTTCCAGGACTAGCATAGTAGGGGTGTTTCTTCCCTGGCTGGCTGTGTCACAAGCGTGTAGGGCAGTTTTATCTGGAAGAAGCAGAACCAGCTGAGAAGTTCCAGGTAAGCCAAGGCATCGCCAACAGTGGTTCTCAGCTGGGGGTGCCACTGCATTCAAAAAAGTATTGGTGTATACTGTGACCATGGAAAGGCTGAAAACCCCTGTTCTGAGCTTTTCAAATTCCCACTCTAAAAGTCTCAATAGAAAAAAGACAAAAACAAAACCTGCAAGACAGAAATCATCCAATCAGTTTGGGAAAGAAAGTTGGCTCTATGGCTCCCTGTAGTCTTCCTACATCACACTAACCAATGCAGTTGCTTCTTGATGGAGACAGACAGTTTAATGCAAGGCATTGGTCATAAGACAGCAACAGCTTTTTCCAATTTCTTTACTTGCTTACAAAGCCGTGGAGTCCTCTATGTAAAGTGTGAAGCAACAGTTGGTTTCTGCTCTGACTACAAGGCCTGGTGAACTATGGATATTTTTAATGAAACTCAAAGTTCCTAAAAAAGGTACAGTAGATTCATATTCTCCTCTATTTGGAAATCTTCCTGCATGCAAATGGCCAGGTCTTCATCTGGTTTAGGTTGTTACAGTCAACATCAGTGGAATTATTCAGATTGCCCAAACTGAGGATTTGATGCAAATAAATTCTCAAATATCTTTGAACTTATTCCCTTAGATATCAAGATTTGTTTTCTTTTAGCCTTCTACTTCTAATTTCTTACTCAAATTATAAAAGAAAAAAGTACATTCAATAGCTTTCCATAGTTTTCCTTGTCTGGGTATCTACCCAGTATTCATGCAAAGAAAGCACTCCGCAGCAATCTTCAAGCCCCTGCTTCTTTTGATGGATTTGTTACTGCTGCTGTTCCTAGAACTGACCTTTTGCATTCTGGTGTTTCTGGGTTGGGAAATTATTGCATGGTGCAGTGCTGCATGGCAGACTCCAAGGGTTTGGACAGGCAGCCAGATTAGAAGGGCAGTGGCATTTACTTCATGTCAGCTGTTCTGCACTGTTTTGTATGTCTGTTTCTATCCTGCAATAAGTGGAAGTTATAGTGAGACAGGTTCACCCTAAACAAAACAGGGAGAAGTTACTGGGTTTTGTTTCTAATTCCTATGGCATTAAGCAGTTACAATCTATTGGTTGGTCTGGATAATTTTTCTGTCTGTCCATATAGTTAGACCAGAGATGTCAGAAGTACAGCCTGTGGGCCAGATCCAGCCCATGAAGCTGCTATAACCTGGCAAGCCAGTGGAAATTAAGGCACATGGCTGGGGGATGTGGCAGGAGGGTGAGTGAAGGCTGATGTAGCCCTGGTTACTCTCCATCCATTTTGCTTGTAGCCATTGCTGAGGCCTTACTTCCTTGGCTGCTGGCCCCACTGCTGCCCCATGCTATGCCATGTGTCTTATGCCAGAGCTAGAGTCGCTAGAGCTACCGCTGTGGCCTAGGGCACATGATGGCAGGTCTGACTCCAACCCAGGACACATGGTGGGAACTGGAACTGCACCACATGCCCTGTCCTGGAGCTGCCACTGGGTAGTTTGGAGGAGCTGCTGCCAACCTGGATCAGGAAAATTTAAGGCTTAGTGTTCCAAGTGCTGGAAAACTCATCCGAGGCTTTTCAATGTGTTATAATTAATTAGCTTGCCACTGCAATACAATGCGGATCTTGGGTCTGTTGTGTCTGGGGTTATAAAAATGCACAGAAAAAAAAATACCAGTGTCAAAATTCTTGAGTGGGCACTTACCTATATGAAATAATGTGTTCAAGTTGTTTATAAATGCTGCGGTTTGAGTAGTGTAACAGTGACAGGAGTAATGACAGGGGTCAGGGTACTTTTAGATTAGCTCTCTACATGTGCTGTCTGCTTCCAAGGCCACATCCATCGAGACGGAAGGAGCAGAAGGAAAGTGATGCTAGGCCTTGTTTAACAGATAGGGTCTCAACTCTTCATAATTCCCTCTCAGTTTAGCAAGGACTAGTCCTTACACTCTTTCTCTGATTACCTAGTAGGTTTCTCTTTTCAGCAAGAATGTATTTGGTATAACTTTTTATTTCTGGAAGCCTCTACCATGTTGCACATGCTGTATGGTGAAAGTGATTCTGCTTGTTGCTGTTGCGAAAACAGGGTTAAGCAAGCAAGTGCATCAAAAGCCAAGTTTATTCTCATTTCACTTGTGATATGCTTGGCCACCTGTGTTGTCATCTTCTTCCAGTGTGCGTTGCTCTGAGGCCCAGTCACACCAAGGAAGGAAAGAGCAGTTTCTAGTGTTGCTTTCTGATGTGTAGTCACTATCTACTGTCTAGAACAAGATAGCTGATAAATTCTTTTAGCTTTCAGAACTATTTTGTAGCACTGAGTCACCAGTCTCTTGCTGCATCTTGTCAGCTTCTGCCTAGACTTTCAGTAAACCTAGATTCGTATTTCTGTCATTACTCGCATCTAAATAGGAGCTAAATGCTTCTTAAACATGGATCCCAGATGGTTTAAAGGCCGCACTCCTAAGAGAATGATGACAAAAGCTAGTAGTGTAGATTAGGCTCGTGTCTAAAGACCTTTCACCAAACACCTCTCTGTCAGTGCTTACACAGTGTGAGCAATGTGGCTTCTGACCCTCAGCTTAGTTTTAGAAAAAAAAACTTCTGATTTTTTTTTATATTTCCTGCCTCTCTCTTGGTCTTTTTAAATGGCCAAGAATGTGGGATTATGGGAGATCATCTGCTTGGGAGCATGTTGTTCCTGTTGCAGAGGCTAACATTTGGTTCCTTACACTCCATAGGTAATTATGGTGACAGTAATGGTTTGCATTTACATAACCTTTATTGTCTTGACATCATCAGTTCTCTTTAGAGAGGGAGAGTAAGTACCATTAGGCCCTTGGTTTATATGTAGATAAATCAAGAAAGAGGAAGTCCAATGACTGGGCCAAGCTTATAAAGCAAGGCTGCCAAATGCATCTGGCTCTGTAGGCCAGATGAGCATTGCTGGGCCAGTCTGCAGGCTGCACTGGGCTCACCATAGTCAGCAAACAGGACTGTATGGCACAGCATAGTGTAGTGTGCTTCCTATGTCAGACCGCTGGGTCATATACAGCGCACACAGCTCTGTGGTGCTTAATGGCTTGCACTGCAGGTGGCACATGGGCAACCAGTGCTGCACATAGCTTGGGGGGTGAGGGGCAAGGGAAGCAGGGGCTGGCACAAGGATGTGTGCTGCACCCTGCCAGACAAGCAAGCCCAGAAGTGAGCCATGCTGGAGTCAGCTCACAGGGCTGGCTGGCTGGGGCTCAGCATGAAGCACGTGCCCTGTGCTGGGCCTTGCTGGGCCACATTCAGTACCTGCGGGCCAGATCATATGGTTTCATGGGCCGCATGTCTGACACCCATGTTAGAAAGCAAGTCAGTGATGGAATCCAAAAAAAAAAAAAAAGAGCAACCAAATCTCTTAACTCCCTGTGCCTTGCTGCTGTCAGTTAACATCATGACAAACACTGGCAGGAGAATGGCAGAATGATGGTTCCTGGATTAGAGAAAGTGAAAAATCTTAAGAGTTTGTCTTTAGAGAACAGGCTGGGGCTAGAACCTGTTTGGGGCCCAGTGCAGGAAAGGAGAAGAGGTATGTCCACATGGCTTAAATTAGGAATGTGAAAGGTTAAATAATTAATCATTTAACCTTTAGTTTACCAGTTATTGTTTAGCATGGGATGGGTCACAGTCTGGTAGAGAAGGGGCTGGGGAGGCAAAACAGTTAGTGCCCCAGCAGGAACCCAAAGGTGGCAGGGCAGGCAGGCAGAAGGGAGGAAGGGGGAGGGGGACTAGTACCTCTAAATTGTGAGGTTACAGAGGAAAACAGCAGGTGGCCTGATGACTCACCAATTAAGCAATTAACTGCTCATTCGCAGGTGCTCCCTTCCCTCCCTCCCAGCACAGCATTTCAAGTTTGCCCTACGCTATGAGGGAAAACTGAGGGATGAGGGATTTTGTTGGCAATACTTGATTTATTTGTCATTTTTGTTTGGCAGAAACATTTTAAATCTCATTGGACATTTGGGAGAAAGGATGTCTTAGTTACAGGTCTGGCTTATGCTTAAAAATTATAATATTTATAATAATGCAAGTACAAAGTTTTGGTTTTTTTCAGGGATGGTGCCATGGTCATAGGGAGAAAATTAAGAAAAGTCCTCAAATAGCAGTGGTTATGCTGGATAGCAGAATAAACCATACCGTTATAAGTCTTTTTATAGTGATATGACTGGGGAGGGGTGTATCGTGTATAACTGTTCTGGTACAGTTAAAGGGAAAACTTTTTAAATCCCTTAGCTTCAGCATCTCTTCCTCTTCAGTTAAAGAGCAAGAGGTCACAATCCACATCTCCTGAGCCCTTCCAGCATAGTTCAAGGAGGTTAGACTTAAAAAAAACCCCCAAAAAACCCCCAGAGTTTATCTTAAAAAAAATAAAAATAGGAAAAACTATAGCCTTGCAAACTGCTGCCTTATACTGCTGTAGCAGGCTGGCTAGCAGAGACTTTTAGCAGACTGCACACATTTGGCTGTAGTATTCTGCAGGCTTGCAAGGGCTACAGCCCAGCTGCAGGCAGTTGGGAGTGATTATGGGCTGCCTAGGAGGACTGGGCTATCTGAGAGAGATGCTTAGCTGGCCACAGGAAGATAAAGGCTCCCAGGCAAGGGAGCTGGGGGGGCAGTGGGGGGAGTGAGAGACTGGGAAGAGAGGAGCCAGGCTAGCAGCTGCTTCAAACCCTCGCAACCTTGGGTCTTTTTTCAGACACCGAGGAATAGCCTTTTAACTTAGCCTTTCCCTGGGAGCCTTTTAACTTTCTGTGGCCAACAAATTATCTTCTCAGCTGGCCTAGTCCTTCTAGGCAGCCTGTAGTCAATGCCAACTGCCTTCTGTCAAAGGCCTTCTTAAAGTCTTGAAAAACTATGTCCATGACGACATCACCATCCAAGGATTTAGTTACCTGGTCATAAAAGACAATCAGGTTGATAAGGCAGGACCTGCCTTTGATGAACCCATGCTGATTGCCCCTGAGCATGATCTCCCCTGCAGGCTCCCCCACAGGTGCGTTCCTTGATGATTCTCTCCAAGATCTTCCTGAGCACCAAGGTGAGGCTTACAGGCCTATATTTATTTGGGTCCTCCTTCCTCCCTTTCTTGAAAATTGGGACCACATTAGCCAGTTTCCAATCCCCCGGCACCTGGCCAGATGACCACAAATGTTAATACAGCCAGGCCAAGGACTCTACGATGACCCCTGCCAGTTCCATCAACACCCTCGGGTAGAGGGCATCTGGACCTGCAAAAATGTCTAGCCCTTCCAGAAGATCCCCAACTACATCTGCCCTGACCCTAGGCCTGACAGAGCTATCCCTGAGATTGTCCCTACTGCTGGTAGGTGGGATGTTCTGGTCCCTGTTCAAGAAAACAGAGGCAAAGCAACTGTTAAAAATATCAGCTTGCTTGTCTGGCATAGCCACAAGATTACCATTTGCATCTTGCAGGGGCCCTACATTGCCTGGTGCCCTCTTCTTGCTCCCAATGTACTTGAAAAAGGACTTTTTGTTGTCCTTAATCCTGGACGCTAACCTGAGTTCCATCTCTGCCTTGGCCTTCCTAATATCCCTCCTACACTCACGGGCCGAGGAGGAGTACTTCTCCTTGGTGATAGCTCCTCCCTTCCACTAGTTGTATGCCTCCCTTTTAGTCCTCAGGCATTGCTGAATGCCCTTGCTGAGCCAAGGAGATTTCTGAGCACTCTTACCCCCCTTGCTTCTCTTAGGGACTGTTATTCTTTGGGCCTGGAGGATCGCCCTCTTAAGGTATGACCGTCCCTTGTGGACTCCCATCTTCTCTACCTTCTGGGCCCTCAGTGCCTCCCCCACTAGTCTCTTAAGCTCATTGAAGTTGGCCCTTCTGAAGTCAAGGGCATTAGCCTTGGTGTAAGCCCTTGACACCCTGCATTGGATGGTGAAATCCAGCAGGTGATGATCACTATTGCCCAGGTGGTCAAGGACCTGCAGTCCCTTCACCAGGTCATCCCCTGTGGCCAGGACCAGGTTCAGCAAGGCATTACCCCTAGTGGGGCTATGCACTTCCTGGATAAGGTGAAGGTCCTGTAATATAGCCAGGAACCTACGTGAGCGGTCAGACCTGGCTGTCTGCTCCTCCCAGCAAATGTCTGGGTAGTTTAGGTCACCCATGACAATAACATCTGTTGACCTAACTGCCTTCATAAGCTGACTGGAGAAGTCCTGGTCCAGCTCTTCCCTCTGGTTGGGTGGTCTGTAGTAGATACCCACCGTAAGGTCCCTTTCGCCATGCCCCCCTTGTAGTTTGACCCATAGTGTCTCTGCTCGACCCTTCTCTACCCCGAATCTAATCCTTGATGATGTGAAGTGCTCTTTGACATACAGCGCAACCCCCCCACCTTTCCTCTCTGTCCTGTCTCTTCTATATAGGATGTATCCCCACATGCCTGCCGCCCAGTCATAGGTAGGGTCCCACCAGGTTTCTGTGAGCCCTACTAAGTCTGGGTTCTTACTTGCAATCAGGAGGCACAGTTCCTCCTGCTTACTCCCCATACTACGAGCATTAGTGTAGAGGCACTTGAGGCCTCCTGAGGGTGCACATGCCTCCCTCCCACTCCTAGGACAGTTGTGGCCCCCTACTCCCAGGACATTGATGCTTACCTGGGCTTCCCTTCCTCTTGTCACCCTGTGTGATGGTGGAGCACCCTCTTCACTTGAAGCAGCCTCTTCCCCCGGCGAAGCTAGTTTAAAGCCCACCCTATGAGATCAGCCAACCTAGAGGAAAAGATATGTCTGCCCTTCAGGGAGAGGTGAAGCCCATCCCACCCCAGCATGCCCTCCATACAAAACATGAGTCATTGTCAAAAATCCCAAAGCCTGCTTCATGGCACCAGCTCCGAAGCCGCTGGTTAACCACGTCAGTGCAGGCCTCATGACGCCTACCCTGTCCACTTACCAGGAGAATGGAGGAAAATACCACCTGGGCTCCCATTTTCTTCAGTTGGTGTCTCAAGGCCCTGTAGTCCTCCATGATGTTATCTGGCTTGCCCTTGGATGCATCATTTGTACCCACATGGACCACAACCAGTGGGTAGTAGTCAGAGGACTTGATGATTTTAGGGATCGTCATTGGATCGTCGTCGGCCAATATGCTTCCTTAAAAATCGGATATTAGTATCGGCCCCAAAAATCTCTGTTGGTGCATGCCTAGGAGGAACCCAAAAGCAAAGGCACCCAAAATTTGTTGCCATCTTGGAAATGTGGCCTTAATCTTTTATATAACAGCTTACCCATGTGTCCTGTAAGACTAATATCTTCCTTACTCCGAATGGTGTTCGGGGAGTAGAAAGGTGCAAGGGGGGTGCGTGATACTACTCTTGTAAGAAATGGCTATGAGCCAGTCGGTGCGTTTTGTGTAGGGTGACCATAAGGAAATCTTGGATGCTGCCCCCTCCTCTCCAAACACCCCCCCCAGGCATTCTATTAGATAGGCCAGAACACTGCCAAGCCCACTTCCAAGGCAACAGCGAAGTCAGCAGCACCAATGGAGGTGGAGTGGCATGGTGTGCCAGGCAGGTGGGCAGCAGCAGCAGGCTTCTTGGTGCACTGCATTGCTCCACTTCCCTGCCAGGCTGTGCCCTGCACCCAGAATGCTCATTTTAATTTTCGCTAACCAGCTGGGACCGGCC
This sequence comes from Crocodylus porosus, assembly GCF_001723895.1. Taxonomy (NCBI): domain Eukaryota; kingdom Metazoa; phylum Chordata; order Crocodylia; family Crocodylidae; genus Crocodylus; species Crocodylus porosus. The sequence continues at coordinate 52,368,679 of NW_017728943.1, read as the reverse complement.
TATGAAATCTGGGACTGTCCCAGCCAAACCGGGTTGTATGGTCACCCTATTTATGTGTATAGTGTTTATTTTACAACTGTTTCCAAAAAATATTTCAAGCAAAGAAAAAAATGTATACTTAAATATTTCCTTTTGGCTGATAAATATGTGCACTGTGAAAATGGAGTATAGTAACTTTAATATTAGTGTGTCTATATTTAAGAAGGTGTTTTTACCTTGCAGGTCTGTCGCTAGAGCGTACACCTAATTCCATTGCCTCCCAGGCTCGCCTGTGTGAAAGAGAAGAGGAAGTTATCTCTTGTTTTGAGACAGCATGCGTTATTGCACAAGTGTATTTGCAGGAACTTGAGAAGGTAAGGAAGAGATATGCACTAAACATCACTTACGGCTTTATTTTTTTAAAACTTTTCCTTTTAATGAGGCTCCAGGGGTGTGATCAGTGAAAGCTTTGCAAATCTGAAAAGAGAATTTATGCTTTCTGATTAATGGATGGGAAGGAATGTTAGAAGGGCTCCCAACCATTGTGTTTTTGTCAACAACAATTTTGATATAAGCAACTCTTCACCCTTTTTGGTTCCCTCTGCTGGGTAACTGAATGCTGATGCTAGGTGACTGAATTCAATGAAGGGGCAGTATTGTGATGCCTAATTCAGTAATGACTAGATTTCTCCCAACAAAGTTGTTTGAAACCTTGAATCACGCTCTGGATGTTAACTGTACTGAGCAAAGCAAGTATTTATCTGTTAAAAGGACCAGACAAGACATCGTTGTACTAAGCGGAGGCAGGAGAGACATTACTAAATAAAAAAAACATGTATTTATATAATATCTTTCATCTTAATTGATCCTTAAGGCCCTTTACATCAGATCTGTATTTGATGTACAAGTTGCACAACAGATCACTTCATCCTGTGATGGCACACAATTGCCAGTGTGACATTAACCAGAGCACTTCAGCTTCTCTGAGTGAAACTATGAGTGTAACCAAGGCAGGTGAAAAGATATTAATTGATTGGAATTTGGCCAGGGCATAAATATTAAGATTTTTAAACCCTTGCTTTTACAAAAAATGTTATGGGTTCTCCTAAGAACATTTCATTCTGTGTGAGTACACACATGCCTTAAGTGCTTGAGCTTGAAAATTTTTGCTATTCTGTACCCATACAACATGCGTCCCTGCTCCTCTTCATGCTCAGCACCGAGGACAGGAAGGATGGTGGACACTTCCCATTCATCAGATCCACTAAATTGTCTGCTGGTTCACAGGCTTTCTGCTGTCCTGACAGACTGCAGGTTCCCTACTTCATGCCCATTTGCAGGAGTAGTTCTAGTGTGGAATTTTTTTTTCAATAAACTTCCTTTTTTTATTAGCAAATTATTTTTGTTTTTATTTCCTCTTTGATAGTTTCTTTGTTGATGGGGGAGAGGGGAGGAACCAGTATTAATTTCTCAGTTAGCTTAGTACTTTCTCCTAGAGAAATCCAGGCCTCCTTTTTATCTTTAAGTACTGCCCCTGCAATAGGGCCATCTCTGACAACAATGGACATTATAAATGCCTTCCACTCTCTTCCCACCCTAGTTATTTACCTAGGTCCAGAAAGGGAAAGAGAGGAGACTCTAAGCTAGGCTTAGTTACTTTAGTATGTGCAGGAGCTGCTTTGGATCCAAAAAAAAAAAAGCCCCAGAAGACTACCTGACTCACCTCAGGCAACCCATGAAATCTGAAAGAGTAGATTTCTTGCCCGAAAGATCATATTTGATGTCTGCACCAGAGAAGCCAGCTTCTGGTAAGGCAAAATGAAGAGGAGTTTTGAGTGAAGGGTGTGGGGAAGGATCCAGTGCTCTACTCAGTTGGGCTTGCTCCTTTTAAACATTTGTAGACTTCGGTTATATTATTCTGGACAAAATTATTATTATTATTATTATGCATGAATTGTTTTCCTTCAAGGTCTGGGGTACATGATTTGCACAATAATTTTGCAGCTTTGCAGGATTTACTTTACTTTCTTCTTTTACATTAAGCTGAGTAGGTGCAACATTGATGGGCATTGACATTCCAAAATGTCGATTAATCACTGTTAAAAAATTGCCTCAAAACTTGTTTCTCATTGACCTTGAGTGGCCGTTGAATAGCCACTTCTGATGCATTTGTCTGACAATATGAAAATCAAATGAGAGAGATCTGGAATTTACTGAGATTCAAAGCTTTTCTCTTTTACTTGTGAGCAGATAATAGGCTAGCACAGTTATTCTGTATTCAAGACAACTTTTTTTTTTTCCTCTCTCCTCTTCTCAGGCCTTGAACAACACACATTCAAGAGGTATAAAAGGCAGCAGCATGACTTTCTCTGACTTTGAACTCCCTTATTTCCTGGAAGCAGCTCTACAGAGTGCATATGTGGCTCACTTAAAGAAAGGGTAGGTAGATGCAGCTATTTAATACAAACAATTTAATGCTGAATGTTACTGCACAGTAGCTTTTGACATGTCTCTGCCTGCTGCCCTGCAGTTTCTGTAACTCGCTGACTGGAATGACCCATGTCAGCTTTCCCTATCTCTGCATTATAGCAACCACTCTGGGCTGTGTTGATTTTGCTGCTGTTCTTCTATTTAGGGTAGCATGGCACCATACTTTACACTGAGACCAAAATAAAAAAGGAAAGAACCAAAACTTCTGATCTCTGGACACAGGCATATAGAAGAATTAGGCCAACGTTGAGTGCTTGTTGCAAAATCAAATGTAGGACCTCCTTTACAGCAAAATGAAATCACTGGAAACTCTTGTTGATGTCAGTGAGCTTTAAATCAGACATTTAAAGCTTGCAGTGAATAATTCTGAGACAGTAGCAATGCGGAGTTCATCTGTGTGAACCAGGAAGTACAGATATACAGCTAAGAGCTTTCCTACAGGATAAGCATGACTGTGGTAGCTGCAAATCCAGCGTTAACTTCAGCTGAGGAAAACAGTTGGATGAACCCATGTCCATAGCAATAAAAATACATTACCTATATAAACCCCTCTTTTTTCTGGGGATCTGGTCATGCTTTCTGATCTTGAATGCATAGATATATGTTTACAGTTCCCCTTCTGGGTACTGCAAGGCATAGGTGTCATCAGCCTTTTACTGATAGAGATTGCAGCCTGGGAAGTTTGTCATTTACCTTGTATCAGGTGAGAAGCAGGTTTAAGATCAAGGTCTCCTCCAGACCCGCATCTTAACAAGACTATATTTCTATTCTCCCCAAGTGAATCAGCTGCTAAAGTTTGCACAGGTCTAAGTACTAGGACTGATAAGTATTTTCTTCATCAAAACATGTTTTGTTTTTGTTTTGGGTTGGTTTTTCTTGATGAAAACCATTTTAAAAAAAAGATTTTGTGTAATATTTTTCTTTTTGGTTGAAATTTTACATCTTAATCAAAAACCTGGAGTAAATTTAGGGACCTTTCTCTTTTCCACATTTCTTCTTTTTCCAGTGGATAAGGAGGAAAAATAAAACATAGGGGGAGAATCCAGATGATGCACAATTTTCATTTAGCTTGAAATCCTTTATATGAAGTTCATGGCATTTTTTTATCAGCCCTGCTCTTTACAAGCGTGATTTCAAATAAATCCCTGAATCTGTGAATGTTCATAGTACTTTTTGTTCTTTTAGGTTTAACTATAATTATGTGCTTGTCTTCACTCAGCTTCCCCTGTAAATTTATCAATGCAAGCTAAACTGATATAAATCAAGTTTAAACTAAAACAAGATTGCCTACATACAGCAGTTTAACTGTGTCATATCACACCTTCTAATTAAAGCCATCTATGGTTATGTACCTAGGTAACAGGAAATTAGCAGTATCATCTGGATAGAAGGTGATGGGAGATGCATTTTTGTATTTTCAGATATGCAGATGTTACTAACCTGTTCAAGTAAACATTTGAAACTTCTTTTTTCCAAGCCTGAGGTCTTGTTAAATGATTGCATTGCAAAAACGTATAGTATTGAGATCAGCTGGGTGCCCTTAAATAAAAAGCTCTTATATTCATATTATTCAGCCTTTATTTTAATATATTTTAAATTCAGTCTAAGTATAATCTGTCAGTGCAGTGAATCCAATGGGTTGTCTTGGGGATTACTGTTAGTCCTGGTTGCTCCCTCCCTAGGTAATTTTCATAGTGTGTGTCATTTGAAAAAAAATATTCTGAAGCCAAAATTGATTTGTGAAATACCACATGGTTTCTGTGCTAAATTGCTGTTTTAGCAGCACAGCTGTATTTGTCCTTTAGATAAGAGTTGTTTGATACTAGCCATAAACTGACTCCAAGTGTACACCACAGCAGTACAAACACAAGGCCTTACTATTTTCTTTAAATTGGGATTAAAGTGAATGAAGCCAAAGAGGGGAAAATCTATAGTTCCCACAGCCATACCTAATAGTCATAATTTCATGTTGCTGCCACAAGAGGGCGTATGCAGAACTTGTAAAGCACTATTAGAATAAATTGAAGTGAGGATAGGAGGGGCTTTGGATGCATTTTATGTATAAAATAAACTTCTCCACCTCATGTTGCATGCCTTGAAGAAATCATTTTATTCTGTGTGTTGCTGTTATGTATGGGACTAAGAAATCAGCTGAAAGAGACAGACGCCCAAGCAGGCTGATGAGAGTTGAGTTGGGTATGATGTCATTTCCCACTGGCTTGCTTGTGCTGTGGAATCACAAATGAGCAGAGCTGCCTGATGTCTAGTCAGACAGATGAACTAAGGATGTACCTATTGTTCTCTTGCCTTTATTTGATCCCACTGGCAACTGTCCAGATTATGGCCACAGGCACTGTCTCTCTTGTAACATAAAGTGAAAAGAGGGCCTGTTGACAAGTGAGTCCAGCATCTCTTTCAGACGATAAAGAGCCAGCTGTAGAGACCAACAAATCCTGCAGCTGTGGGAAGCCCCTATGCTCTTTATGTTCATTTACTTAAAATACTGTACTGCTGAAGGCAAATCTTTTGCAGTCGTCTGCCCTTCTGCACCAAAAAAAGGCTTCCTTTGTATTGTTTCTTAAAGCGTCATTGAAATTCTGCAGATGCAAAGTGTAACCAAGCAGGTGCTGCCTCAGTGTGGGAAGCAGACTGTTCTGCAGATGTTGGTGTGCAAATCTGTTTATTTTTGTATGGAAATGTGTGCATACAGATTAAGATCATAATACGACTAGCTTCTGTTTTGGTTTTACCAAGGAATGGCTGCTTTCAAATATCGCCTTCTGAGGCACCAGTCAATTCTTATCTTCTATTATGATCCGGGGGGAGGAGTGGAGGTCAGATTGCAATGTTAGTTTCTGAACAGGAGGTGGCTCCTAATCGGATTTTAGCTGGATGGGAGAGCAACTAGGGATGGGGGGAAGAACTAGTATAGGAAAAGGAGTCCCAGTATGGAAAAGATTAAGAACTTCTAAAGTAGCAATCTGAGAGCAAGGTTGGTCTGCCTGCCTCGATTCTTTTTTGGAAACACTTTGCTAGAAACAAACCCTTCTGATAAATCTTATAAAAATATAATTCTTTAAATGTAAGAAAAAATATCCAGGGACAGGAGACTGCTTTGTCTCGCTCTCAAACTCGATCTAAATTTTTCACTAGACTACCAGGAAGGTTTCCTCATGTATGATACTGAATAAATATTAAGTCCTTCTCTTACCCACTGGGGATGTTCCTCAGCACACGAACTAGGGGTTCACATTTTCAAGAAATTAGGGGAGTGACAGTGTCCTGATATGGGAGTCTGAGATGGTGGCTGGATTTGTGAATATGCTATCTGTTTATACATAGAGGAATGCAGCATTTAAAGTAAATCCTCAGCTGTGTCTTTGAAGGAAAAAGTCGGACCTAATTTCTCACAAATTTAGCAAAAAAATATGAATGGTGACTTGTTATTCAGACAGTAGTAGATGCAGGTTGCTTAAGTCTTATTGTTGAGCTTTGTCTAATATTTAGACAGCATTGCTGCTGCTTTTGAAGTGATTAAGAACAAAATTTACTCCCAGCTTCTAAGAAATCAGTCTGAGATTTCTGCACAAAACTCTGCATCATCATCACCATCACTGAATGTTGTTACTTGGCAGCATAAATGCAAGCTGTGCTTTGAGAGAGAGAAAATCAGTCTGCCCTAAGCAATTTACTAACTGTAAGGCAGTGTTTCCCAACCTTTTCCAGCCCAATGCACACTTAACATTAATAGAAAATTTCCATGGCACACCTGTTAAGGCATTCCCCATCCTCATACCTATTGTAGCTCATTTCCATGGCAAAATTTCATGGCACACCTGTTCATTTCTAACAACACGCTTTTGTGCTGCGGCACACTGGTTGGGAAACACTGCTGTAAGGTCCTGATCCTGCATCAGGATTTCCTGGAGCTGGCCCCTGCAGTCATGTAGAAGTGGTTCTTATTGATTGGAGCCAAAAACCTGGGAGCAGCACAGCCGCTTACTCGGGAAATTAATATGGCAGTTAACTTGAAGTAGTTGTGACTTGGTGAGGGCAGGGTGAATGTTACCTCGGATGTTTCACAGGTACTTAAACGGAACAATGAGCTTGTATATCTGCAGGATCCCATAATAAAAGGCATCATCTTGGGTGAAATCCACCTCTGGCTTTACCTAAGGAAGAATTCAAGGGTTTGTACATGTGGAATTCAATGCCAAATGAGGGCTTACAGGTAGAAATCAATGGGGTTAGTCAGGGTTGTGTCATGTGATGTTAAATCTTTTCAGAACTGAGGTGTTAGAATCCATACCTAAAGGGGAGGAGGAAGGAGAGGATGAGTTTGACAAGTCATGCCATCTTGAGTTGTTCTAGTCATGCTTACCACTCACTTTGTATCAGACCTGAAAAGCTTTGTTTCTTTTTTTTTATTATTATTTGCTGTGTTTATTACAATATTTATTAGAGGAGGTTTTGCCCGCCCCCTTGTCAACATGGAGAAAAAAGCCCCATATCTTTTAAATTCCCAAAGAAGGAAACCTCACTGAATGCATTGTCTATCATTAAACTGCTGCAAAAAGCATCATGTGCTTAGTATTAGAAACCAACTATAAAAGTGATTTAAATGCAGCCACCACTGAAACAACCATACTGATGGGAACCTACCTGGCAGGGGAGATACCATGATCATAAAGGTGATTTTCCCTTGCACTCTGGGCAGGCTGACCCCTGTGAGCAGGGTGACCATCTGTCCTTGATTGGGTGGGACAGTCCTGCAATGGGAACCTCAAGTCCTGGTGCTGGGCTGCATGCCTCTGGCAGCATGAAGTGCCCCCTACTGCTGCTGAGTGGTCAGCGCACACGGCTGGTGCGAGGCTCGCAAGGGAAAGGCAGTGGGACAGGGAACCCTGAGCCCACATGTGCCCACTGCTCTGGTCCAGTGGTGGGAGAGAGGTGGGTATGTGTCCACCTTTCCCCTTTTGAAGAGGTCACCCTACCTGCAAGTTTCCCCAAATACAAGAAGCTTGACTACATGATTTTGTGGTAATGAGGGACTGAATGTGTGCAGTCCCTTGGTTTGCTCCTCGGCCTTTTGGCCCTGCGGTAGCAGTAGGACAGGGACAAATTCAAGGCAAACCTCCAATAAGTAGATTCTGTACCTGAAAAATTATAACATTTATACATTTTTCATATACAGAATGTAATTATTGGGAGGTGGTCTTATAATCTTATATTTGAGTAAAAACGGTATTTATTTTTTATTTGCTTAAGGACATCTGTTATTGGTAGAGGTGCAGTGATAAAATGAAAATTGACATTATCAGCAGTCAGCTTTTTTTGGCTGATGTGGCCGATAATGTCACTGATAAATGCAGCATGCATGCTGTGAGTCCAGCAGCTTAAAGAGCAATGTCCAGCTGATAAGTCTGTGGGGGAGAGGGGAGAAGGGAAAGGACTATGGGAGGGTGCAAATTGAGACCCCATGGTGAGAGGGAGTGGGGCTAGGGCTGGGGCTGCCCAGTCAGGGCGGTGCAGGATGTGGGACAGAGTTGTGAGCAGCTTGTCTTCAGGGGCATGGGATGGAGAGGGGGGGTAGCTCCCGCCACTGTGTGCATCCCCGGGAGAGGCATGGGGGGGGGGCACGTGCCCCCTGGTTCTGTGCATGTAGTGGGTTGCTGCTGCAGTTTGGGGCTGGGGGCATCACTGGGCTCATCCTGGTGGGGGGGAGGGGGTGGGTAGCAGCGCTGGGAGAGGCCACCCCAAACTTTGCTGTAGCTTGCTCCCCCTCCCCAGCCCATAGCTCACCTCCCAGTGGCCTCTGCCTGATCGCTCTGAGCCCACCATTGACCTGTACACTTCAATGTCTTTATCAGTAACTTGGCTGTGGGTGTGAAGTGTACTCTGTTCAAGTTTGTGGATGATGCTAAATTGTGGGGTGAAGTGCACACTCCGGAGGGGAGGGAACAATTGCAGACAGACCTGGACAGGTTAGAAAAGTGAGCAGAACACAATAGGATGCAGTTCAAATAGGACAAATGCAGAGTGCTGCACCTAGTGCGTATATCCAGCACACCTACTGGCTGGGAAACAACCCTCTCAGCAGCACAGAAGCAGAAAGGGATCTCGGAGTCATAGTGGACTCCAAGATGAACATGAGTCATCAGTGTGACGAAATCATCACAAAGCTAACTGCACTTTATCATGCATCAGCAGATGCCTGACAAATAGATCCAAGGAGGTGATACTTCCCCTCTGTGCGGCATTGGTCAGACCGTAGTTGGAGTACTGTATCCAGTTTTGGGTGCTGTACTTTAAGAAGGATGTGGATAACCCCCAGAGGATCCAGAGGAGGGCCACTCATATAGTTAAGGGCTGGCAGGCCATACCCTATGAGGAGAGACTGAGGGACCCGAACGTCTTCAGCCTCTGCAAGAGAAGGCTGAGAGGTGATCTTGTGGCTGCCTACACATTCATTAGAGGGACGCAGCAAAGGATCAGAGATGCTCTGTTCACCAGGGCGTCTCTTGGGGTAACAAGGAACAACGGTCACAAACTGACAGCAGATTTAGGTTAGATATCAGGAAAAACTTCTTCACAGTAAGGGTGGCCAAAATTTGGAATGGGCTTCCAAGGGAGGTAGTGCTCTCCCCTGCCTCGGTGGTCTTTAAGAGAAGGCTGCATAGGCATCTGCCTGGGATCATCTGCCCCCAGCGCTCTTTCCTGCCCAGGCAGGGGGTTGGACTTGATCTGTTGAGGTCCCTTCTGACCCTAGCATCTATGAAACTAGGAACAGGGCTGGGAATGACCAAGAATGAGTCTTTCGCTGTAGCCTTGTGGCTAAGATCTTTGCTACTAGGCTTGCTGCTGATTTTTCAGCCAATGACTGTATAAAAACAAACAGCTGAGGGGGGAGGCCCAGAATCTGCCTCCCGTCTTCCAGGTATGTGCCTTAGCTGCAAAGTCAGGTTCTCTTGTTTGTTCTCCTCTTGGTCCCAGGGCTGGTGGAGAAACATGAATCTATGGAAAGGAGAAGAAAGGCATACTCAGCTGTAAGACTAAAGAAGTTGGAATGTATAAAATATAGTGGCTCAGCATGACTTTAAAAAGAGTTGGCACTGAGGGGGACTTCACTTAATGAGCTCTACTATATATCTATTTACTCTCCCCTCATTTTTAAGGGCAAAAAAAATTGGTTCCCATCAGCATTTTGGCACTAGAGGTGGGTGTCAGAGCTTGCTTCGGCCTCTCCAAGTGCCTGGTTATTGCAGTACCTCCAGGCATGGTTCTCATTTCCTCCTGGGAGAACAACTGCCCTTTTTTTAAGGACCATGCACACTTAAGCATGTGTGTGTTCCCATCAGCATGTTTGCCTAATATGGGCCGTGCACTTTTAGTCATGCTCAGTGTTGGCTACATTTAATCAGCTTCATACTATTGCTTTCTTACTGAACACGTGCTGCTTTTAGTAAGAGTTCAAAGATAGACAGTGTATTTTCATGAAGTTTCCCTGTATGTGAATGTAAAATGAAGGGCTTTTTCTTGTTGCTGATTAGGGAAGGGAAACCTAGTCTCATTTAAATATGGAACATAATGGAAAATTTTGCTTCTGGATCTTTGTAAGCAGCTCACAAAATCTCAGTTTTTCTCTCTAGCCAAATCTACCTGCATGCTTTTTTTTTAAGTGGTGTGGAGTTGATCAGTTTCATAGTGTGAATAGGGCATGATGATGCTTGTTTCATCTTGGGGATTTTCAGGGTAATTTTGCTCTCCCTGGCCTTGTCCAGATAAGTGCAGACGTTTGGTTCCCCAGGGACAAGTATCAGCAGTGCACCTTGCACTACTTGTCCCTAGGGAACACCTGTGCCACTTTGGCACATGACAAGTTATCCTGGGCACAGCAGGGGACGCTGGGGCGAGTACTGTGCAGGCCCTAGCAGCCTTTCCTGGGGGCCTCCCGGGGCTGCAGCTGCCATGATCCTGCTGAGTGGAGGCTGACTGGCAGCTGGACCACAGCTCCATGTGGCCTGGCTCCACTTCTCAGCTGCACACACTGCCTGTGTGTGTTCTGTTCCCTTTTTTTTTTTTTGTGGGTTTTTTAAAACCCTAGATATCCAGGAGTCAAAAAAACCCGCAAAAAAAAGAAAGCTGGAGCAGAGCATACACGGGCAACGCACACTTGCAGTGTGGAGAACAGCTGACCATGTAGTATGTGGCACTGTGGGCGTGTTTGCAGCACCACGTACCACATGGCCTCACTTGTCTGGATGCGCCCCCTATGCCCTTTTTTAGACTAGTGTTTAGTAACTGGCTAGTGTCTAAAACTACGACTCAAAAGATCTGGGATCAGTCCTTGCTTTTACTGCATCCTTAGGCAGGTTACTTAATCTTCTCTACCTCTACTTCCCTTCTGTAAAATGGGAATAGTAACAGTTCCCTGTATCACGGAGTTATGAGGGGAAATAATTTAAAGCGCTTCACATACATTTCCACATCCCCTTCCAGCTGAAGATGCCAAAATATTGGGTTTAACTTTTATTGGAAACTGTTTTCAAACATGGCTGGAAGGAAACTTGGTTACAGAGTTTACAATCACACTGTCACAGCATGGTAGTTGACTACACCAGGGAAGCAGTCTGTGTGGCCTTGTCTATGCTCTGGATTTTGTGAAGTTCTGCCACTGTTCTGTCATGCCTTTAGCTCCCCTGGTTAGCTTCTGAGTGGTGACTGGTCACTGACATGATTATCACCAGTGCCTGTCCTGAATGGGTTTAGATAACACAGCAATAAAAGTGATCTTATCACAAGTGTAGTTCTTTGGACAGGAGAACTAATGAAAATCTTGGCTTGTGAGCTCAATTTACAAGGATTTAATCTAAAACAGTTTCAGCAGAGATTTTCAAAATTAAAGTGATTTGGGAATTGGAGAACCAAACCCCTTGTATGGCCTTTGAATGTTTCAGGACTTTGTTCTGTGAAATGGAGCTACGTGATCAACCCCAGAGTGTACACAGAGTTTTGGTGGGAGTTTTACTATTGACTTGAATAAAAGCAGGGTTAGAACCACAGAATTTGCTTTTGATAATCCCACCCTAAGATACTAATGAAAACCACTGTCCCTGCCTTTCCATGATTCACTTATATATCTTTGCATTTGCATTTACAGGAGTGTGAAGTCTTGCTTTAGGAATCTGTTTGGTAAACAAGAAAGGACAGGGAGGGCCAAAACTTGAGAAAACTGACAGAAATGGAACAAAGATGAAAGTTACTTTGAAGCCATAGCAGTAGTCTCATACTGCAGCCAGATGTAATTCCAAAAGGCACCAGCTGCACACTATGAGCAGGTACAACTATAATTGGGAGGGGTGACAGTGCCAGCTCTCTTTCTGTAATACATTCATCTCAAGGTGAACTTTACCATCTGTTAGAGATGATGACTGTCATGGGCAGCTAGTGAATAAAAGGTAACAATGAGATCCTGATAACTTACTGTCATCACATCTCTTATGGCATTTTTGTTGCAGGATGGGTGTTAATGTAGAACAGACATTTTGGCCAGATTCCAGTTCAGTTCATTATGTCTTAACTCTTGTAAATTCTCTTATTTTACTAGTGTAGAGAATCTGCATTTCAAATCCTTGTATTCAATGTGCATTTCTAAATAATTGAGAGCTTAAATATTTTCCAAGTATATTTATAAAGTGCTTTGAGCTCTGTTTGCTTGAAGTGCACCATATGTGTTCAGTTGCTTTATCACTAAACTAGAATGATACATTTTAATACATAGCTAGACTGTTGTGTTATTAAAGACTGCTTCACTGGCATCAGAGTTAAACCACAAGGCACCCCTAATTTGCCCACTCTCCTCTTTCTTAATGTTCACAAATGTACCTCAGAATATTGTTTAATACAGCTATGTAAAGGACCTTTTGGAGTAAAATACTGCCATCGTTTTTGCTAAACTCTAGCGATCTTGTTAATGCCCATATTATGGGATCATAAGGAATCTTCATCTCTGATGTGCATCTCTGTTATTTGTTTTCAGTCAAAAATAACACTATTGATGTGTGTGTCTCTTTGGTAAGTAATTCTAGGTTTTGCTTTGGGAAAATGCCATACGCCTCTCTTGCATGTGAATAGGCTAAGTGTCATCAGTGGGTCTACCTGCATGCTTAAAGTTCAGTGTGTGCTCAGATGCTTTCCTACTCTGGAACTGGAAACTAAAGGTAAACCTGCAATGAAATTTGCTTGCTGCATTTTTTGATGCTGGGGCTTAGCATTATTTGATGCAAATTTGAAAACAAAAAGAAGCCAAACTATATCACTACTCATCCAGAATTCTTACTGTTGTCATAGAGGTGCACAGAATATATGCCAGGTTTTTCAGGTGCCCTATTCCCACAATTGGAGCTATTTTATCAAAAGTTCCCAACTCCTTTTCGGGCACCTAGGTGAAATGGTTAGATTTCACAAAGCACTCCTGGCCATATCTGGGTTCTGAGCTCTCTTGAAAATCTGGCCCCTTCATGGGTACCTCCATATAAGTTATTAAGTGTCAAGTAATTCTATTCATCCTTTGTTCAGTTTGATAAGTCTTTCTATGGGTTAAAAAATAAAGTCCCTGTCTTCATGCTTTATTATTTAAAGAATGGGACTAAAACAATTTCTCGTCAGCACAAGCTGTTTTTTTGCACATGTATTCTTTAGTGTGTTCCTTGTCGCCAATAAGTATGTATGAACTGTGGTATTATTGGCACAACAAAACATAACTAATCTTCTTTCCAACCCTATTTAATTTAAATTAGTGGCACTTAAGAGCAAACGTTTTTATAGTAACAAAAATGAGTACTTACTTGAAAATACTGGACAAACATTCCCCAATATAACTATTCTTTCAGACCTGCTAGCAGCAGAGGAGGCTTGGATATTTTTGCAGAGAAGAGGGGTAATTAGCCATGTTAATCTAAAGGCAGGCAGAAAGCAGGACAGAGCGGCACTTTAAAGACTAAAATTCAAGTAGTCTCAGTAGGCACCTTGATCTGGGTGTTTCCCTCCTTAACTTTTTTGAGCATCTATTCCTGAGGACAATTGAAAATGACCACTTAGATGTCACTCAAAGGAGAGACACGTAACTAGTTAGTCTTTAAGGGGCCATCTTGCCTTGCTTGCTTTTTTGTATCACATCGACTATATCTGCAATGCACAATGCAGTGTTCTGTAGGCTGGAAGCAGAGTAAATTAGCCCAGGCAGGGTGCCATGCTAACATGGCTTTATTGCTTATGGTAACCAAGCCAACTCATTCAGAACTAAATCAGGAGTCTGCGTGGCGCTGTACATTGCAGCGTAGACGTATCTTTAGAGGAGTAATCAGGAAGTTGACTTTTTGGTTTGGATTTCCACTATATAGAAATAAATACTCCAACCTTATAAACAGTGCTGCAGCTTGCAGTGGGACTGCTCACATGTTAAAAGATCATAGACTCAAAGAAAATGAGGGTTGGAAGGGACCTTAGGAGGTCATCTGGTCCAACCCCCTGCTGAAAGCAGGATCATCCCCAACTATATCATCCTAGCCAAGGTATTGTTTAGTCAGGTCTTGAAAGGATGGAATTTATACAGCCTCTCAGAGTAACCTGTTCTAGTGTTTTACTACCCTCTTAGTGAGAAAATTCTTCCTGACATCTAACCTAAACTTCCCTTGTTGCAACTTGAGACTGTTGCTCCTTGTTCTGTTATCACCGAGAACCATCTAGCTCCATCCTCTTTGGAACCACCCTTCAGGTAACTGAAGGCTCTTATTAAATCCCCCCTCATTCTTCCCTTCTTCAGACTAATTAAGTCCAGTTCCCTCAGTCTCTCCAAGGGCACACTATTGGCCCATATTCAACTTATTGTCCACTGCAATCCTCAGGTCCTTTTCTGCAGAGCTGCTGCTTAGGCAATCGTTCCCCAGGCTGTATCGGTTTATTGGATTGCTTCGTCTTAAATGCAGGACTTTGCATTTGTCCTTTTTGAACTTCATAAAAAATTCTTGTGATCCAATCCTTCAACTTGTCGAGGTTGCTCTGAATCCTACCCCTACCTTCCAGTGTATCTATTGTTCCCCCAAGCTTGGTGTCATTGGTAAATTTACTGAGGGTGCACCCCGTCACATCTTTCAGATTATTGGTGAAGATATTGAACAAAATGAACCCCTGGGGCACTCCTCTTGAAAGTAGACATCGAACCGTTGATTACTACCTTTTGAGCCTGATGATACAGCCAGTTCTCTCTCCACTTTCCAGTCCATTAATCTAACCCATACTTCCTTAGCTTGCTTGTGAGAATGTTGAGGGAGACCATATGAAAAACCTTGCTGAAGTCAAGGTACATCACATCCACTGCTCTCCCTGCATCCACAGAGCCAGTTTTCTCATCATAGAAGGCAACAAGGTAGGCAACTACACAAATTCTGTAAGTTTTTGTTTCAGGCTTAAGGTCCAACATAGAAACTTTTTCAAGCCTCCTGTCCTTGATGCATACAAATTATATTTTCTGCTTAAAATATTTCACTTTTTTTGCTATATGTTAAGCAAATTATTTACTATGATATTTTTACAAATTGTTTCTGAACTGTGAGCTATTTTTTCTATCATGTATTTATTCATGGTTGTTTGTATGAATAATTATTTTCCTGTAGATTGTGCATGAATAGATAATTATGAGAATTTGTATTTATAATTCTGGAATATGTTAATTACTTATGATTGGACCTTAAGTCGCATGGTGTTTTCCAATTTCCAACTGGATGAATGCAACTTTTAGGGTGAAGTGTCCAGTGTGAATATTCCTGAGAGCCAATTTACAACTAATATTCAACAGTACACTTCAGTAGTTAAATTTTTACCTTTTCTTATGTTTTTGCCATCAAACAAGAAGCAAAGTGTGGGTTTTCTTGCCGATCTTTCTTCTTGGCCAGCTGATCATTGGGAATGGTATTTAGACAACCCTTTAGGCCCATAGTGGCTTCTTTTTTTCTAACATCTCTTCCCAACTGTACAGTTGGTCCAGTAAAATATATCACTAAAAATACCTTGCTTCTAGCATGTTTCTTGGACCATCACAGCTAGAAGAGCCCACTCCAACTCTCCTCTGCCATTAGATGTCCTTGATAGAATGTTTGCACAATATAACATTAAAGGGGCTTGAACACAAATGGAAGCAAGATGGCCTGAATAAGATACTGAATTAGATATTTATAGAAAATCTCCTACTGTGCGTGACCAGTTCCACTTTTCTTTTTTAGCTTTTAGGAAATTTAGAATTTTATATGGGAAAATATATAAACAAAGTTCAGATGTGAATTTTACTGATGCTGTTATAAGTGCAGTCCTTACATGGATGCTGCTATTCTTTCAAATGTAGTTTATGCCATTTTGGAATGTTATACAGCCCTGCTTTAAAACTGGCATCCTTTTGGGTGCATATGCATGAAGTCGGGTGTGCAGTCCCTGCTGGTGCAGCGTCCAGGGCATATGCTCTTCTTGACTGCTGAGGAGCCAGACAGGTCTGGTTTAAAATAAACCCAAATAAAACTGCTCTTAATTTGGAAAAAGTGTGTTCATGCAAGGAGTTATACCAGGATACAACTGGAGTGGATCATTGTCCTATGCCAGTCTAATTATAGTATAATGGTATATTACCTAATTCTTTCCACATTTGCAATAATAAGATGTTTAATCACAACCAAACCGGAGTCATCATCTATGAACATCACGCGCGCTCAGTTTTAATCCAAATGAGTATGTTACATACATGCACTTTGAAGGAGCAGCATCTGCTTTATCAATGTGATCTATGAACAGCTTCCAAATGTCCCCTCTGTTCTTCAAATGTGAACGTGATCTTCTCCTCCAGATGGCTTCCTGTGAGACATGCTACTGATTGTGCCTCACTCAGTTTGTCATTGCCCTTCCAACATCGAGTAGCTTGCTTCTTTGCCATTCACTCAACGTTAGAGCAATTATCTTTTTGTTAGGGTTTTTCTTGCACAATTTCTTGCACAATATTTGCATATCTTAAAAATAGTCTGTTTTAATCCTGCTGGTTTTGCCTTCCTCTTAGAAATATCGTGAAAGGAATGCGGGATCTGCGAGCAGTCTTACGGACTGTGGAAACGAAAGCTACTCAGAGCTTCAGAATGGTAAGGGAAATTTATGAAGGGCTCGTGAGTTGGGAAGGCAGCTTAATTTGCTGTGGAGGTATTTTCTTTATTCCTTAACCATTGCAGTGGGACAAGCATATGATTTCCACCTCCTCCCCACCTCTTTGACTACTGCATTTGTTGGACATGTGGGTGGCATGTTTAACTCAAATACAAACCCAGTGTATAAATTGGAACCATTCCACCAGGGCACAAGGGTGGTTCTTTTATGAAAACATTGTTCTGCTAAGTGTATTTTTTAAGACTTTTATTTTAAACCTCTTTTGCATACACAGATAATGGTGTTTGTGTAACCAAATATATTACCCATTTTTAACATTGCTGAATCCAGCTGATAATGTTTTCCCTTTCTGTTTCTCACACTTGGACATGCATATTATTGACACACTACAAGTGTAACCTCTTCTGTGTCCTGGAACAAACAATGCTTTTAGATTTAAATTGGTGCATTTTGTTTTTCCTTCTGTAAAGCTCTCTTCTAGGTAATGATATTTTGTGCGTTCTCATTTCATGGGCCGCCTACAAATGGACATACATTCGTGTTACTGAATAGCTGAACACCTGTGGATATGCTGTCAGGTTTTTATTCTTTGGGTTATATTTGTGCTTCAGTCATTAAATACTCAATATTAAAAAATGAAAAAAATTAAATAATGGAAAATTTTAAGGTTGTGTCTCTAACTAATGGTCTCTAATCTAGTCAGTCCCAAAATGCATCTGTCCCATTATTCTTATACGGATCCTTATCTCTGTGATGCCTGGTAGTTACTTAAGTATATTGCTTAGGATGGATCAGTTATTAAAATGACAGCTATTGTTTGTTTTGTTAATCACCGATAAATATCTAGAAACTTGTCAAGTCTAGGTCATGTAATGTTACTAGGGACACTAGGGACTGGATGACTACATTAGCCTTATGTTGACTCAGCTTTGTGAGACTATGTATTTGATTCAAAATGAGTCTAGGGCAGAGAGTGGGAGAGAGTGGGGTAGAGAGGAAAAGGGGGTGTGGGGGAGGGCTGTGCTTTTCACATATTAGCTTAGGCACAAGAAATGCCAAGGTTCAAAGGACAACCTCATCTGAAGGTGCCTCTACAAAGTCAGTGCTCAAGAGAATGAGTATCTGTGCATATATGCCTTCCAGAGTCTATCAGATCCGTCACCTAACTGTATTGTTCGGGGACTTCCCCATCCAGGCTGTGGTGGCCTTTCAGGTTGTCTCATGATTGCTGTGTGCGTTTTAAGTTTTGTTCCTAATTTGGATGCACTTGGGAGCTTGTGCCAGGAATTGAAATGAGTATCTTTTTAAAAAATATATACCAAATGCTGTCATGATCCAGTCGCATCCCTGATAGAGATCAGCATTCTGGAGATTTTGTTGTCCACCCATTATGTCATTTCTTAAGGGCTAGTGAGTATAAACAGCCATCTGCTATTTCTAAAATGTGAGTGGTGTTTGGCTTCTTCCTTCTCTGTGCTCATGGGAAGAGCTGTGCCACATGGGTGGGATACATTTCCAAGGGAAGATGAAGAGGGATTTGTCCCACAGCTCTCCCTACAGTTTTGTTTAACTGCAGTTTGGTTTTAAATGTGTGGTAGACCAAGGGGAGTGGGAGGCAAGGCAGGAGTATACTTAATGAAGCTAGTTTTCCAATCACTAAAATAAAATGTGAGCATATTTTTACTTAGGTTGATAGTGCACTCTAAGTAAAATAAACCTTAAAATAAAAAAGAAAGAAAGAAAGAAAAAGAAGTCAAAGGCAGTAATAATGTAAATCAGAGACTTAAGCTATTATAATTTGTTTGGTCTTATTCAAAACAAAAGTGAAATTGATTTACTGTGCCTCTTCTGTACCGTACATTAAAATCAAAGCAGACTGGAAAGCATTTGGGGCCAGTTTTTTAGAGCATTTTATCCCAAAACATAATTATAGTTCTACATAGTGTGAAAGAGAACTTTCTGCTACGTGTGCAGTTTCCCCACCCCCCTCCTGGGCTTTGGGGGAAAAATGTAGAGGAGTTGAAGCCTTCAGGTGAAATTACATGCTGGTATTTTAAAATGATATTGGCTAATGCCACAGTACTGTAGACTATTTTGCTTGTGTTTACATGCTTTAAAAAGTGTAGAGGAATCTAGTTACTAGCAGAGCACTTTCTGTTGTTTGTTAGGAGTGCATTGGAGGTATAAAGGTTTCCAAGGAATTGTATGCAGTAATATTTCTTTGCAGCAATGTCAGCCATTTAAACCAGTTGGCCATGGGTATAGAAATGAAACGTATCTTTCCAGTATTCCAGAAACACTACATTACTGCTATGGCATCTGAACTTAACAGTATGATTTCTTGTATGAGATGTTGAATGAGGAAACAAACTAATTCCATAGCTTTTATTTTTTGTTTTACTGGGAGTCTGTTAATAGAAACTTTCCATAGTTAGAAATAAACATGATTGAGGTCAGAGGTTTCATTTCCAATGTTTTTTACTTTATAGTATGTGGTGAGGAGCAACTAGGATTGCTATGTTACCATATAGGTATATATTTACATTTATATATGAACTATAATATGAAATCAGGTCTTATTCTTCCACACAGTTTTGCAGATAGTTTGTGTGCCTGTTTGCCATATATGTATAAACTGGTCTGAGAGAAAGGGAGAGAGACTGGGAAAAAAGGTGTGCATGTAATATATACTGATTCTTGCTTTCTCTATAAATAGAATAAAAAAAGTGAGACACACAACATTCTACACATAATACATAACATGGAGCACCAAGGGCTGGTTTTGTTAGTATACTTCATATATAAATATGCACGTAGTTTTAGCTATAAAAATTCCATGCATTTCAATGGCCAAAATACTAGAAGTACCATAAGTGTATTATATAGGCATCCTAAGCAAAAATCAATGGGATGCATTGGATACACTTCAGCAATGGAAATATCAAAGCTAATGTTGCTGTAGACATTTTAATTTGTTTGTATTGTACCTCTTGGGCCAGGTTCTGACATACCCTTATGTTGTAGATGTTGGGGTAGGAGGTGAGATGTGTAAGGACCTTTGTACTAGACAAGGAAGACCACGTCAGATTTCTGCCCTGGTTCAAAACTGTTCTGAAGTTACTGAAGAAAAAAAAGAATGATGATGCTGAAATTTCTTGCCTCTCTCTTGTGGTCTTCTGTACCTCTCCAGCAGCTGAAGGCGTGGTCCTTTAATTTTAGCTGCATGTATGTTCCCCCCTGAGCTGAGATGAGTGGATACAGTTTCAGCTGGATAAAGCTGAAGGTGGTTAGAGTGCAACTGCATCCTAACATGGTAATAGCTGCAGAACAGATGGAGCTTTGGGTATCATTAAGGGGACTGCTTCTCAGTCGTGAGAATTAACATATCCCTTTCTTCTCCTCACGACTGAAACAAAAATATCCTGGGATTGATGTGTACGCACACTACCCTTCTAATCAGGGTTTTTAGTGAGTGGCTGAATGTACTAACATTTCCACCATTGATTCAATGATACAATCCTAGGACATCCATTCAAATGCAATTCATGAGGTCCCACATAAACTGTTAGTAGTTTTTATCTTGTGAACTGTTTCCAGATTTATTCCAGGACAACAGACAGATGTCTGAATGACCTGCATTTTGTCCTGGGATAAAAAATATAGCTGTTTGTAGCTTTGGAGTTTTAGGTGCTCAGCCCTATGAAAACTGAGTCCCTAATGTTTCTGATATTTCATAGATTTCATAGACATCAGGGCTGGAAGGGACCTTGGGAGATCATCGAGTCCAGCCCCCTGCCCAAAGGGCAGGAAGTCAGCTCCAGACCTTGGGGGCTCGGACAGTGAAGAAATTCTTCCTTATGTCCAGCCTGAAACGGTCTTGCAGGAGTTTGTGACCGTCGACCT
>NW_017728943.1:52335247-52348008 GCF_001723895.1 Crocodylus porosus | reverse complement strand
TACACCCCCTCCCCTTTTGTCAACACGATCCCTCCTGTACAGGGTATAGCCCTCTATACCCGTGGTCCAGTCATGGGTGGAGTCCCACCAGGGGGATACCAAAAGTGTCCCATGATGTGAGATGGAGGTGTCATTCTTCTGTGTGAAAAAGTCCTTCTCATATTTCCTTGTGTTTTTTATTGGTCTTTAGACTGCAGCCAAACAGTTAGCTGAAGTACTTCTCCACTCATTGAGTGAGGACTGCTACTGGAGCCCCTTGTCTGAGCCTCTGCCAGAGTTCATGAACAAGGAAGATGACTCTTATGTTAGCAATCTTTTATGTCGAAGACCTCAGCTCTATACAGGAGACAAGTAAGCATAGCTCCTTTGTTTTGGTTTCTATGTGAAAAGGAAAAGTGTGTCTGAAGTTTACCTTAGCACTTCCTATTAACTTATTGGCTCGTATAGTTCTGTTGCATGTGGAATTACTTGTTTTGTTTTTCGTTTAGCTTTTTAAAAGCTTCTAATCAAAAGGCCTGTTGACAAAACCCAAACTTTCCAAATCCAGAATATTAAATTTTCTCATGAAGGAAGATTCTGACCAGATAGCTGCCTTATTTGCAGGATGGGATTCTATGTAATGCTGGGTCAAAATAGTTTGCTTTAGATGCACTCTCTAGAGCTTTTAATTGTGTGCTTCTGGAAAAGGAGGTTTTGTATAGCAAATGAATCATGCATGAGGTGTTTCAAGTTACTGGTCCTCTTGTGACATTAGAATAGAGACTGATTTGCTAATTTGTAACCTTGCTTATAAAAATGTGTTTTTCTCTTTCAGCCTGTACTGCCCTCAAGACAACATAGAAGAGGCTCTTCTTCTCCTCTTAATCAGTGAATCCATGGTAAGCTAAAAATAAGTATCTAATAGGAATAGCAATGGGAAGTAACTAGAATTCCACATCAAGTATTTAGAAAGGTTTCTGTAAAGCTCAAAGTCCACATAGACTTTCCTGGATACAGATTGAGATTCCTATGGAATCTTTTGTAGATAATGTAATATTTCCAGCTTTCTCTTGATGTTTCCACAGCTCCTCTTGTTGTTTATTAAGGGGAAGTTCAGGGAAGTGCTAAGACTCCTTCAGTAAAAGCATGATTTGCCCATATTGTAGTTTGAAAATAGCTTTCCAACAGTTGCATTATTTTAAAACTCAGTTTGCAGGGCATTCTGATATATGGAAAATAAACGTTCTTTTGTCTAAAAACTTAAATACATTGTTTTTAATAGCTGTTTCTGAACAAAAGAAGACTTATTTTGCAGGAAGCAAAGGGTGCACAGCTCAGTTCCATGGGGGATTTGCCATGCTTCTACACATGGGGAATACATGCTAAAAAATGTACACCTTGCCAAAAAAGGGGAGAGAAAGATAATGGGGCAGCCCTGTTTGATGCATAGATTATTTTTGCAGGTTTCCCTTAGCTGTTTATTAGCTATGCTAGTAAAATGAATATTTTTCTTTAACAGTAGTTGTCTAATAGCTGTTAGTACCAGAGTCATTTCTTCAAGAAATACAGTGCAACAGCTTTAACTTTTAAAACAGCCCCTTTTGCAAGAGGGGAATGTTTACAAACAAGCATTACCGAATTCAGGGCTGAAAAGTGTCAAAAGTATGCCCAAAAGTTTGTGTTCATTTGTTTTCATTTTAAGTACTTGGGAAGAGAAGGCAATACTTACTTGCCATTGCAGGTTTTACCAAGTCATAGCTGTGAACACGTATAGGGATTTAGGGCCCAATCCTGCACAGCACAGAGTCATTTGACCAAATATAGCCAAGGCCTTCAATGCACATTTGTCTTCAGACATATTTAAACACTTCATTGTCTTTTTAGAATTTATCATGGCTTTAAGTGCTTGGCTGGATTGGGGGAGAGACTTCTGTGCTTTTCTGGATTTAACTCTGTGGAAGTCCACACATGCAGGGCCGTGCACTTGCAGCAGCTTAAGTAGCAGTGGCACAAGTTTGTACTGGAGATTTGTGCCTCAGCACACATACCTGAATGTGCACTTTGGTGTGGGGCAAATTGTGCCAGTTGGTGCAGACTAACCTTGGATCTTCAGCCAAGGGAGCGCTAGAGGCTGGGGCCAGTGCCTGTGCTGGCTCCAGCAGTATAAAAAGCTGCTCTGGCAAGCAGCACAGGGCTGCTTGCCCTCAGGAGCTTCTGAGGCCCAGCCAGTTGGTCTCTGGGGACACAAGCCCCTTGTGCCAGCTGGACTGCTGTAGCTGCTCTGACCCAGAGTGGCCCCTGCACCCTCTACACACCGCAGCAGTCTGACAGGAGGGGTGCTGCCTGGCTGTGACCTGCTGCCACCCGTGACAACATCTCTACCCTTGGACTTGTGGCCCTATGGCTGCGCATCTGCCAGCCCCGGGTGGGGACCACATTGGCTGTGGTATGGGTACTGCAGCAGAGCCACCTGCACTTTTGGGTCAGCTGCCAGTGGGCCATGGCTATACAGTTCACCTTTGGGGCACTTGTCATGTCTTGTGACTCCCCCAGCCATCTGGGCAGCTATCACCCAGAAGATGTGCTCATTGTGGTGGCCCGCTTTGAACTGTCGAAGCATGTCCTCGTGGCCCCAAATGGCCTAGAGGTCAGTCACCTCATCTGCCCTCCAGCTGGGTCCCCAGTGCTGGCCCTAGGCAGGTTCCTCTGCCTGTGTCCCACCCCTTGCCTCACTAGGAGGGATCCTGATGTTCCCTGTTTAAAAATTTCAAATTCTTTTCTTTAAAAAACCCAAATTCTCTCATTAAAATGCACAAAAATTATGTTTTCCCGTGATTAAAATGAAATGCTACTATATATTAAGATAAATCAATTGGGCAATGTTTTATTGATATATGTACAATTTTAAAGCAGTTCGGAAGCCTACCAGTGCCTTTCTCATCATCATAAAATGAATTCTAAATATCTATTTACTTTTGGGTTTTTATATCATAGAAAAATCAGAGCTGCCTTTGCCCCTTTTGCTTACCAGGATGTGGGGACAGCTGCATCTGGAACTCCAGCTCGTTTGTGGCGCTGAGCAGCACTGATATGTTGGTGCCTTTTCCCTGCCCATGCCCTTGCTCCTCACTCCCAACCCACAGCCCCACCTGTGCCCCTCACTTCCGAACCTCAGCCCCTGCCTGCCCCCCACTCAATCCCTTCTGGTAGGAGACATACAGTTAAATTGCTACTAAACAGGTTTAATTAATTTTTTTATTCTTACACTTTGTGTAATTAACTTGTGGAACTCATTGCCACAAAATATTGTAGAGGCTGATAATGTAATTGGGTTCAAAAGAAGACTGGACAAATACATGCAGGATAGGTCCATCAGTGGGTATTATGCAAAATAGTTAGGACTGCTTCATCCAAAATAGGACTTTTAGGGTTCCTGAATGGTGGAAACTGTAAGAGTACAGACCAGAAAGATAAGTAAGTTTGGACAGGCCCTGTATAAGTACTTTCTCCTGACATCCACTCTCTCCACTTAGATACAAGATGCTGGATCTGTGGTCTGACACAATGTGGCATTTCTTATGTTAATACAGTTGGGTCTCTTCAGCTATGGCAGGTTATTCCTTATGGCAAACACCCTTGCTGTTCCAGCCTCGAGTGGCTTTTGACTAAAGCCTGCCAATTGCAATGCTTAACTGCCAGGATTGTTTCATTTGTAACTTCAACCACATGAGGGGAAAATGAGTCTGTAATGTCTTAGATCCTGGCAAATAGCTTTTTTCTTGTCCTTCAGTCTGTCTTGTTTAAATATTTAAGCAAAGTATTTATTTGGTACCCAAAGTGTGCTTTGATACCCTGTCACTGAGAAGATGCAGTGCAATGTACACAGGCTTCTTGCAGATGGAGGAGAAGGGGAGAAGTTAGGAGGAGAAAGTTCCTTTGTCATTCAGATTATAAACTCTCTGATCTCCTTCATTTCCCTAATCATCAGATGTTCCTCGTACCTCTCTACAACTCCCTGAAAAAAACTACTGTAAAAGCGGCTAGTTCCTACCATTTAAGAATCAGGCCTCAGGCTCCCCAAAGTCAGAAGATTGGCCCAAAAATCCTGGAGCCCACTGTTTTCATTAGCTTTCTGCCTTTGATCCTTTAAGGTTCTATTGCTTCACAACCGCAAGATCTACACGCTTTTTTAAAAAACAGAAGTTCATCTTATTTAGTCAGTGTAATCCATGAACTTGGTCTTTTAGCGAAGCATCATATACAGTGAAGATTCACAGTTGATTCAAGAGTTTGCTTTCATTAGAAGGAGTCATCAGGGTCTGGGAGGGAAAAGTAGTGACTACTCCTGCTCTCACTAAGTTTTTGGCCAACTTTTTATGGGACAGCCCTGCAGAAGTGATTTTTGGGGAGGTCCTAGCTTATGTGATCTATAGGGTTGGGGAGAGGTCTAGGTACTCTAGAGTGTGGATCTGCTTAGGGGAGAGGAAATAACATAATTGGTCAAATAATGCATAATGCAAATAATGCATCATGCATTATATGCATATCATATAGCAGGTTCCATTGCCATGTTGTGGGAGAAATGTTATGAGATATAATATTTGTCCCTTTAAGTCTCATGAACATCACTGTCATTTAGTTTGCTCTGGGTTTTGCTGTTGTGTTAAAGAAAACAAATGACAAATTAGTGAAAGCTCAAACTCCAATAATGGAAAAAGTTTCCTAGGAAAGGAAAAAAATGGCTGTAATCTGGTGCTTAGTGCACATGCTAATATCCATGGAAATTTTTTCCCTGTACTTTTCCCATTCAACTCCCATCCCTAGGGAAGTAAACGTATGACATGTAGTGTTCATTTTGGGTCTCCCCTTTGTTTGGAAAGATATAATGGTAACCACTGTGGATATTGCATATTCCTCCTCTTGGAGAGAATATTCTTAGAAAATATTCATGATACATTTCTGCATGCCACTGAACTACATGTGCAGGGCTTCTAGATCCCCTACTGCATTTGTTTATTTCAGTATTTACAGAAGTAGCTCTTTAAGATTAAACAAAAATATACAATCAAGTTGACTCAGTGGGGGCAATCCAGGCCAACATACAGCTTGAATTTCTTTGTTTTCCCTCTCACCTGTCATTGTAATATGTCCTTTCCAGCATGATTTTTTGGAAGACCTGCAATGGTCATGTCACTGCCTTTCTTTGCAAAAATGTCTCTGACAAGGTGTCTGTTCCACATGCATGTTTCCATTTCGTTCTCCTTGGGAACTTAGGGGAGACAGAGGCAGAAAAGGGAGCTGTGTGAGAAGGGGGGGAAGGGGCTTAGGTAAGGGGAGAGGCAGAGTGAAAGGGTCATAATGTTTTGTGGGTTGGTAAAAGGGAGAAACAATGAAGGTCATAAAGGAAAACCATGGGACAGACATGTGGGATGTTTGAAAGCAGAGGGGACAGTATGTGAGGGGGAGAGGAAGGGGCTCTATGGAGTGGGGAAAAATTGCTTATCAAGAATAACTTCCAAGTAATCCTGCAGGGACAGGACCTGCACTGAAGAGTCTAAAACTTCCCAAACTGTTTCTCTGCCTTTTTTTTACCCTCCTAAGAAAACAGTTACCTCAGATTTATCAGACTGTTTCCTCCCACACTGGCAGCTCCAAGAAACTCCTTTGATTACAAGAACTGTCCCTGACAAACTATTCACATTAAAGCCATTGTGTGATTATTCCTACAGTCATTGAATTCAACAGCAAGATGCTCAATGATTTCAATAGGAATGGGGCCTATTGCAGGAGCCTCACTTTTTTTTTCTTTCTTTCTTCATATATAGAAGCATTTTCAGTGGCAGCCCTTCTTCACTTTATAGTAAGATGGAGGATGGTTTCTAATAGTAAGTAAGGCTTACCTTCAAGAGTTTGGTGACTGCCTCTGAGCCAAAGTGTATAGCATTTGGATTGCAAAATACACAAGAGTAACATGAAAGCACTGTTTTTAAATTTTGGTATGAGTTGTGAGATTGGTTCCTGCATGTTCTGTCCCATGGAAAATTGGAACTGACTTTTTGTAAAGTCAAGATGTTCTGGTAATGCTGCAAAGCAGCCCAGTTTTTGAGCTTGGCAGATGTTCTTTTCTGATGCCAACTGTTATTGAGTTAGTTACTGGAGTTGACAGCAGTATCCTCTTTAAGGTCTCAAGTGAAAGAGACCAGACAGCCTAAAGGTTTCTGTAAATTGTGCATTTCAGACTTGTGTGTGTGCGTGTGTAGAATTAACAGCTAAATTTTCCACAAGTCCATGGGCTGCTGCTCACAGTGAAGATTTGCTGCCTGTAAGGAAATGACATCTTCCCTTTGTTACAAAGAGGAGCAACGGGGCTAACTTGCAGCCATCAGCCAGACTTAGGGCTGCACAGAATCTCTTGTGGCTGCTATAACCTTACCATGTATGGGGAAGCTGGCAAACAGATCAGGTTAGTTGTCAGCTTCTTCCAGTCCTGACCTCCCCTGATTCCAGCCCATCAAGAAAACTTGCCAATAAGTTTCTAATTAGGGCTCCTGTGAATCCACTTTTGGCTGTTTCAGTGGTGACTGCCTGCCTCCTGCTGCCTCCAGGCTTGCATGGTGGAATAACACAAGTTCTGCTGCTGGACAGATATTCTGTGTTGGTGGGAACGGATGGATTACTCAGGAAGGATTTGCTTTTAAATGTAGTTCCCTTTAATTCCAATAACTGGTCTCTTTGGATTATTGTTTGTACAGTGATTGACTGCAGTGTAGCTGCTCCAGTAACTGGGCAGTGTAGCCTTTCAGATCAGCCACAGGTTTTCAGATCCAGGAATGGAACATTTTCTGTTTATTTTTGTGTGTGTTCTTTTAAAGTCATGGTTTTTAAACTTTTTATTTAAATTTAGAATGATTTCACTTTTTAAAAAAATCTAATATACAGCATAGAATGCCTTTCTTTAGTTTCTTCTAGTGTCACTTTTATGCTGCGAGACTGTTACGGTATAATTCTTTATCTGGTGTAGACCAGGAAAATGTAGCTGGCCCAATTGCCCTTGACTGGCTAACTCAGACTGCTGGTGTTCCATTTCCCCTTTTTTCTTTTTCAGGCTTATTGAAAACAGAATTCCTCATGTTCAGGACTAATAAACTTGGTGCCATTGTCAACAAGAGAGTAGAAAAACTTTATCAAACTCTTATCTCTCTTATCTCCGATTTTAGTACCGAGTGGGAATTTGACCTGGGTGGGACTGAGAGCACAGAACGAATTGTGCAAGAAAACGGATGCATCCTGCCCTCTTTATTTGTGTGACCAATCCAGTGAACTTCCACGGGTGTGCTTGCAACAGTAAAACGAGCAGGATTTGGTCCCTTTTCAAAGCAAGCGATAATATCTAGAAACATTCCAGTCTTCCTATACAATTCATTACTCTATTAACTTAAAATTAATAAGTGGAGAGGGAGGAGACCTTCTAATTTTTTTGTTGTGGAAGTTCTCCAGATGCAGGCAGACCTCACGATGACGATTCTATAATAGTTTGATCACGATCACAAAACTTTTGCTTATAGTAGGGAAAATATGTGTCAGAGGAAATGAATGAGATGCAAAGTGGCCATTCTATATAGTCCTGTCCTTAGCTATCCAAACCAGTGTTCTTTGCTGTGCTGTGTCACAAGTCTGGGTGCTGTCACACCTGTGATGTAATGCAGAACTCCACCCCCCCCAGCCTCCTGAAAAGATGGATTGTGGAATGTTCCTGATTGTGTGCCCGAGGAAATGCACCACCTACATCAGTTTCCTCCTGAACAAAAGGGTTTTAATCTGGGTGGCTGGGAATGAATTGGTAGTTTTTTTCCCTTCTCTTTTGTGGCAACTGTTATTACTTTCAAACTTGTGGGGGGCATCCAGTAAAAGGCTGTTGGGAGCTTTCCAAAGCCAGACAGTTATCGTGTTAACTAGCTAATATATTTCATTTAGGTGTTCAGCCTGCCTATCTGTCTTACATTAAACTTGTTACATTGTCATCTTTTTTCTGTTTGGCTTTGTGTAGTATTTTCAGAATTAGTACTGCTACAGTGGTACCCAATAAAAGATACGATAGTCATATTGCATTGCCAGATGCCAAAACAAAGGGAAAATTTGAAAGAGACGTTTACTCTGTAAACTTTCCAAGAATAGTCCCCAGATTTCTTGGTTTTCTTTTGCATACCCATTGCACCAAAGGAATGGAAAATAACAATTTTGTTTTATCTGTTTGGACTTGTAGTTCTAGCAATTTCCAGCTATAACTTTCTAATTGACCACTGTGCGTAAATCACGTGACTGATTTAACTGAGAAGAAAATGCTCGTAATGCTAGTACTTTGGACCAAATTTTCAGTGGGTATAAATGAGTACAACTTCCCTGAATTCAATGTAGGAGGATCTTGCCTTACACTTTCAAAGTGATTTACGGGGTAGAGTTGGATTTAGTGACACGTGGTGCTTGTTGTCAGAAACTATTGCAAAATCTGCCAGAGGGTCTCCTAGTCCACCCAGGGTGGATTGCTTTTGGTGTGCAATTCCTCATTTCTGCTTGGACATTTGAAAATATGAGCTCTTTTCCTGTGTTCTGCTGCAGAGAGCTCAGCCTTCAGGCTCATCCAGATCCTTGGCCTCCTCCTGAACCAGAAAAGACAAGGTAGAAATGAACCTTGCAGACTAACTGAATCAAATGAAGTGAGTTCTTGTTCACAGAAGCTTAAGCATCTCTGATTTCAGTCAGTCTGTGCCAGAGGTGGGCAAAATAGCAGAACCAGCCCATGGCCAGACTCCATTTTCCAACAGCCCCTCTGCCTACGTGGCTCCTACCAGATCTCATGGAGACCCTGGAATTGTGGGTCTGTGAAAGCATGGGGTTGCAGAACTGGGGCTTGGCTGCCGCCCCAGCCTTGTGCTGTCACAGCCCCGTGATGCCAGGGTCTCCACGGAGACTGGCTGGGAGTCATGGGCAGGGCATGTGGCTGGGCGAGGAGCGGGGCTGGTGCCTGGATCTTGAGGCGGTAACAGCATGGGGCTGGGGCCGAGCCGCAATTCACTCTTTGCATGGCTCTACCCACAGAACCTGCACATCTCAGGGACTTGTGAGCAGTGGATTGCAGCTCTGCCTCAGCCCTGACCCCACACTGTCACTGCCCCAGGATCCTAGGGTCTCTCTGGCCCCACCTGCCTACTAATTTTGCTCTGGGCTGCAGGTCAGATTTAGATTAATAGATTGTAAGGCTGGAAGAGACCTCGGAAATTAATCGGGCCCGGGCCCCTGCACCAAGCAGGAAAGATGACTGGGGGTCAGGTGACCCCAGCGAGGTGATTGTCTAGATTCTTCTTGAAGATTTCCAGGGTAGGTGATTGCACCACCTCTTATTCCTCAGTCTAGACACCCTGACTGAAGACATTTTTCCTAATGTTGAGCCTGAATCGACCTCCGAGGAGTTCGTGGCCATTACTCCTGGTTTTCCTCTCGGGTGCCCTGGTGAATAGTTGCTCACCGAGCCCTTGAGGCACTCCCCTAGTGTAACAGTAAGCTACTACCAGGTCCCCTCTCAGCCTTCTTTTCCTCAGGCTGAAGAGTCCTAGATCTCTCAGCCTTTCCTCATATGACTTGCCTTTTAAGACTGATCATACAGGTGGCTCTTCTTTGGACTCTCTCAAGCTTGTCCATTTCCTTGTTAAAGTGCGGTGTCCAGAACTGGATGCAGTACTCCAGCGGCGGTCTCACCAGTGCTGAGTAGAGTGGAAGAATCACCTCCCTGGTTTTGCTGGAGATACATCGATCGATGCACGCCAGAGTATTATTTGCCCTACTGGCTACAGCATCACACTGCCAGTTCATATTCATACTGTGGTGTATTATTACCCCCAGGTCCCTTTCATTCATGGTGCTAGTCCGTTTGGTGCCGCCAAGCCTGCAGGTATGTTGGGAGTTGCTCATCCCGAGGTGGAGCAGTTGACATTTCTCAGTGTTGAACTTCATCAGATTCTGATCCTTCAAGTTGCTAGCCTGTCTAGGTCCACCTGTATCAGTACCCTATCTTCAAGTGTGACCACACTCCCCCATAACTTGGTGTCATCCGCAAACTTAGCCAGTGAGCTCTTCACCCCCACATTCAAATTGTTAATAATGATGTTGAAAAGTACTGGACTGAGCACCAACCCCTGCAGGACACTGCTGTCCACTTCTTGCCAGGGTGACAGATCCATTCACTTTGACTCTCTGGGTCCTATTTTGCAGCCAGTTTCTCACCTACCTTACTGTCTTGGATTTAAGCCCACAATCCTCCAGTTTTATTGTAAGGACATTGTGGGATACTAGATCAAAGGACTTTTGAAAGTCTAGGTATACAATGTCAACCTGCTCTCTCATGTCCAGGTGGCGAGTTACCTGGTCATAGAAGGAGATGAGGTTCGTAAGGCAAGACCTGCCCACGATGAAGCCATGCTGGCTGTCATTCAGAATCTTTCCTTCTGCAAGCTTATCGCAGGTAGATTCTTTGATGAACTTTTCTAGGATTTTCCCCAGGGTGGAAGTTAGGCTGATTGACCCATAGTTACCTGGGTCCTCCTTCCTGCCCTTCTTGTGGATGGCCACAACATTGGCCCTCTTCCAGTCCTCAGGGACTTCTCCAGAGAGCCATAAGTTCAGTAGTGGGTGTGGGGCAGATGGGTCAGGGTACCTTGAGCAGCAGGGCTGGGTCTGGCGCTGGCAGCCAAAAGGAGCCAGAATCGCAGGGGCTGCTGGGAAATGGAGTCTGTGTGAGCTGGATTTTGCCTACCCCTGGTCTATATGGTGTATTTTTACCCTGTCTTCTGTCTGAGTTCAGGCTAACTTGGCTAACTGCCTCTCTATAACCAGAAAAGGATAATGCTGGGCTGGTGAAGCTGCTGCCTGCTGGAAATGAGATCAACTATGCAAGTGCACAGTAGAGCTGTGCAAAATTTCAGCAGCCGTTTCATTTCAGAGGCGTTTTGGCCCTTTTTCGTGCCTGAAACACTAAATCCAAAACAAAATGGAAGGTGCCGAAACATCTTCAAAACTAAACGAAACCATCCGAAATGTTTCAGAGGCGCCCCCTGGGAATAGTCTGGCACAGCCCCACAGCCCTCCTTTTAAAGTACCAGGAGGCTGGGGCTGGGCAGGGTAGCCATGGGGGCTTTTCCCACGGCTCTCCCTGATGGGACAGAGGCTGTCACAGCTGCAGGAGCCATGGGAGAAACCCCCATGGCTGGTCCCCTGGCCCCATCCCCTGCCCAGCCCCAGCCTCCTGGCACTTAAAAAAAAATAAAAAGCCCTGCACTCACTGGATGCAACAGTGGTGATTGTGGCCTCTGGGTGCTTGTGGCAGAGCCCCCACCCCCCCGCGCAGCGTGGGGCGACAGCAGAAATCTCCCCCCTCACTTGGCATCCGCACGGCAGCTGTCACATTGCATGGGTGCAGTGTGGCTTGGCAGGGTGCTGCATGCTGTCCGGTAGCTG
This sequence comes from Crocodylus porosus, assembly GCF_001723895.1. NCBI lineage: Eukaryota > Metazoa > Chordata > Crocodylia > Crocodylidae > Crocodylus > Crocodylus porosus. Next base: position 52,336,521 of record NW_017728943.1, on the reverse strand, counting down.
GGGTGGCTTCATCAGTGAGCTGGAGCCTGGCACCGCTCAGCCCTAGTGGCCCCAGCCAATGTTCCCGCTTCGCCGCTGGGGCAGCTTTGGTCCCACTTCCCCCTTTCCGTGTGGCGTGGAACACTTACCGAAGGTAAGCGCCTCACTCCTCATCTGGGGCAGGCAGTGGGGGGCTGGGGGCTGGTACGGGCTCCACCAGCTCTGGGGAGCCGTTCTACTCCCCTGCATTACCTTGGGGAGCGAGGAGGCACGTGACATCAGGGCCAGGGAGTGGAGCGCTTCCCCAGTGCCAGTGGAGCGCACAGAGCAGTTCCCCAGAGTCGGGGGAGCCCGTGCCAGCCCCTGCCCCAGCTTCTGTCCCTGCCTTGCCTCCCCTCGGGGAGGAGCCACTGTCTGCTCCGAGTGAGGCTCCGCCGGCTCCGGGGAAGTGCTCCACTCCCTGGCCCTGATGCCACGTGCCTCCTCGCTCCCTGAGGTGGTGCAGGGGAGCAGAGCAGTTCCCCAGAGCTGGCGGAGCCTGCACCAGGCGCCATCCCTACTTCGCCTCGCCTTGCCTCAGAGCTTACCTTCAGCTCCTCTCCTGGTGCGCAGCCAGACCTTTAGTTGTGTGCAGCTGTGCACCTTAGAGGGAGCCTTGGCCCCAGCTCCCAGACAGTGCCCGGTGCCCTGCCAAGCTGTGCTGCACCCATGCCACGGGGCAGCTGCCACGTGGGTGCCAAGCAGGGGTGGGGGGCAGGCCTCATGCTGTGTGGGGTAGCTCTGCCAGTGTCCAGAGGCCCCAGTTGCCAGTGCTGCATCCAGTGAGTGCAGGGCTTTGAAAAAAAGAAGTGGCAAAAGCCCTGCATTTACCAGTTGCAGCAGCAGTGATCAGGGCCTCTGAGGGCTCTTGGCAGAGCCCCTTGCACACAGTGCAGGGCAGTGGGGTTTGCCCTCCTGCCTGGTACGCACACAGCAACTGCCCCATGGCACAGGTGTAGCACAGCTCGGAAGGGTGCCGCTCGCTGTCTAGGAGCTGGGGCACTGGGGTTGAGTGGTGCCAGGCTCCGGCTGACTGCCTGAAGCCGCCCCAGCTCTCAGACAGTGCATGGCATACTGTCAAAGTACGCTGCCCCTCCACTGATGCGTGGGTGCCAGGTGGGGGGTAGTGATCCCTGCTGCCCCACATTGGCCCGCGCTGCATGGGGAAGCTCTGCCACAAGCTCCCAGAGGCCCCAATCACTGCTGCTGCAGCCAGTAAGTGCAGGGCATTGTTTTTTTCGGGTTTTTTAAGTGTT
>NW_017728943.1:52329594-52335147 GCF_001723895.1 Crocodylus porosus | reverse complement strand
CCATGGGGGCTTCTCTCTCAGTTCCCCCCACCTGAGGAGAGGCAGGCACAGCCATAGGAGCCATGAAAGAACCTGCAGCTGCCCGGCTGTGCCTGCCTTTCCCTGGCCAATCTGAATCTCTGAAACGGCCTTGAAACTCCAAAACAGATTTGGCCAAATTGAAACAGAAGAGTGATCCAAAACACCAAATTGAATCACTGTCCTCCGAAACGGCCAAATCCAAAACCAGAATGAAACATAGCCATTTTGCACAGCCCTAGTGCACAGTAACCCCTTTCATTAACTAACACAGATCTCTGTTCACCACATGAAGCATTGTTTATTTCCATGAGGCTGCAAGCAGAACATCTTGTATTGTTTCGACCCTAAAGATACAAGCTAAATATCCCATTTCTCTGCGCAAATACAATCGTTAATTATGATTTCAGAAACATGAACAAAAGGTTGTTGGTAGATTTACTTAAAGGACCTCTTTTGTTGTTTCATAGTATTGGTATTGAAGAGTTCCAGTTACATTATTACAGTAGGCTGGTGTGTAGGGCCAGCACCTCCTGCCTATTACCTTTTCCTGGACTCCCTATGGCTCCTGGCTTTGTGACTGGAAAGCAGTGGGGAGTCCTAGGACCAGCCACAGCTCTGCAGGTAGCCTGGCCTGCTCAATCAGACCAATCACCTTACCAGAGTCCTTTTGACCACCTGCACCAGTGCAGAGATTCTCCCTTTACGGGGTTATCTTCGCAGGTTTCTGTGGGTTTGTCAGGGCTCCAGTTGTTGAAGTCTAGGCCCCTTTTCTTCTCCAGCCACACTCACCTTGGTCCACTGATAAAGACCTCAACCTTTGGGTGTAGGCCTGGCCTCAGTGGCCATTTTTCCCCTTTAGGGTCTCCACCTCATTGTGCTAGTGTCAACCCTTTGGCTTGGGGTTGTCTCATAGCCCTTGTAGCAAAACAAAGGGGCACCATGGCACTCATTTCCACAGCCTCCTTCACCCCTGTAGTCACAATCTTCCATTCGCAAGTCAAAATCAAACCAAAGAAAACCATGAGCCACCAAAATAAAAAGTCTTCCTCCTTGGATATAAGCAGCCCACAGACCTTGACTGCTTAGGAGTCTTTCTCCCCAGTTTCTGTGGTCAACCTGCCTGCCTCTGGCAACGTACAGTTGCACAAACACTCTAAGCTTCTCTTCCCCCTTCTGCTTTTGTATAGTCCCAAGCTGGGTTTAAATCGCCTAACCCAACCTCCTTCTGGTCACCTGACTACCACACCCATTGGCCAGGTGCAGCTGCTCACTCCTTAGCCCCCGCCTGCCTTCATCAGGGCTCAGCCCACCTGCCCTGCTACATTTAAGTGCCTGCCCTCTCTGGCCTCACCAGTAACAGTGAGAGGAATTCCCTGTTACATGGTGCACAACATACTGGTTTTCTGTCTACGTGGTTTGCAGTGAAACTGGCAATTATGTCTCTTAGAAGAAGATACAAAGTGAACACTACAATGCCCATGAATTAGGAGGTAGGTGGTAAGCACTCATTAAAGACTTTAATGGCTCTTTTAAAGGTTATGTTTCAAAGTGAACAATTAAGGGATGCTTCCTACCATAATTGATCTGTGAATTTGGGGCTATTCTGTGAGCTCTGTTAATACTGTAAATCATACTACTATTGTACATAGGAGAGGGAAACAAATTTCTCTGCTGTTGCAATATGTAGTTTTTCTTCAGTAAAATAATTGCCGTTTGCATTTTCTGCTTATATTTTTATTTAAGTAGTTATGTATATATATAGGAGTGCAAAGGAAAGACCTTTTTAAGGTAATCTTCCATCCTAGATCCCAGGGCTGAACTCATATTGATCCTGGTGATAGGATATTTAATGGTTGTAGATACTAAAGTACAAAAGAGCATCTGTCAACAAACCCAAGGTTATCTTTTATTTTTAATGTTAATGTTAATATTCTTAGTATTAATATTGATGATAATCGTTAGAAGGCATCAAAATATACAGTACTGTGGTTATTCACACAGCTATTCCATATTTCTAGACCTAAATCCTATTTAGCCTACCAGAGATCTAAGATTATGAAGCTGCTTCCCCAAAAGATATGGATTTAGGGCTCCTGCATACATGTGCGGAACCTGTTCCAATGCACTGATTAATTGAGTCTGCTCCAGCATGGAAATTGATGCACTCTGGCAACCTTTCACATTATGTATATCGGTGTCACTGTGCATCTCTGTGCTGAAAAAATGGCAGCAGGGCATTTCGAAATAATACACATTTGATGAGCTTCATTTCAAAGCGACCCACTGCCATTTTTTCAGCACAGGAATGCGTGCTGATGCATGTGATGCACAGGCCTTTTAATTAGTGTAGCTCAGTAATTAAAACTGCCCGGCACTGTGTCCCAATACATATAAAAATGCCCTTAGCTTCCAAAGAGTGATCCTATTTTACTTGAGGAGGCATACAGCTGTGCCATTCTGGAACTGGGAGGCCTTACCTGACCCCAGAGGAATATAACCACCAATCAAGGAGTTGCATAATTGGAAGCATTATGGAGGCCTGGGAAAAACTCCTGTCCTTCAGGCATCTCATTCAGGGCTGTACATATTCTGTGTTCCTATCACCTTGGGATCCAGATCGATAAGAAAAAACAGAGGATAACTAACAGACCTTTTGTCCTATAGTCAAGCGATTAGACTCATTCCAGAAGTAGGAGGCCAAAGTTCTAGGCCCTCCTCAGCCTGGGGGGGTTTTGAACATTATAGTTTCATAGTTTCTAGGGTTGGAAGGGACCTGAGTAGATCACTTAGTCCGACCCCCTGCCATGGCAGGAAAGAGTACTTGGGTCAAACGACCCCAGCAAGGTGTTCATCTAACCTCCTCTTAAAACCCCCAGGGCAGGAGCCTGTACCACTTCTCTTGGAAGTTGGTTCCAGATCCTAGCCGCCCTGACTGTGAAGTAGCGCTTCCTGATATCTAGCCTAAAATCTTCCCCTTCCCAGGGAAGTTCCCTAACCAGCCAGTTCTGTCCTGTTCTCCCAGTGGTCATTTTTTCATATCATCCAGTGTTTGTTTAAAGTACAAAAAGCATAGGAAGCAGAATCCAAGGTTCCCTCATTTCCGGTGTGTATATTTCTTTTGCTTGCTTCCCTTCTGGTCCCATGACTCTTATGTCTCTTCAATCCTGCCTAGACCATAGCCTGGGAAGGTAGCTAGGATGTTTTCCTGGATGGTGAGAAGTGTGAGTTTGCACTTTTCTCAGGATGAATTTGTCCTATACGTTGGGTAGGTTTCCCATTTCCTCAGTGAGTGCCCTCAACACTCAGCTGTTAGGTGAAAGGTAGGCATGCCCCCTCTACCTTGCCACTTGTGTGACTTAGTTTTTTAAGGCTAAGGGGAAGGCACTTTATGCAGTTAGGTATGTTAACACTTTTTCAGTTATTTTGGCTTGCTGGACTAGGATCACACTTAGAGATTTAGATGTCTAGAAGCTGTCTAAATGCCACTTAGATGCCTAACAGGTGGAATAAACTAGCTCCTAGTCACCACATTAAGTGTCAGTAAAGTGTTTTGTTTGGTTTTACCCCCTCCTTTTGAAATTAATATTAATTTAGAAGGGGAGGTAGGAGGAAGGATTTGGGCTAGCATTGTTTTAATATAATTAATCTCAGAAGAGGTAAAACATAGAATTGTGTTGATTCATCCCATATGGCTTTCTGGAAAGAATGAGTCATGTCTTTTTTTCTTGTATGTAATATTACAGGAGTAAATGGTGTTTCATGCCTTGTATTGATGATTTGTAATATTCAGATACAAGAAAATTGTATTATTGCCACAGCAGCAACACTGCACAGATACAGTGCCGTCAACTCTTTCAATTTTATCCTGAGTTTTCTGCTTTTCTTAAAACTGCTGTTCCTGGAGTCATGTGATTATCTAGTGCTTTGTAATGATTAGGGTTAGCAATTATGAAATATGGTTATTGTTACATGTACTTGCTTATGGTGGTTTAATTAGAAAATGTCTTGCATATGGTTGCCCACAGGCAACTTCTGTGCCCAAGTGTAAAAACAACTAGGTTACAGTCTGTGTTTGACTTCTAGATTTTAAAAATAAAGCGAAGTATGAAGGTCTTATGACCTCAGTGTTAGAAAGAAGAATATTAGTCATTCTTACAAGCCTCCTATTTTTTAAGTGCTCAGGTATAGTGTTGTATCTTCAGCATGACTGACAATTATGAAATAATGTGTCCCTGAAAGATGTAGCAGATTTCCGTTTATTGCAGGATCTAGGCATTCTGAAGAGGCATGTGGTTCCAATACATAATATCGATCTCTTAGCAGAAGTTAATCGGCACTCCCCAGTTTTGATTAATCTGCTCTCTATGCTAATACATCAATTTAAAAATCCCAGTTTGGTACTAGATACCCAAAATAGCAGCAGGGCTAGTCTGACTCTTGACATGTGGCTGATTACCTGCTTACAGAACATGTAGGTGCTTTTTCAGTAGTTATTTTTCACAAATGGCTGTCATAGCAGAGTAATGGGTGTAGAAAAAAATATTCCCACTTCATATGGGATGATTTACTCAGTTTTGAGATGATTTATTTGGTAATAATGATTATTCTACATGTTTTTATTAACCTTTTTACCTTTGTTTTTTGAAATACTATACTCGGATTAAATCTTAAAAATATAATTTCTTTTTCCTTCTTTTTTTCTTTGCCTTCTGGTTTTCTGTCACATGGTTAAGAAATAAACAATAATCGGTTGCAATGAGGGCCCTAAAATATAAGGTTGGATCTAGGGGTGCACCAATGAAGATTTTTTTGGGCCAGTACCAATGGCCAATTACTGACCAGCCAGATCAACTGATAATGATACAATTGCTGATATGAAGCCCAGCAGCTTGGAAAACAGTGTCAGGCCAGTAAGTCTGTTGGGGGGCAGGGAAGGGGCATCACAGAGGTGGGGAGTGGGGCTAGGGCAGGAGTGGGTGCTGCTCCACAGCCATGATGAGCTGGGGTGTGGGATGGAGCCACGGGCAGCTTGTCCATGGGGCATAGGGGGTGATGAGGTGGGGAGTGGCTCCCGCAACTGTGCACATCCCGGGGGAAGTATGGGGGCATGTGCCCCCTGGATCTGTGTGCAGGGTGAGGGTGGGCTGCCCACTGTGGGCCTGAGGCAGGGGGCTGCACTGGCCTGTTCCCGGTGGGAGGCTGTGCTTGGGGCAGACAGCAGCGGCACTGGGAAGATGGGCTATGGGGTAGGGCTACAGCCACCCCAAAATTTGCTGTAGCCCCCCCCCCCCAGTACCACTGCCTCTCACCCTGAGTGCAGCCCCAGCCCAGTGCCTCCACTGGGAAGAGGCCAGTGCAGCCCCAGCACCTAAGTGCACAGCAGGCAGCCTGTCTTTGTCCTGTGCAGAGATCCAGGGGACATGTGCCCCATGCCTCCCCTGGGGTGTGCACAATGGTGGGAGCCCCCCATCCATGCCTCCCCAGACGAGTTGCCTGCAACTCTGTCCCTGCACCATGCCCCGCCCCACCCCA
>NW_017728943.1:52262132-52329294 GCF_001723895.1 Crocodylus porosus | reverse complement strand
TTTTTTTTTTTTTTTTAATTCAAAGTTGTTTCCACAACTTTTTAAGCTTATATTTACAAGAACCTAAATTTTGGACTTGCCAGTTTTTCTTTAAGTGTAGTGGCCATTAAGCCCTTGGTCAGTGATTCTGTTGACCTCCCCAGTCAGTGGCTATAATGAAGAATGTTTGTAACTGAGGCATTACACAAGTGATCTTAGATGAAGGAACTACAGTATTCTTTCAGAGGGCAATGAAAATTGTTAGGAGACTGGGACACATGGCTTATGAGGAGAGGCTGAGGGAACTGGACTTATTTAGTCTATGGAAGAGGAGACTGAGAGCGAATTTAGTAGCAGCCTTCAGCCGAAGGGGGATTTGAAAGAGGATGGCGCTAGACTCAGGGGTGGTAAATGGCAGAATAAGGAGCAATGGTCTCAAGGTGCAATACGATAAATTTAGGTTAGCTATTATGAAAAACGTTCCCACTAGGAGGGTCCTAAAACACTGGAAAAGGTTACTGAGAGAGGTTGTGGAATCTCCATCCTTGGAGGTTTTTAAGACCTGGCCAGACTTGTCTGGGATAATGTAGTTGGGGATGGTCCTACTTTGAGCAAGGGGGTGGACTAGATGACCTCTGGTGTGTCTTCCAACCTTTATTTTCTATGATTCTGTTATCTTTGTGGAATATATATGGTCTGTCAGAACTGCATATTCCATGTTTTTCTTTGTTGCACTTAATCCCCATGTTTAATCTTTTGACAAGGCCTTATCGTTGCAATTAGAAGCGGGGGGGAAACAAATATACAAACCCAAGAACTGTGAGACTATTGGTGTATGCCCAGATTACTCAACAAACCTTACAGCATGTCCATGTTGAGGTGGTAAGTTTATTTTTGCCCATGATGGAACTGTGTAGGAAACCTCTTCTTTTTCTTAACTTTAATAATGCCTAGAACTTGGTGTCTTGCATTGTAGCCCTCATCCTTTTAGCTGATGGGCCTTGGGCAGGGCATCTGTCAGTTTCTGCTGAATGGCATAAGGCATTTGCTTTTAGTGGTTGTATGAGTTGGATGATTTTCAGAAACTGTTTGACACAATGTGAATTTTGCAACTGGCCTTAGGTGGGGACAAGATTTTGCCCTTTTCCTCTTGACAACCAAGAGCCTGCAATCTGAAGACAAAGCTGAACCTCCTGCCTGGAAGCTCAGAGCATTCATCCTGAATTATTAGATTGTTGTTTTTTGTCAGAAGTTAAATGTTAGGTTCTTAAATTGAATGTGCAATGCACCTATAAATTATGCATAATAAATGCGTACACAAATAATGATTAAAAAATACTGTTGTCTTTCTACTGCAAAGGCCTCTATGTGCATTAACAAGGTAACAAACAAATCAAATTACTAGGGCAGTACATTCAAATTAATAAATAAAGTGAATAGCAGAAAGGATCAAAAGAGAAATCCACATGATTGTTAAGCAGTAAAATCTCAGAAGCCCAGGACAGTGTGTGGATAAAGGTGGATGCAGTTATCACAGCTGCAGGCAATTGATATAATTAGGCACACAGTTAGGCCCTATGCTTCTGAGTACTGGAAAATCTGACCTAATATGTCTTTTCCATCTCTCATTTCTCTGATTCTTTGAGATAATTGTGCTGAGTGGGGTGTTTACTGCATTTCTTTTTGAGTGCATGCTACTCTGAATTAGACCCATGTGGATAAATAGGTAGGTAGGTAAATGCAGGGCTTGTTTTGACATGGGAGTGATTTGGGGTGAACTCAGTTGATTAGTCAGGCACTGCCTGCAGTATAACTGGTATTCTCCCTTCACCATCATTTGGTCTGATCTCTCATTTCTGTTTGTGATCAGGCGAACCGAGATGCGGTAATTAGCCGTGCTCCTGACCAGAAGGATGATCGAGCTGTCAGCCTTCAGGATGCTTCTGCAGTTTATGACCTTCTGAGTATCACGCTGGGCAGAAGAGGGCAGTATGTCATGCTTTCTGAGGTACCCAAGCTGGTTGTTACTGGAACTTCAACCTAAATCTTGCAAACAGAAACTGTCTTTTGAATGATAATCATTGAATGCAGATGGGGGAAGTGAGTAGGAAACCTTAGTACCTGAAAACTGATGAAAACTGTCAAATCTGTGTAAGCTCTGACCAAGCTCTGCGTGACTTGTTTAGGCTTCTGAATCTATGCTTTTACACTGAAATAAAATGGGCCTGATTTGAAGAGGTGCAAAGTATCTGCAGTTCTCATTACTTTAGAAGGGAAATCAAAGACTATTTCCAGGCAAGGCCATCAGCAAGGCACATCAAGTGATTTGTGCCTTTGAGCTATGCCAGAGCCAGTGTATATGACAATGAATTAACATAGGGCGAAAGATATGTCCCTTATTTCTCTCAATTTTTCTTTTAGTGCTTGGAGCGAGCATTGAAGTTTGCATTTGATGAATTTCACCTCTGGTACCAACTGGCTCTTTCCATGGTAGCTTGTGGCAAGGTAAGGCTCAAATTAGACAAGCTAACAGGGCATGTATTTCTCCTGAACAACATTTTTGTTTTAGTTTGGGGTGTGCAAAATCACTTATTTTATATGGGTAAACAGATAAAGCTTTTGTTATAGCTTAGCACTGTCTGGTTAGGTTTAGATTATTCTTCGTTGCCAGATGTGTACTGTGAATCAACACAATAGGATACCAGTTGTTTGGCTCTCAATGTCAAATGGGAAACCAAGCTTGATTTATTAGCTCTAGCCACTAGAGATATCAGAGTAACTTTTATAACCCTTTTCCACATACTCAAAATAAATTGTTTGTGAAGAATAGGGAAGTGGAGGAAGAGATGCTTGGTATCTGATAGGAACTCCATCACCACCAACTTTGTGGCTTTGGTCAAGTCACTCTTGAAGCTTTAAGTTACCCATCTGAAAAAGGGAATGTCATTACTATTTGTTCCAGAGGGATACTGTGAAGCATTAGGCAGTCAGTATTAGCGAATGGCTTTGAAACCCTCAGATGAAAGGTACTACAGAAGAGAAAAGATTTTGTGGGGTGGGTGTGGGCATGCACACACTTGTATGAGTTCTAGAATTATTTTAGTTGTAAAACTCAGGTTGGAGAAGTATAAACTTTTTGTTGTTTCTTTGATGGAACGCCCTGCGGGGCTGATCCAGGATTTGGCAAAGGGGGTTGCAGGAGCAGCCACCCCTGCTCGGATCCTCCTTCCCACCCATCCACCTTCCTTTCTTCCTTCTTCTTGCCCCTCCCCCTTGCACCACAGTAGCCTCTGGGCTTCCAAAGCAGGTAATAACTACCCCTCACTTGCCCTCCATGCTGTGGTCAAAGGCATGTCCTGTCCCCTCCTCCAATCCTGCTGCTGCTTCCCCTGCTTTCCCAGGAGCAGGAAAAGCTTCCAAGATGTTCCAGCCAGGGTGCATGGGAGCTGGGCTCAAATGGGAATAGCAGTAATGGCAGCAGTGGCAATGGGGAGGGGTTCTTCCACCCTGCCCAAACCCCCACCCCAGAAGCAGGCACAAGGAGGGGGATCCCCCACCCCCATTCCATCCTCGATGCTGCTGTGGCTGTTCCCAGCTGAGCCCAGCCCATAGTCTGGCTGGAGCAAGCCAAAGGTGCTTTGAAGCTTCCTCTACCTCTGGGACAGTGGGGAAAGCAGCAGCAGTGGGGTGGGGTGGGGAAGGGGACGTGTCTTTGAGCATAGAGGGGAAGAGCAGGGGGATTCTGACCTGCTTTGAAGATTTAAAAAAAAGCCCCCAGAGACTCCTGTGGTTTGGTACAGTCCGAAAGTGGGGAGCTGCTGAGGTATTGCACCCCCTCTGGATCCACCCCTGACTCCTTTGCATGAGTGAGTAGACAATTTAGGTGTCTTAAATGCATTCAGTCTGATCCTTCTGCTGTGAATCCTAGTAGGGGAAGCAAAATTGATAGGAGGGTCACAATGGTTGTTCAGCAATGTAGCCATCTCATGAAGAATTTGACTTCCAGTTGGAGTATGAAGAGGCTGTCACATGGTATCTACATTTAGCCATGGCAAAGTTGAGCTAGATTTAGAGAAGCCTTGGTGAAAGGCTTCTCATCTCATTGCTGGTGCCCTGAAGTAGCAAATTTTCTCCTACTTTAAGGGATGGAGTATGATTTTTGTGGTCATGACACAAGATTCATACTCAGAATTTCTGAGTTCTTATTTCCAGCTGTCACAGGTATGCAATGTGACATGTTTCAGTAATCTTTGTGCCTCAGTTTCCCAACCTGTAATAGTGGGGCAATAATATTTCTAGTCTGCCACAGAATATTTTGCATGGGTGTTACTATTTAGTGAACTCTTATTTAATGAAAAGTAGTTATAAAGAAAAAAATCTAAATATTTTCAGTAAGCACAAATATGCATGAATGGCATTGTACATCTTGCTAGTTATATTGCATCTCTCATATACTGGTTATCTTCCTTGGATTTCTTGATTTATATTTGAACAACTACTCCTGTCCTTGCAGTAGCAGGGCATTGGCAGTGTTTTCATCACTCTACTTTATTTGCGGCAAGTTAGGGTGTTTTGATATTTTGGGCATTGTGTGTCTCAGTTATATGAGAGGGTTCCCCATGAAGTTTTTAAGAGTAGTTAGACAAGTGCTTGTCTTGGTTGGTTGGATGAGCAGGGGATTGGACTAGGTAACCTCCTGCAGTCCCTTCCAGCCTTACTTTTCTATGGTTTTATGTCTTTTTTTTTTTTTTTTAAACTAGTACTGTTACTTCACAGTAGGAGTATTTTTGGAACTAGCATTTTATTTTCTTGTGCATTAAATGTACTTCCACTATACAAGGGGCAAGAAAATATTAGCTCAGCAACAAAGTATGCAATTACATGAGCAGGAAAGGGCAGAGGGAATATTTAGTGGGATTCATTCATGCTTCTCAATTTCTGGGTGGGGTGAGAGAGGAAATTGAAAATCTTTCCTTGAGCTCTTAGTTGCAAATACGGAAATGATCACTGCAGTACGTGAATTTATGAGCAAAATTTAAGCTGTTGGTCCAATCAATAAGCCTAGAGTCCTAGTCCTAGTATCCTGCACTGTCCACTTAAAGGTGCAAGTCTGGGGAAGGTTTTCAAAGGCACAAGTAGGAATTCAGTCCTTGGCTTCCATTGACTTCCATCTGTAGTTAGGTACCTGTCTTGTGTGCATTTGCATTAATCGTCTTGATTTCCAGTCCTGTGCCTCTTGGGCTATTGACAGCTAAGAGGGCTGCAGGGGAGGAGTATAGTGACTTCTATCCATTACTATGACCGTGAACATTATCTACTCAAGGGTATCAAAAAAACAGCAGATGAAAGGTGAAGGATAGAGACTTGAACATGGCCGCACAGCAAGTTTGCCCCCAAAGCTCCTGTAGGGTTCTCTCTCTACCCCAAATGTTGATGTTGCAGAATAAGAAAAGCTATATGATAAACAAGGTTCTGAATTTTTGCCATTAAACACTTAAGTGAAGGAGTCTGTCTTCTCCTTGTGTTATATATCCGTTTGTGTACTTCTCTTGCTATCCTTTAGATGTTGTATATTCAGCATGTAAATTAAATACAAGGACCAACACAAGTCACGCTCATCTCTGTACAAATATACTTGATGAAATGAAATAAAAGGCTATTTTATCCTGTTGCCTAGACTTTAAATATTTAGAAAGTAAAGTGGCCTGATCTTGCAAATTGATATAAGAGCTCTAAATACCCTGAGCCTTATATGGGACAGAGGGAATTCCCTTACCCAACAAGCCCATCTGTGCAGTATTCCATTTCTGGTCCCAAAGCATTCCCAGAGGATTCCTATCATATACTCTGCAATGCGTCATCTTGCTAATGGGAGATGTGGCATACATTTTTATACTGCTTTGCAGTTTGATAGGAGGACAGAGTTCATGTAAATGCAAGCACTCAAACATAGCAGGAAGGGGATGATGAGGAAACAGTGTGGTCTGTCTAGACCGCAGAATACACTTGAGCTTTTAAAGGCAAAGATCTCTTTTCACCTGTCTCTCGGCCACAACCAATTCCTGATCTCATTACCAAGAAATGAGATCCCACATCCTGAGGTGTAACTTTTCCTGCAGTACAGGGAATCAGATTCATAAATCATTGATGTGACAAGAAGCCTGATCATCAGACTGTTTTATTGACCTGTGAATCTTGAAATCTTCGTTTTTAAAATTTTTAATAGCCTCAAAATTTGTCCTTTGTAAAAGCAGTATAAAAACCTGTATAAAATTCCATTTGTCCCTTATGTTCTACCAGTCTCAGTTCCATCTTGGGTGACTCGGCGTACCTCAACCTTATGGGCTATGCGTGGCTCCAACCACCCCTGTACCATGCCCCAAGCCTCGCAGCCGTACTGGACGTTGTTTATTTGATTTCCCTCTCCACGCCCTCACTGGCGCGCTCTGGCTTGTCTTGCAACTGCCCGCTCTGGGGCTTCTCGCAACTGCCCGCTCTGGGGCTCAGGCGGCGGCGTCCTGGCCCCCTTCCAATCCTCTGCTCCCCTTCTCAGGACTGGGGTCAGTGCACCCCTGAATGTTGTGCCCTCTCTGGCACCGGGGCTACTGTGGAGCCTCTGTGAGGCCTCCTCCAACCCCTAATAGCTTCACCCAGTCCTCCAGTGTAACAACAACAAAAAAAACAATAACACAAGCTCCTGGGCTATAACGCAAAGTTAAACCTCCTGGCTAAACATCCTCCAAACCACACCACCTCTCACCCTTGTAACTAGTGGTGGGTACCTTCAGGCAGTACTCCTTTTTCCTATCTGCAGGCAGAGAGAGAGAGAGAGAGAGAGCACTCACAGTCTCCAGCCTGGGTCTTATAGTGGTCAGCCCTGCCCCTTCCGGTCAGCGGACTCGCCAGGAGTGGGCCCTTAGCTCCTCCTGGTTGTCCCTAGCAACCAGCACCTGAGCCCGTCCTACTGCTTTTCAGGTAGCAGGTACCTTAGTGCCCTGCTACATTATTGATTAAAAATCCAGTGCAAAATTTTACAATCCTGTTTATTCAAAAAACATTTTTTAAGTTCCACCTTTGTATCTGTCTGTCTTAACATTCCTCAAATGCCTATTGCTGTAGTGCATGCTGTCTGGGAAGGGCCTTTTGTGTTTAGCGCCATCTGGACAGCAGCTTCCAGTCAACATTACGCCTGCTCTGGTATCCCCCTCCATCCTGGAGATGTTGTGTGTTGGAACTAGGGCTATGACACAATTTTAATGCTTCTTTATACTGTGCCTGTTGGTAACCTCCTTCAGAAACTAGAGATTGACCTCATGTAGTGGCTCCACATCTGTGTCCTTTATACAGAGATTGGGAGGCTGAGAGTGGCCATTGATTTGATATTCCTATCTGGTCATCGGAAGGAATTCTTAGGCTGCCTGATGCCTTGTTCTCAGGTTTGCACTGTAAGAGTGAAACTAGTTTATTAGGTTGAACAAAAGATTCAAAGTGCAGAACTAAAATCTTTATTCAGGAACTGATAAAGGGGGTCCAGGAGGTGGAAGGGGGGGAAAAGGGCCAGTTTTGATGTATATGAGAAAAGGGGGGCTGTAGTTTGAAGTAGCCAGTTTCTCTTTCTTCCCCTCCTTAGCTAAGCAGCTTCTGACAGTGTGGGTGGGAATTGTTAGCGTGCTGCACTTCTGTGAAATCTAGGCCACGTCTCTTTAGGTGCCTGAAGTTAGGCCAGAATTGTCAAGCTCGGATGCCTAGATGATTTATTATGGCACAAGGGATGTGAATACAGCCCTTGTGCCACCACAGGCATGTCACTGGTCTCAAACAGGCTGTCTTTCTGCTGTGTGTTCCCTCTCATATTCACCACATTTTAGGGCATGGTCTCCTGTCAGGGACTGGGTCCAAAGTCCTTAGAAGCAGAGGACACTCCATGCATCAGAGCCAGGCTTCATTTAACAAATCTACTGGTCTTCCGAGAACATTTTTTGCCAGAAATTTATGGTGACCTGTCATATTGATGGAGAAGATGAAAAGAAAATGCCCAGGAAACACACCTGGTTTGAGCAGTAGAAAACAGTGCTGTCCACAGTCTTCTAACTAAGCTCCTCCGGGTCACCTCGTTTTGGAGCCAGTGAGTAGATTTCTGTGCGAGACACAGACGTAGCTATTCAGGGACATCTGTCAACTAGCTTATTTCTTTTGGTTTAAAAAACAACACAGATGCCTGTAAAAACTACTCTAGGGGCTCTGATTAATCATTCATTAGTCATTAAGCTGACTTTTCCTGTGCCCGTAGAGGGCAGTGTGATGCTCCTGCTAGGAGTGAACATGTTCTCCTTTCCACTTTTGCCTTGGGGATGGATATAGGTAGGGTCTGTTTTAAATTGTGGTTCCGGCTTGTGGCGCAGCGGGTCCTTCAATCTTGGAGTTTCCCCTGCCCACCCCTGCCAGTGGGCCCTGTCAACTTCACTGCTTGCTCCTGATGGCCAGGAGGTGAAAACCATGGTTTTAAATGTGGTGTGGTTTTTGCCTCTCACCACTTGCTGCTGACCAGATGGGAGGCAAAAAACATGGCATATTTAAAACCATGGTTTTCACCTCCTGGCCAACAGAGGCAAGCAATGGGGCTACAGTCCCTCTGCCAGTCAGCAGCAAGGGAGGTGCAGGGGGAACTCCTGGATTAAAAGAGCTGCTGCACCCTGAGCTGGGCCTGCAATTTAAACAAGGCCTGGGGTATATCATATGATGAAGGAGAAAGCTCAAGGCAGGCCCAAGGATAGCAGAGGAAGCATTTCCCAGGGAGGCCTGTAGTGCTGGAGACCAGTCCCCCAAGGGCACAAAGCCAGGTAGTACAGTCTATGGGTCCTTATGCTTGGTGTTCCTAGAGTTCTTGCCTTCAAGCTCATGGTAATATCCAGGACACTACTGAACATTGACAGGGGACTAGTATCATAGCATTCAAAGCCAGGGCAACAACTGCACTGCAGGAGGTGGGGACTATGTACATTATTCCTTCTCCCTGCCTCAGGATATACCTGAGGGATTCTGGTCAACATTATCATATAAACAAAACATTGAGGAGGGGGGTGGGAATGAATTGGGACTTCAACAATGAAAGCAGTACCCCAGAGAACCAAGAGAATAAAGCACTTTTAACTACTGCAACTGCCCTTGCTCTTACCCTTCCAGCATTTGTAAATGCATGAGACAGCAACGCTCTGCCACCTGCATTTTTTGTAAGCAACGTAATATTTCAGGGGGTTGCAGAGGCTGTATAAATAATAATCATAACTAATTACATTCTTGTCAGCTCCTCAGTCACTTGGCAGCTCTGCTTAGAGATTGAATCTAACAGTTTCCAGAATCATTGTTGCTGTGTCACTGTTGAGCACTGATCAGCATTTGGCTGTAATGCGGAGCTGCTCAGTACTGCACTGTCTTCATTTAGAGTTTTTGTTTCAGCTGCTTTCCTTCAAGTTATTTTGTCTAGGGATGTGCTGTTCACTGTGCTTTAATGAGGCATGTGTGAGTTATGGGTATTTAATGCTTTCAGCCAAATCAGTATTAAATATTAATTATTTACATTTCCATCCATGTTCTACCAGGAATGCTTTATTTTGATTTTAAAATGCTGCAACAAAGCAGATCTCCTTAATAGAAGCTTAAAGTTTGACTCAGACGTGCCTGTAATGTCCACATGAAGTTTTCCAGAAGGTTAGAATGGAACGTATAAATATACCTAATACATAATTTGGCAGCAAGAGGAGATGAATTTTGTGATTTAGGTTGCTCCTTCTGTTGGTTTCCTTGCAAAAAGCTTAGGCTGGTTGCTAAGTAACCATCATTTAAAAAAAAAAAAAAAAAGCACATTTGTCTTTGCACTGCAATCAGGAGCCTTGAGAGCAGCAAAGGCCTCAGTTGCCTCCTTAAATGGCATCGCTGGGGAATGAAAGTTTAAAATGTTGAATATGTATTGGTTAAAGATCCTTTGACAAAAGCCAGCTGTATAGGAGACATTCAATAGTTTGGTTTCTTTTGGTGCAAAGGAAGGACAGGGTGCATGCTTGGAACGGGGGGTGAAGACTGTACAGCAAACAGAAATTTCCAAAAATTCCTGAAAATTTAAACAAAGTGTAGAAGGTTTTTTTAGACCGATAATCTGACACTATGGTCAGATTTAGCTCTTTCCCTGACAGTGGTGTACATGACTTGTCACTACTAGCAGGAGCAGACTTATTATATTAATAGAGCCCAGAAAGGGGCAAGGAGCTTGGCAGTTAGTGTAACAACAAATATTGAAGCTCCTTGCCTATAATTTTTTTGTTTTAATTAGCTAGGGCAAGAGGTGAGAGAAAAAAAATCTAACCCTGAGTTAAGAGTAAAAGTGAATGTAGTGGCCCACATACTTAAACAATATGGGGGTTAATAGAAGTCGGATGAAAAGTCCCAGTTAAATCAAGTGTGTGGGAGCTGTCACCTCGTGATCCTGAGTGGTACCATGAAAAGGTTTGTGTGGGAGAAGGGAGAGCAGGGAGGGGAAGAGGAAAAAGAATCACAACACCTTGGCTTTCATGCTTTGGAAGAGGGCATCCCTGGGGAATCCCAGATGGAAAGGTTGGAGGCTTGCAGATGGTTCTGGGGTCCTGGCACAGAAAAGAGAGAACCACTGAGGCTGGTCCTCCCCTCCCCCCCCGAGTGCAGGGCAGCCTCCAATGAATGTGAGCAAAATGGAAGGATGGAAGGTCTGGTAATCAGATAGAGCTCTACTTCAATTACAGCAGTGGGGATGGACCTTTTTAGACTCAAGGCACCCCTCCGTATCTCTTGTGACTTGAGAGGCTCCCAACTTCCAGAACTAATTTATATATAACTGTGTTTACCTCGTTGCACAAGGGCCGGGCAGTAGGGATGAGAGCTTGTCCAGGCGGGAACAAGCCTGAGCCTGGCTTATCTTCTTGGCTTCTTTGCTTATCTCCTTACACCTTACAACACCCTTCAAAAGATCTGGCAGCACGTCAGGGTACCTTGGCACCCTGGTTGAGAATCACTTAATTTGAGGTATCTGCCTTGCTGAAGTGAAAATGACATGAAGCCTCAGCATCCTGCTTGACTTTTTACAAATCCCAGATGGGCATGTGTTAGTAGTGAGCCATGATACCATCTGTTTCCAACTGCCCTGTTCTCCGAGACAAAGATCTGTCCACAGAGATCTGTGTATTGCTTTAGACTAGATTTACTGTAACTTACTGTAACTGGGGATGTAGGCAGTAGAAGCTACTCAGTGGCTGTGCTTGGTAAAAAGATGATTTCCCATGCCTTCGTGAGGACTGTCTGCCTTGAGCTGTACCCCGCTCCCTTCATTGTGTCCATTTCCACTGTCAACTCAGAGGCTCAATATTGAACTTCAGAGCCATCATTAACAGGTCAGGACCCAAGACATCTCAGTTATGGGATTTTCAGCCATGACTCACCAAGAGAGATGTGTACTTCTTGTGGCATGCAGTTTACAAGAACCAGGAAGTTGCAGGTGATGGCTAGAAATAAAGGCTTCTCAGTTGAGGCAATTCAACTGTGGAAGAAACTACGAGAAGGGTTGTGACCTGAGTCAAAGGCCCAAGTCTTTGGGGCATTTATACACATACTTTTATCTCATCCAGTGCTCTGGAAATCCGGTGTGTTGAAGCAGACCCAGTTAATCGAGTCTGGAAAGCACACAAACTGACTCGCCTGACGCTGCATCACATACGTTTGTATAAAAAGCAAAATGGACGTCAGCATGCAGAAAATGGTGGTGGTGCACTTTTGAATTAAAACTCCCTTGATGCATTTTAGTTCAGAAGCGAGCTGCCGCCATTTTCTCAGCACTGATGCACATTTCACCATTTTTACAAATGTATGTGACGCAGCGCCAGGTGCTTTTTAAAAGCACTTGGTGCTGTGGCACATATGTGTGTACCAATGCCTTTGAGAGCATACTGTGAAACCTACCTTTTTGATAAACCATTCCCCACCATGACTGAGATGTTTAAATTTTTTTTTTTGGTTTTTAAAGGACACCTTTAAAACATGGTTGAAAGAATAGTAAATGATCCTGCTGCAAAAAAAAAATTGCTGGGTAAAATTTAATGTTTAGATACTCCTGCTGGTTATTGTTCATAGTTTCATTATCCTCTAAATGTTTAGTGATTTTTTTTCCCCCCCCCCCTCCTTGAATGTTTGTTTCATTATTTTGTTAGAGATGGAAATAGAAGGACTAGGAAAGATTGCTCTGAAAAAAACACTGAAGTGAGCCAAACAACAGTGGCATTTAGTTAGAAGCATCTATTTAGTTGCATAGAACTGAAGGAATTCATTTTAATTAATGGAAAAATTCTCTTCGGGGCACTCTTAGAAAAGTAACCAAGAAAATACAATTGTAAATTATTTCCCATTCTCTGTTATTCACATGGAAGTTTTTGAAGGGCATGCTTATGCCTCCTTTCTGTCGTTAGAAAATAGGTTTTCTTGCCATTTAGGTAAAAATAACTTGAGATGACTTTCTTTTTTAAATTTTAAAGTCCCCTGCAGGATTCAAATCTGGCATAACTTTAATCAGAAGGGGAAAATGGTATGACTTTCCCCCACATTCCTATACTTCACATACCTACTTTCTATTTATTTACACTTCCAAAAATGAAGTAGAAAGACATTTTCAAATATATATTGAAAACAGTTGTTAGTTTTCTTAATTATTTCTTCACGTTCTTTAATGTATCTGTGGGTAAGAGTTTCTTGTCAAAAGCAAACAGAACGTTTTATTATTATCTTTGATAGAGAAAATCTTGCATTTCAGGAGACTGAGATATAGAAAACTGTCTCAGTAAATAGATTTCTGCAGATGTTGGACTTAAGCATAGAGTAATGATGTGCCAAATGATGCCTCTAGTCTTCCTTGGCTTCACGTTCCAAGAACTACATACCAAGTTGATTGCAATTAATAGAACTTCAGGGTTGAAAAACTGTGGAGCAGATCAGCGTAAGGTAAAATAACTAGATGGATCTTAACCATGAGTTACAGGTCTTAGAATTTCTGTCTTTAATGGGTTAGAATTTCAATTAGACACTGGCTTTCAGTCATTTCTGTTCTCTGACACTGTTGCTAGAGAGAAAAAATAATTCTGAGATTCACACTCATCACGACATAGAGGAGGAGGACAGTCATGACCTCCATAGATCTGTTGGTGGCTTTCAGGTTAAGATGAAGAACTTGCACACCAGTCATCTCACAATCTTAGTTCTGACCCATGAGATGTAGCTGTCAGCAGATGCATCATTTTGCCTTCCTAGTAACACCAACACCATTAAAAAGAGACTTTCAACTAGAGCGGGGCAATAACATTTTGGGACCATATATGGATCCTTTATTTTCCAGAGTCCTTGGCAGCTTTATTTGGTGTACTGGTAGAACTTCAGCAATTAAAATACCATAACTGAACCTTTCCCCTTCTCCGTCCTCCCCTTCCCCCGCCCCACCTACATTTGAATGTCAGCCCCTCCAAAGTTCAGGAACGTATGAATGGAGAGTTTGGGTTCAGGCTCTTTGCCATGTTCAATATGTACATCATTAATACATCTAATTATAATGGTCTTGCAGAAAATCTTGCAAACCCTGCACTGGCTGACTAGTTCACCCATATCCTCACCAAAGAATACAAACATTTTAATTATTAGATTATTTCAATATTATGCAAACACTCCTTTATATCTAATATTACTGCTGAGCAATGACTCTCTGTGTGAACAAGTTTTTTTTCACCATCTGTTAATTCGTGTCTGTAAAGCACCTTGATATCAAATATTTCATTCCTATCTGTCGAAAGTAAGGTCACCCCTGGGAGATGGATATTCTTTCCCTGACGAACTTTTATGCTACATATAATACGGCTGAGTAAGCTCTTGGGGTGAAATTATATAGATCTTTTGCATTTTTAAGTGCACTTGGAGGAGAGAGGTTTCACACCTTACTCTTTCTAAATATGCACTTGGCTAAATACTCACTTAGGTCACATGCATAGCTTCAATTTTTAAAAACCTGTTTCGAACAACGATCTGCTGTGATTGTTTTGGATGTGATTCAGAAACTACAGCTTTCACTTTTTCAATTAATGTTTAAAATGCTCATGAGAGGATGTAATAAATTGACTTTGTTTACCAGATACTTATAATTGATGTTAGAGACACTCCTCCACATTCCAATAAGTTCTGTTTATGCTCCACTTAATGAATAGATTCTAGCCAGAGTTGACCTCTGAGGAATTTTCCTTGTACCATCTGAGGGCGATCTGGTTCCCGCACCAATAGCCAGTCTCACTCAACAGGTGCAATGGAGGTGTGGAGGGATCAGAGGTTAATAGGGAACATGATGGAAAAGAAGTCAGCTTTGCCTATCTTTCATTCATGTAAGTCCCTGAAGGATCTCATCCTTAGGATCTGCCAGGGATGACAGGTGCTGGATCCCAGAATGCTAAGTAGTTGCTAGGAGTATTCACTGCTTCTGCATCCAAGCTGTTTGCACAGAGTTGAGGATCCACCTCATTAGGTTGCATTCATTGGTAACTCTTCCAAAGAAAACCAGTATCCTAATGGACCATGCAGCCCCTGAGAAACCTGGACCAGACAGACTCTTACATGTTGAAATAGCAAGGGCTGGGGACATGTCTCAAATGCTAGGATTGGAGGGATTATGCCATACTGTGCTAGAATCTCCGCTTCTGTCTTATAATGCTGTTCTCATAGGAGTACAGGCCACAGGAAGGGGAGTGCACCAGGGCACGGCCTCTTTTGCCAAAACTTTGAGTTTAATCTGGGAGGCGGTGGGGGAGTGAGCAAAAGCATCTGAATTGTGCATTACAGTTAGAGGATGCCTTTGAAACCCAAGCACTGTTACTTCTAAGCAAGCCACAAATGGAAACAAAAAAGTAAAACCAAGTTTAGAGGCATTTAGCTTTCTCTTTTTATAAAGGTACCAATGGTTTTAGTTACTGACATACATAATGACAAGGTTACATTTCTTTCTGTTCTTCAGAGCTTAAATTTAACCAAATTTTTACTTTTTAAGAGGAGAGGTTGATGATCACAAACTAGGAATAGGAGCCGGAATTGTATTCTAACCTCAGCTTTGGCAGTGGCTGCCTTTCTAACTTTAAGCAAGCCACTTAATCTTGGTTTCTCAGTTTTTTCGTTTGTGAAATGTGTGTGTGGGTTGGTGGGGAGAATGAAGAACTAATAATAATATGTTGTTGTTCTACTGCACAACAGGTAGATGGTGAAGGTGGGTGGAATTAGAACTGCACGACTGTGTGTCATAAGCCCTATACAGTGAATGGAGACTCCCCACCCGACAGAGTGGTAGGGACCTGTGCTTTAAAAGAGAAAGATTTTGGTACTGTCACCAGAAGTGCTGTAACATCTCTAGGTGGCTGGGGGTGCGTTATAACACTTACCAACCCATAGATAACTATGAAGATTACCACAGGCTGGTAAAGTGTGTGAAAGATGAAAAGGGCTATGTTAAATGTTAGCTTCATGTAATTCGTCACTTGTAATGTGATCCTGGAGGGAGAGGAAGAGCTTTCCTGACAATGCACACTGGTCCTAGCACCTTCAGGAAAGTTCCTTTTCTCTTCTCTGCTGAACAGTGCACTGCACTGCAGTTGTCATCTCTGCCTCTCTGCGCTGTGGGCTCGGGCTGTATTCACATTTGCTATGGAACTGGAGGGAACAATCTGCAAAACAGAACGCAGACTGATTTAGATGCACAAGCATCTGTGTGATTCATACGCAGTTCCTCTCAATTTAATTAGCTGGAGGGGAGGTCCCCCCTCCCCCATGATTTCTCAAGTTTACTAGAAGGTGATACCGTAGTCAGTGGGAATTATTGCAAGGTACAAGATGAAGAATAGAATTTAAATAACCTTATCTTTTGACTTACAGGGAAAACTGTTCTTTAACTCATGCAGATGGGACTGTCTTTGACATTTTGAAAATATTTCCTTGGGGGGGGGGTCATTCACTTGTTGCTCACTCGTGAGTGTTTACCAAGTCATCTTATTGTTATGTACATGTCAGTGAAATGCCTTGTCTGTGTTCTACACCCGCACCATCTAATCAGCCCCTCTTTGTTTTGTTTTCTGTCTCCCCTCAACCCTCCCCCAACTCTCCATCATCCCCAGTCGGCACATGCTGTGTCAGTGCTCAAAGAGTGTGCAAAGCTGCATCCTGCAGATCCCACTGTTCCTCTCCTGGCTGCCAAGGTCTGCATTGGGCCACTGCACTGGGTAAGCGAGCTGATGCAATGCTTCTTACATAATGTATTAGGTGCCGCAGTGACAGTGCCATAGTGCAGTAAAAAAAAAAAGAAGAAAAAAAAAGCAAGCCTGTAAAAATATATATCAGCAGTGAAATTTTGTAGTAGGTCATTGAAGTAAGATTAACTGGCATGTTAGGGCAAAGGAAAAACACAAGATGATCAGGAATAGTTTCCCTGAGCAGCCTGTGGCTATTTGTTCAAGTTAATGTCCAGAATAGAATTGCAATAATTAACATTGTTGAGTAATGGCTGTGGTGGTGGCTGAGTGAACCTAGTCACTAGTCTGTTAGGCAGTCGACTCAGCTGTGCTGGACAGCTCAGTCCTTTGTTCTTGATGTTGCTGTGTCAGGTTTTTTTATTCAGCTGTATTAATATGCACTCTAGCAACAGAGTAGGGGTGCGGGACAACACCCGAGAAATTCTGATTATGCTAAAGAGCAGAAACATCTGTCAGCCGTTTGCTGCTTGGGTTAGTTAATTGAATGACAACCTGCTGTTTTCACCTCTGTCTTCATCACAAAAGTGTCCCTGCAGTCAGTAAAGGTTTATGGTAGAGAACAGAAGTAAAACAAAAGAGGCAAAAGGCATGGAAGAAAATCTTAAAGGAATATGCTTAGGTTACGTGGAAAAAACTATTGCTTTTTCAAGCTGAGAGCCAGGTCCTCAGCTGCTGCAAATTAGCACAATTCAGTGGAAGTTGTTGGAACAGCAGCAATTTACACCAGCTGAGCATCTGACTGGGCATGTTTTTTGAATGCAGTTGCACTCCCCAAATACATAGTGATGTAATGGTAGGCATTTGACATGAACTGACAAAAGGCAGGAACGTATCTGCTGTAGAGATGCTCCCTCACAGTCAGGATGGAGGCCCCTGGGGGGATGCAGTGGGAAGGAAGCCTCCATTGCTTCTGACCATGCTGGACGTATTCAGTAGACAGAGGGCTCGGCTCTCTGAAGGTGCCAGTCTAAAACCTTTCCTATGCACTGAAATTCACGTATGTGCTTTTTTTTTTTAAAATTCAAAAATAGATTATCTAATACTTAGAATTAAACTCACAGTGCAAGCCAGGTACTGTGTTATGTTGAACATTCTGGTTAATCTTTCTCTTTCAAATTAAATTTAAATTCACTCCTCAACTAAAGCCCCTTTAGGTTGTGAATATAGTCAGAAAATTCCATCTGCCTAGTCTTGGAATCTAGGGCACTGGTTCTGTGAACAGCATGGTTTGGGCAGACCCAGCATTCATGATGAGCCCCACTGAATTGAATGAAAGCTCAGAGAGCTGCCCTCCCACTTCCAGTGGAACCAAAACCTTTAATGAAGCCACCTAACCCATCATTTCAAATCTCTGAGGTATGACAGATTTACCCGTTATATAGAAAACTGACTTGTGGTTTCAGCCTCACAACCGATACTTAATTTCTTCTGTCTTTCTGATTCATAAACACTGACCTGCCTCTTGCCACAATGCTAATCTTCTGTTTCCTGTCTATCATAAATTTCACAAACAGACCACCACCATGTAACATAAGATACTTAAGGAACAATCCATTGCCCTTTCCTAAACCCCAAGTTTGCATTAAGGAATGCAGCTTATTTTTTCAGTTACTTGCTATGCATGTGGTATCTTGCTGCAACCAGCTTGTTGCCATAACTGAAATAGTGAATGCATCTTTTAAGTCATATTACTAAAGGTAAAATCATGGTGGCAAGCTTATGTTTACTGTGGTCATTGAAGCTTTAATCAAGGTCCCTGCCACTGAAATAAAATCAGCCATTGCCATCTGTTAAGGTGAAAGGACTAGGCTTGTATATTGTGAGAAGAGGGTGGGAAGAGAATTCTTCTGCCTCTTGCACATTGTGCTACTGGCTACCTCGTAGCTCAGTATTTTTCATTACTTTCTTTCCCTGAATATTAACAGCTGAACTTCAAGGAGTAACCTTTGACTTTGTGCCCACAGGCCATTGTGGATGAACAGCTGTGCATGCAGTTCTTAGCACAAATTATACCATTTGCATTCCTAGCCACCTGATTTGTGCCAGTGATCAGGGGCTTAGAGTTTTAGTCACTTCTCTTACTCCCACAGTTAATTATACCTGCAGTTTTGCACCAACAGTTAATTACAAGTACACAATCAGAAGGCTGTTTGAAGTCCATTAATCCTCCCCCCCCCCCCCCGCAACCTAACAGTATAGTCCTTAGCATTAGGCTGAAAGAAACTTCTGTGATTTACAGTTTATTTGTATTACCATAGCCCTTAGGGAAGGGGACAGAAAGTAGTCGTGGAGAAGTAATGGGCAAAACCAAGGCACAGCTAAAAGATGAAGACTAATATGTTGTCACTATAGCAAGAGGGGAGATATTTTGATTCAGTGCTGGATCTAATAAAGGACTCTAGGTGCCTACATGCTAGGCACTGCAGCGCCTGAATTTTAAGTATGTGGCCTACAGATTAGAATCTGAAATGAAGAGAAAAAGTGGCTAAGCTCCCTTGACAGTCTGAGGGGGAGAGGCATCTCAGAGGGGCTGTCCAAAACACCAAAGGCTGCTGACAGACATGACAAAAAAACGAAAAGAAAAGCAAACGCACTTTACCAAAAGAGGCAGCTCAAGTTCAACCTGACTCTGCAGCATCTGTATAGATCGCTCTCTTCAGTGAGCATTTTTTGACCAGAAAGCCCCCGTTGAAGTGCCCAGTCTCTGCAGACATTGGGCAAGCTGGGTCAAACTAACACGATGCCTCTTTTGGGCACGTGCTGGGCTTGGTGTGAGGGCGCACTGAGTTTAAAGTAAAGCACTTTTTTTTTTAATGTATCTGTAAGTAGCTATTAAGCACAGGCTTAATGCCATCTGGACTCCTGAATTTCCCTCTCAGTTGCTTAGGCACCTGACCCTTGGTTGTGAAGGTGAAACCTCTGTCCACTGGAGATGGAGTCTGGAACTAATCCTGAAGAGAAGCACCTATGCATGTTTTCTTGAACTGATCAGGACTTGTTCTTTTTAAAATGGTGCATGCCTTTTGTGTAATAGTAAAATGGTTAAAGCACCTGCTAGGAAGTGGGATACTTGGGTACTAAGCTATCCTCAACCTGAGCGGGGTTCAAACTGCATATCGCATAATCAGGAAGCAGTAGGCTGTGCTTGGACATGGATTCCTCCTTCCGTGCTGTTGAAGCTGAGCCACTAAGTAGAAAGGAACAGAATCAGAAGAAGAGCAAGCAAGCTGACCCTGTTATCTAGGTTAGGGCACTCAGAGTAAGGAATCCCACGTTTGTTTTTTTGCTTTGAGCATTATTTTAGTTTACCCAATGACTCTGATGTAAAAGATATAATGATTCCAGGAAGCAGAGACCACAGTCCAGGATGCCGTTCTAGCCAGCTGCGTGCCGCTTTTCCTGGCCGGTGCTGACCCGGCTGGGTCTATCCCATCTGGAGCGGCATGCGGCTGAAGCCGGCTTCCCACAAGCTGCTGGAGATGGGAGGAGCCCGGCCAGGTCAGCACCGGCCAGCAGAAGCGGCAGTGGAGCCGTGTGCCGCTGGGGATGGGACAAGCCCGGCCGGAGCAGCAGGGGCTCAGCTGCATTTTCCCCTACCTGCGCCGGTCAGTCCCAAGTGGCACATGGCTCCGCTGCCACTTCTGCTGGCTGGTGCCAACCTGGCCGTCTTCCTTTTATCTCCAGCAGCATATGGGAAGCCAGCACTTGGGGGCCTCGGCAGGCAGGGTCCTGGCGTGACCTCTGTGGGCCGAGGCAGTGGGAGTCGGTGTCTGCCAGACCCCGTGCTCCAGACTCACAGCACTGAGGCCACAGAGGCTGCGTGCGTGGGCAGCTGGGCACCATGGTGAGCAGGGCCGTGAGGGCGGGCGGGTGAGGGGCTGCAATGCAGTGGCTGCCTCACTCCAGCCCCGCTCAGGCAGCGCTGGCTCGTGAGGCTACACTGCTTGAGGGATGGAGATGTGGAGCTATTTATTTCTCCCCTTCAGTCTCTGGGGCAGTAGCTGGCTGGATGCAGAATGGATCCCTCCTGCCCCTGCCCACCGCCAGCTACCATGAACCTTGCAGTAACAGGCAGGTGCAGTAGGGCTACACAGGCAGGGTCTCTCTGGCCCAGGACAGAGGGTGTTTGAATATGGCTCGCCGGCCCACTGGGTGATAAAAAAGTTCACGATCCGGCCCCACATTCAAAAAGGTTGGATACCTCTGCTTTAATCCCTGGCTGGGGTGTTCAAATCTCACCCTGTGGCCCTGGGCGGATGACAGGGAGAGCAGGTGGATAGCCAGAGAGCATTCTCCTGTATGTTCAGACATCCCCGGAGCTGGAATCCCTGTGTGCCTCTCCATCTCTGGGATCCTGGTTCTGGCAAGTGGTGTTTAGCTATTCCCACAAACTCTAGAATCCAAGAGGCATGCAAGAAATTGTTCTCTCCAGCCCCAGAACTTGGAGATTTGGAGGCTGAGCATGTAAGAGAACACGCTGGCTGTCTTCCCTGAAATAGAGGGGGTGTGGAGCCACAGGACTGAGCAAACCCCCATTACACCCCTTCACTGGAGAGTACACCACTACAAGTAGTCGTAGCAATTTTGAAGTGCTCCATTTTTGGAAGGAGGGGAAGGGGAAATGTTGATGGGCTGTGTGTCTGCTTGTGGCCCAAAGTGTGCTGAGTTTGAAGCACTCCAAATTGTCCTTCAAGTGTCTGGGTTGCTCTTTGGATTGTAGTTTTAAACAGAGGTGCCTAAAAGTTCAGCTGTACCTTGTTTTAGATGCCCAAATTTTTGTTGCTTTTTTTCCCTTTGAACTGAGACTTGCGTCACAAGTCTCTGCCTGGCTTGCCCCTGGGGCAGTCCAGCTGAACACAGCTCCATACTTGTCTCGTATTGCAACATGGAATTTACTCCTAAATGAATGTAAATTGAAGAGGAGGGGCAGATATCTTTTCCTGTATCCCAGTTTAATTGCCTATCCAAAATCGATTAAAATCCGTGGGAGTCTTTCCATTGGCTTTCAGTGCATTTGGATTAGTCTGTCTCAAGCCGGTCTGTTGAATTATCATGGAAATGTCCGTTCTCGTTGAACTATAGTATGATTCCTTGAGGGCTCAGCTCTGCCACCATTTTTACACTGAGTAGTACTTTACTGTGCAAGTATTCCCTCTGAGAAACATAATACTTATTCTCCTTTCAAGCATGGGGCCAGAGTCCACCCTGAGTGTGAAGTCAGTACACTGTAGGGGAAAGAAACTGGGTGAAAACTGTTAGTCATTTTAAAACTACAGAAATGGAGAAAAACATCTATCTTGCACAGTTCCTATCTTTTATTAGCCAAAGTAGGTTGCCAGTAAACTTCAAAATCTTCCTGCCTTGGGAGAGCTGTTTCCCTAAATGTCATAATTACTGTAATTATGTACATTCCAATTACATGGTAACATAATCAGAAGTAAATCATACTGAACCAAAGTTGAATGAGTGGGAGAAGCAAAGATCAATGGCAATGTAAATAGAAAGCAGTATATATGTTTAATTGAAGTCTAATGGAAAAATATTAACAGTTACAAATATTAATGTACACCTTGGTATTCAGAAAGTGTAAAATGTGATTACTTTCTGACTTGTTGGAAATGTTTGTACTGTATTGCTGGTTGGATTGCAGGATACATTCAGATATTTGATTACTGGTTAGTCAGGAAAAGGTAAAAGCAAAATATCATTTATATAAATGGAAAAAGCTAACTGGTGTTTCTTTCACCAGTTTACCTCATGCTTTTAAGTACAGTACTATGCATGTTTAGCTTAGTATCCAAGGGAAAACAGTACTTCAATCTTATTTTTATTGTTAGTAACAGAAATAATTTTAATGTCTGTTATTTTCCTGGATAACTCTGATATTTTGTGACACGTACAGGACAGTTTCTTTGCTGATAAATCAAGCCATCATTTAACTTATGCCTGGTTTTGTATACACACTTCAAAAACAGAAATAAGTATTAATTGAATGTGCCAAAGTCATCCTGCACATCCAGAATGCCTATAATGTGCTATAAAATAATCTCTGATGCAAAGTGAAGTGAAATAAAAATGCAAATCAATATGCACAGAGCTGGCTCCTGCAAAAGAGTTGAATGCCTTTAGCTTCCAATGAAAATAATGGCTGGATCCTTAGCTGAAGTAGACTGACTCAGTTCCATTGACTTCAGGTGCTTGTTCTCATTTACAGCCACTTGTGGTCTAGCTCTCAAAGAGTAACTCTCAGGATTAGACCCACGATAAAATGCAGAGTAGGGTGAGCAAAGTCCTGTTCAAACTGCAGTGGTTTTCCTAGGTTTAAAAAAAAAAAAAAAGTGGAGTGAACAGCAGGTCAGTACTTCATTAGTTGA
The DNA here is from genome assembly GCF_001723895.1 of Crocodylus porosus. NCBI lineage: Eukaryota > Metazoa > Chordata > Crocodylia > Crocodylidae > Crocodylus > Crocodylus porosus. The sequence goes on along the minus strand of NW_017728943.1, from coordinate 52,306,601 downwards.
AGGGCTTATACCAGCTGTCTCATGGGATCAGAAAAGTGCTAGAACTTGTTCACCTGTACAGGTCACTGTCACCCCTTCAGAGACACTGTGGGGCCTATAGTTAATAGTGCCCATGAGATTTAAAAGTTTTCTGAGACAAACCAGAACTTTCATTTTATACCATGTCCTAGGTCTACAGTACATTTTAAAATGGTTTAGTTCAAGATTATTTAAAGACCCATTCTAACAGAGCAGTAGACATACTTTGCTAAACCAATTATCTTTTTTTTTTAACACAGTAGTTTTCCCCATCCAGTATGGATGTAGGAAAACCATTTTATCCAGGAGTCATCTCTGCACTGAGTGAGAACAGAGCCCGGTGTTATCTAGTCAAACATCTTTAAGCCATCCAGAAAGTGCTCTCAGATTGAATGGTCTCAGATGGTCAGGGCATTGTTCTTAGTTTTCATTGGAAATTTTACAACCTGTAGCACAGTGCCCAGACATGGGTCCACTGTGAGTTTCAAAGAAAGAATGCCACTGCCTAAAACACCAGTGCCATTTCCTGCTGCACTGTTTGCACACACCCAATTTTCCTGGTATGGCCCAGTGCTGACTTTGCTGAGTTCTGTCCAGTGTGCAGATTCCTATGGAATTGCATTCTAAGTCATTGCTATGCTTAGTAACAGTAATCCAATATTTTAATGTTAGCAGTGCCCAAAGACCCCATTACATTAGAGCCCAGTGGTGCAAATACAGGAAGTAAAGCCTGTGGTTACAGGTCTACTGGACATCTTGGAGCCCCAGACCTCCCTATTTATTAGCCTTGCTGAAGGCCTTGCTTCTAGTAGGAGCATTGTGCCATTGATGCCAGTGATGTCTTGCCAAACATCTTTTGGCTACCCAGAAAGGCGATCAGTCTGGAGAATAAACACACAAAGCCAAATGGAGCCTAGTCATACACTTAACCTTAATATGAAAAGACTATTGAGAATCAGGAGGGACTAGACTTGGGGTGGGAGATTTTGCTTCTGTTCCTAGTTTTGCTGTTAACCTGTTTGTGTAACCTTTTGGCCGATCAGTTAATTTCTCAGAGGCTCCTTCTTTGTACACCGTTTGTGTTGTATCTTGTCTGTTTAGTCAATGAACTTTTACTGTGTGTATGTGCAATATCCAGCACAAAAGAGTCCCAAAACTAGTTAGGGACTAGTATACTATTGCTAGTATACTATTGCTGTATACTACCTAAAGGACACTGATGCCAACTTGGCTTGTTAAGGAGAGGCAGTCCATGCTGTGGGTGCAATCTGTGGTTAAAGAAGTTTCAGAAATCCCTCTGTCCTCTAAAGGATGATCCCACTCATGCCACACCTGTTCATACTGGGGAAATTCCAAGGTCTTTTCATGTCAGGGATGACTAGGAATTCTGGTTTCCACATGCCTAGTAAATAAACAGCCAGTGCTACGGAAGTGGAAGGCATTAACGTCCTCATGCACAGAAGGCTGGACAGAGCCTGGCTGGGTTATTTGGCAGCTTTAGAAAGGGTGGCACATACCAGACTGAACAGACTTGAATAACTTGGAACCATAGGGCATTTATACACATACATTCTTCTGCTTTGACATGCCAGAGATCCGACACGTTGGAGCAGACTCAGTTAATCAAGTCTGCTCTGCACATCAGCTGGCATGCCTGGCACTGCATCACATACATTGGTATACATGGCAAAATGTGTGTCAGCGCTGAGAAAATGGTGGCAGTGCACTTTTGAACTAAAATGCCTTTGATGTGTTTTAGTTCAAAAGCACACTGCTGCCATTTTGTGCTGACACGCATTTTGCCGACACACATTTCACTATTTATACAAATTTTTGTTCCAGAACACTGGGTGTTTTTAAAAGTGCCTGGAGCTGCAGTGCAGGCATGTATATAAATACCCATATAGTCTTTGTTTCTTGATGTACGTAATCAGGGATCAGGTCTGTGTGCTGTAAACCTCTGTAGGCAGCATCCACCTTGCTTCCAGGCCACCTCTCCTGTTATTCTCTTCTTTTTCCCTGCAGTTTCTTTTGTTCCCTTTTTGGGATGGGCCACCCTTTCTTACTTGGACTGAATATCCAAGAATATATGTATCCTTACCTAAAAGCCAAAGCAGAAATTAAAAGAAAACTTGTTGTATTTAAAGACGCAACAAGGGTGATACTGTTTGCAATGCCCTGTCCATTAGCTCAGCATATAGGCTGTGTAGTTTGACAGCTAGCTTATTTGTATGTCTACAGGTGCATCTCATTTCAATGAGGTCCAGTCAGTTCCCATTTTAGTAGATTCCCCTCATGTCTGTTGCCCAGTCCAATGTAACTCTAGCCACATTTTTGTCTTCCTTCTTTCTGTCTGATCCCTTAATTTAATGTTCTAGAGTTGCTGTCTTCCTATAGCTCTACATTTTGCTTGATTCCACTTATTATCCACTGTGCCAAATGGAGACTGGTGAGAGCAGGAGCTCCCGTTTATAAATCTGGAGAGTACCAATTCTACATGGTGGGGATTCAACTTTTTGAAAAACAAGTTGTGCCAATTGAAAATCAGCTGGGTGGCAGGAAGCCAAGGTAGAGCACCTGCTGTTCCCCTCTCCCTTGTCAGTGTGCCCATGGGCTTGGCTCACACATGCACCAAAAACTCCGGTCAGATAACATGTTTTGCTGAAACAGGCACTGTGTTTCGGGGAAAACATCTTTCAGGGTTACACCACTAACAACTGTTCTGTTTCTGTCAAAAATGATGGAGGGGTGATGGGAAGGAAGAAAGAAGGAAACAAACCCAAATTATTGTTATACGATCAGCAGCAGTTTGGTAATATGTTTCTCCCCAAATGCTGTGTGTCTTCCTTCCAGTTCAGAGGAGGGCTTAGTTGATCATCCAGAATCCCTCTGATAAATTATGCAGCTTGAGACTTGGCCTACAAGTAGCTCTTTTATATCTATGTTCTCCCATCTCTGCATTTTTTTTGAGCTTCCTCCAGCTCAGAAATGTAGGGCTCTTTCCTACAGCCTGTAGTTCCACTGTCACCCTTCTGTTTCCTAGCCATCCTAATGCCAAAATATGAAAAGATACGGTTTTGGAGGGGGGGAGAGGAAGAAGGTTCTTTCCAGCTTTGAGTACTAGAACAAGACAGCTCTCAGGCTTAGTTTGTGTTTGCTCTTAGGAGCATGACAAAATAAGGAAATCAAAATCAAGCTGTTGCATGCAAGCTGATGCTGAAGGAGTTTTCATTTACCTCCACCAGATGTCATACCTATGTTTTAGTTTGCCTTCACCCAGAACATGCCCTTAGAGCTAGAGATCAGTCTTGTTTTGCTTTCTGTAATGCTGAAAATATGCTGTGTGTTTAAGGGGGGGGGAAAAAAGCACAATTCCTGTCTGCTGAAGGGAGGCTTTCAGATCCCCTGCCTCTTGCCTGTCTGGTATTGGCGAAAGCTTGCATCAGAGATGCTGTCCTCCCCACCCCACAATTTGTGACCATGGCATAAGATCCAATTTGAAACTAATTGTGTCTCCACTGGGTTAATTTTCAGTTGTGCTTGAGGCCATGTTTCCTGGCAGCTTAGTAGAAACGGCACTGTTCATGGTTTCTTCCAAACCCATCTGCCACCTAACTCTCTGACTATGACGGTTGTCTGTCTCAGATCCTTGTGACTGAGTGACTGCTGAGTGGCATATCTGTGAAATCTGGAGTGAGTGATTTCTCCACCTGGAATGCAGGAACATCAGGAACCATTTGTACTTGAGACCTGAGGCTTAATGACTGCCGGCGTGAGTAAAAGGCTTGTGGGTTTTTCAGGCTGTCCAAGAATGACAGAAGAGGAGAAGGATCAGAGAGGGGGAGGAGGAGGAGGATGGCAGGCACAGCCTGGCTGGCAGTGGGAGTGGCAGAACATTGCAAAAAAAGGGCTTGTTAATTTTCTTGGCAAACAAAATCAGCTGCTGAGCTTTGCTGAAGTTTGCAAGCTCCTTTATTTTCCAAGCAGACTTCTGCTGATTGAATTTGTCTTCACAGGAATCTTTATGGAAAGCCAAAGTGCCATTAATAATTATATGAATAAATATTTACAAGAGTGTTTGTGCTGCGAGTACTCTTGTAGCCATTTTGAAAAGCTGCTTTTATTACTCATACAATAGATTAATCTGACACTTGCAATGGCCTTGGATAACTTGCAAGCAGGAAAAAGGAATGATGTACCTCCAATTTATAAAGCTTAGGCCCGGTCAGAGAATGGAAACAATACCAGATGACTTATGTGACCCAGGCACACAACTAGAAGAGCAGATCCCTATAGTGACTAGTTCAAAAACAAATAGTAAGTTAAAATTTGTCTGAGCTCCTCACTTCATCTCGGATGCTGCTGCTGAGACAGTGCTCCTTTTCCACTATGTTTCCCTCCCACTGAAACCCTTACCTGCATTCCCACATCATATGCAAGCTTCTGCTTCTTCCCTTCATGGGTCTGCGAGAGTCTACCCACCCATGTCAGGACTCTCCATTTCTCCTTTTTTCTTTTCCCATCATCCTTAAATCCCTCTCAGCCTTGTCTCCTAATGGCCTCCTTTTATCTGCTTCTGTTCTCATTTTTGTATCTTCTTTCCCCCTTGACCTTGCTGCTTCCCCCACCCCTAGCTTGCATCTCAATCCTTTGCATCATAGCACCCATAAAAAACCCCAGCTGATCTTCTCTCAGATAGTGTCCTCATGCATTTTTTAACTTTAGTATTGCATCTTATCTGTTTGAATGTCTCTTATAAATCCGTTGGGTATAGGAACCATATTTTTCCACTTTTTGAAATAAGACGTTCAGTTTAAAAAAAGCCAAACTTCTTTAATTTTGAGGAAGAAATTAATGTCAGTTGATCAACTGCAAACATATGGGGGAATTAATTTTGAAAAGCTATAATGTGTAATGTGCATAAGCAAATAAAGCAGATACCTTGAATGTCAGTACAGGGGGGTTCTGTTTCACGCCACTGTCCCTGTGCCTTTATTGCTTTTTAGTTAGTTCAGATGTGGATCTTAGAGTAGCAAGGAATAAAGAAAATGAAAGGGAGGAATGAAGAAGAGTGTGTGAGCATAGGGAAGAGAAGGAAGTAAGAACATGACTCCCCTCTAGGGAAGAAAGGGGTTTATTAATCCACTGACAATTGTTGTGTCTTGAGAGAATAATTTTTTCCATCTTGCGTGTTATGCTATTTTCTGATTCCATTCCTTCAGGCCACAGTCCAGCAAAGCACTTAAGTGCATGCGTACATTTAAACACATGATCCAGGCTACGGAAATCAGTACTACTCATGCACTTAAGTGTTCTTCTGGATTAGGGTGATAAAAGAGGATGACTTAGATCTGTCCAGTATGATAGGACCTTCTAGGGCTTCATTCAAAACTGGGTGTAGCCATTGTGTGTCTCCCTTCTGATGTCATTGGGCTTTGGGGTAGACCTTTAAAGAGGGTGATTGCTATTAAGCCTGATCTAAAATATACAGGAAAAGGGAGCGTCTCTATCCAGATTCATCAGACAATTTTTTACCAGACTAAGCCTGTGTGGCACTTTACAAATAAGGAATTGCCTATGCACAGTAGGAGGACTGATTTTTCCCTTTTGTGCTTTTACTGCTTTTTTGCATCTCCAAAAAGGATTTCCTTGTGTTTTGTATCTTTTGTTTACACTTTATATAGTTTGATATGTAACAGTTAACAGTCTTCAGATCCGGCAAGTGGAAACCCCCCCCCCCCCGACAGAATACTGTATTAACTGAAATTGATTTTGTTCAGACCATTAAGGGATCACTGCAGAATGGAAATTTCTAGTCTGCTGCTTATTCTTGGTAAACTCTGCTTCCCTAAAGGGTCTCATTTGGGTATTAAGGAGAAACTGAGCTGCTGAGATTTTGTGAGGCTGAGTCCTAGGAGGAAAAAAGTCATTTAATTTAGGTCTTTCAATATTTTCCCCTAAACTGTTTCAATTCCAAAAGTATACAAGGGCGAGAAGTATGGGGAATAAACAAGATGAGCTGGAAGCTGCAGCCTGTGAAAAGATAGATGATCTGATCGGCGTCAGTGAGACCTGGTGGGACAGCTCTTATGATTGGAATGTCAACAATGACGATTACACTCTGTTTCGGAAGGACAGTGTTGGGAGAGAAAGGTGATGGTGTTGCCTAGTACATCAAAAACACACACACTTGTTCCCTGGTTCGGGGGGAAGAAAACAGCAAAGAAGAATGCATTTGGATGAAGATGAAAGATGAATAATGCATCATCAATATAATGGTGGAGCCATCAAATCTGGAAGAGGAGGTGGATGAGGCACTCTTCAAGCAGGTTACAAATCTGTGGTACTGATGGGAGACTTCAATTTTCTGGACATCTGTTGGAAAAATAATGCAGCCGAAGATAATGTCAAGCTGGTATCAACTTGTGTGGAGGACAACTTTCTGTTCCAGTAAGTGGATGATATAATTAGGGGATCATCTCTCTTGAATTTTATCGTGACCAACAGGGAAGAACGGGTGGAGGATGTGAAAGTGATGGGTAACTTGGGAGGAAGTGATCATGATGTGATAGAATTCCAGATCCTGAGATGGGGAAAGCATGAGGTCAGCAAAATTGGGATGCTAGATTTCAAAAAGGTGGATTTTGTCCTATGCAAGGAGCTAATATGCATGGAAAGACAGACTGAAGGATAAAGAAAGGTGCCTAGGAAGCCTGGGAGCTTTTGAAAGGCACAGTATTGGAAGTCCAACAAGAAGCTCTCCCAACATGGTAGAAGCACAAGAGGAATGGCAAAAAAAACTAATGTGACTGCACAAGGAGCTTCTTAAGTGCTTCAAATGCAAAAGGAAATTATACAGGCAATGGAAGAATGTGCAGATCACCGAAGAGGCATACCAGGAAATAGCAAGAACTTGCAGGAATAAAATCAGGAAGAACAAGCTGCACCTGGCAAAGCAGGTTAAGGACTACAAGAAGTTCTGTGTCCAGAAAAAGAAAAGAAGGACCAAGGAAGCTGTGGATCCTCTGTTAACAAGCCAGGGAAAACTCCTAACAGAAGATGCAAAGAAGGCAGAGCTGTTTAACAGCTACTATGTCTTAGTGTTCACAAAAAAATTAGGCTGCAGCCTAATAAGCATTACTTGGTTAAGAAAGAGACAAGCTGAGGGATGAGGTAACAAAAGAGTTGGTCAGAGGGCTTTTGATTGGTCTGAATGAATTCAGGTCAGCAGGGCTAGAAGAACTTATAGGGTACTGAAGGAATTGGCAGAGGAGATCTTGGAGCCCTTTGAAACGATCTGTATGGTGTTGTGTGAGACAGGCCGCATGCCAGACAACTGTAAAAGGGCAGTGTAGTGCCACGTAAAAAAAAAAAAAAAGACAAGGAGGACCTGGGGAACTAGAGACCAGTTAGCCTCATCTCTAACTGGGAAGTTACTGGAGATGTCCTAAGGAAGGCCTTTTGCAAAAATCTGGGGGAGGAAAGGCAGATCACAAGCAGTCAGCATGGATTTATAGAAAACAAAGTGTCAAACAAACCTGCTCTTTCCTCCTCTGACAAAGTAAGTACTTGGGTACATGAAGGGAATGCTGTGGATACAGTGTATCTGGACTTCAGCAAGGCTTTTGACATGACCTTATCATAAGTAAATTGGAGAAATGTAGGGTGGACAAAACTATTTTAAGGTGGATAGGTAACTGGCTCAATCACCGCAAGCAAAGGGTAATTAGTAGTGGGTCCATGTTAGAAAGGCAGGAGGTTTTGGGTGGAGTCCCACAGAGGTCCATCCTGTGCCCAGTGCTGTTCAACATGCTTATTAATGATTTGGATGCTAGCACAGAAAGCTTCTTGAGCAAGTTTGAAGACAACAAAACTGGGAAAGGATCGTGAACACATTGGAGGATGTCAGTGCAGTCTGGAAGGTTCTCAACAGATTGGAAAGCTGGGCTAGAGCTAACAGAATGAAATTCAATACAGACAAATATAAGGTATGACACCTTGGGAAGAATAATTGAAAGCACAAATAAAATGGGAAACCTGTCTGGATGGCGGCACTGTGGGAAAGGATTTGGGAGTCTTGATAGGTCACAGACTCAGTATGAGTCTGCAGTGTGATACAGCTGCACAAAAGTTGAATGTGGTTTTGGGCTGCATCAATAGAAGCATTAGGTGCAAGACACAGGTGGTGATAGTGCCTCTCCACTTGGCACTACTTAGGTATATCTGAAATGCTGTGTGCAGTTCTGGGCTTCACGTTTTAAAAAGGATGTGGAGAAGTTAGAGAGGGTCCAGAAGCTAGCAACAAAGATGATAAAGAACTTGGAAAGCAAGTCATACAAGGGGAGGCTGAAGGAGCTAGGCATGTTTAGCTTGTGGAAAAGGCAGTTAGGAGGGGGGACATAAGTGTCTTCAATTCCTATAAAAGCCTGTAGCATTTAAAGGCGCTTAGCACTTCGTAGAAGTGGATCCTTATAATACTAAGTACGACTCTCGCACAGGTTTGGTGGCAGTGCAGCATCTTAATCTGGGTCCTGAGGAGGAGCTTGCTTGCAGTCATAGTATGCTAAACCTAGGCATCGCTTCAAAGGCTACGGGAAAGGGTTCTTTCTTTAATTTTAACAAGGAAGGAGAGATGCCTGTAGTCTTCACAGCAGCAAAGCCAAATGTTTATAAATATGAGAATGTATGCTTGTAAGAACAGGCAAGCTAGTGGTCTGGTTGTACATAAAGAGCAAAGAGCCCTAGTGTTCTTACTTTAAAATATGAATGGTGCCTGTCCTGAGGCAGATATTAGAACAAGGTAAAGTGTTCTGTCATCACCTCCAGTATCTCTAAGTACATTTGGAGTCTGTGTTCTACCACGTGATTCTGCTGCTCTACCAAGTACGGGTGATGCCTTGGTCATAGTAATTCAGAGAAGAGCATCAGATGACTGACTGATCCCACTGCTGCCATCCAGCAGTGTCCTGAAGCATGCCTTTTCTCAGTTGGCCAGTGATGTTGCTTCCCTAAGCATGTGCAAACCCGCACATCTCCCATTCACTCAATGCATTGAACCACTTAGAAATTTGGCTAGTTGTTCCATTGCTCAAGTGTGAATGGAGGAATTTTGAAAATTTGGCCTTGCTTGTGGTTGCGGAGCTCTTGATAATCTGGGCCTATATCTCCTTCTTGCTATATAGTCTGCTCGCTATTTTAAAGTCTTATAAAACCTGTGTGTAATTCCTAAAAGTCCAACAACCTGTGGTGGGACTCTGGTAGTTTATAACAGACTGCAGTTGTCTTTGTTACTGTCCAACTTTTTGACTCTGGAGATAATGCAAGTAATTTTGTTTCTCATTTTACCTTCTCTCTTACAGCTGGAGGAAGGAGAACGTTTTGCCAAGATAGTGATAGACCTAGGTGAGGATACTGGAGAGTTCCTCGCGAAGGGTTATCTGGCTCTGGGGCTGACATACAGTCTTCAAGCTACTGATGGTAAATTATCTTACATTGTACATAAAGCAGCCATTCTAAGTCTTCAGTATATGCAACAGAAATTTATTAAAGGCTAAACTGTGGCAGATCATGGAAGGTAATCAAACTGCTGGGCCCAGGGAGACTATACATTGGCTTCTGAACATCTGTTTTGATAGAAAACATGGAATTTTCTTTTTATTAAATGCAAAAATAAACTTTTGATCAGGTTTCCTAATAGTTTGAGAAGAAGTTGCATTTATTCTGGCTAACAGTTCTTGGGTGGGGTGGCACTTTAATTGAATATTTGTAATAATTTTTCCAGATGTCATTTATTTGCACAGTAAAATCCAGTTTCCTATAAATTTTCACATGTTGTTACCTATTTGTAAATCTCAGAGAAGCATGGTCTAAGGGCTGAAACTATGAACTCCTTCACTCAACTTCTGGCTGAATCTGACTCGGTAGATCTGAGGAAATCACTTGATTTCCTTAGATTTCTGTGCTTCTGCTTCTCCTGGCATTGGGGGGAAATGGTCAGGAGAAGACCAGGGAGACAATCTGTGCATGTAGTGGATATTGACCTGGAAATATGTTTGTACAGAGCTTTGAACTGAGTGTGTTAAGTGAATGCTGATCATTGTGTGTTAATATTGAATGAAGACTCTGAAAAGTCAGTGTATGAAGATGCAAAGTATTTGACAGCCCATTGCATAGGGATCAGGAAGGATTTCTACCTCTGTTTATCACCAGTCTTGCAGCATGGAGTAGCTTTCTTAATTTCTGCTGGGACTCCATTAGTAGTATTCCAACCTAGTTTGTTTCAGTAATGACTAAATCTCTTTGTGTTCCAGTTGTGCCCTCTTTTGCACCAGATCCATCCACATTCACTTTGTTTTGGACTTGCTTGTTGGAAGGAATTTGTTGTTCCTGTGGCAGGTCATTTACAGAAGATCTTGCTGTGCAGTGCAGTCAGTGACTACAGCACTTTCCCAGGCAGCCCTTCAACAGAGCGCTGCTCCTTGTTGATTGTCTTCATCAAATAGATCCTATTCTTCAGCAGTACAACCCACTGCGATTTTCCAACCATATACATAGGATCCAAAGGGCAAGGATTCAGAGACGAGCCCTTCCAATAGCTTGTAATATGTTAAATAAGTCTTACTCCCTATAAAACAATAGCCAATAAAAGATATCTCCCCCAAAACTCCATGCCTGTCGCATATTCCTTCAACCATCACTGCTGTAGCCTCACTCCAACACATCTCTCTCCTTTTGTTGTTTGCCTCCCCAAATTAGTTCCTTTCAGAAAGTTGATATCCATAGCCCTATGTCCTTACCAGCCTGAACTTTCCCCTATTTTCTGAAGTGCCTTAAAACATTAAGAGTCTGGAATAGTGGCCTAGTTCCTCAAGGCAACATGCCCAGATTTTGTTTAGCTTGTTTCTAAGATTGTACAGGATCCCAGAGACTGTTTTCAGAGGTTGAAGTTTTGTCTATTAATAAATAGTAAGGTGTAGATATCCTCTGTGCTGAAACTTTATTAATAGACTTCTGAAGAGTCAAGTTGTGGAAGAGTCTGTTGGACTCTGTAATGACGATGAAAATATGTCCTGAACAGCGATGAGGATTTTAAGGCCTTCTGTTGTGGAACCTGAGACTTTTTTTTTTCTTTTATTCCAAGAGGTTAACGGGGTTTCAGAATGTTCTGACATACAGCATGTCCCTTTAAATAAATATATAACTCTCCCTATTGCAGATCTGCATTTGTATCCAAGTTTGCTTCTGGATTCCATAAAAAAAGGATGGACTTTCTGGTTCTCAGACCATGTTTGTTGTTTTTTTTTAAACTAGAGGGCCACCATTTTCAAATGGCAAATTCTTTTAGGGGATCTTATTTCTTATTCTTCTTTGAGATTATCTTTTAATAAAGTGGTTTAAAATCCATGAAATGTATTTGGTAACAAATATATGAATATCATGGCATTTTAGCAGAAAAGGCCAAATCGGTACTGAAGGAACATTTTTATGAAATGCCATAGGAAGAATACAACATTTATCATAACAAAGAAATAAGAGTTGAAGGAGATGAAAAAAGGAGAATTGAACTTCTCTATAATCCCCTTGTTTTATACTGAGAAATGGTAATGTGTCTATTTGGGGTCTGTGCACGTATAAACAGAGTCATAATGACAAATGTGACCACAAAATGTAACGTGTATGTGTGTATAAAATGTTAACTTTTGTAACTTTACATTTAAATTGACTTCTGACTGATTCAGTGCTAGCTAACACATTTTCAGAAGCACTTGACCTGCCTTTTTGCAAAATTCACAGGAGAATGTCAAGATATTTTCTGGCAATGATTAGGCTTCCTCTTTTTAACTTCTACTTTATCATGTGTTTAGTAACATCTTATATGATGGAGGCTTAAGAGCCATACAGACTTTGCCTTATGCCTTGTTTGCTTTTCAGTATGACTTCCTTTAGTGAAGCTGGATGAGGGGGAACCATTCTGAATATCATTAAAACATTGCTAACTCTTTTGAGTAATCTCCAAAAAAGTCACCGTACATGCATTAGAGCAGAGGGGTATTGTGGACCCAGTGAATAACACCACCATTTTTCCTTCATTCTCAGCAAGTACAATCTTGCTTTGCTCACAGTGTGAGCTGATATTTCTCTGTATGGCTGAACTCTGTTTTGATACGTTCCTGCTGAAGCATTTTCCTGCTGTCCCAGTTTTGACATTGCCTGGTAGGGCTAACTCTGCTTCCCTTGGGTCTCATGCTGAATTCATATAAGACAAAAGAAGGTGGGATGAACTTAAGGCCTGACAAGGATGGAAAAAATCACCAAGCACAGAATACATTGTAAAATGCAAGTCCTTTTTGTAGTGGCTGCCTGATTGTTAAATCTTCCTAGGTTTTTACCAGACTTCCCCCTCAAGCATATTCAGAATGTTGAAATGAAGAAAAAGAACAGCATTCTTGTGTCTGTTGAGAACTTTAGATATATTATCACAGATCAGGGACAGACTTGGAAATGTTTCCCTAGCTTTCCAGAATAACTTATACCAAGCGTATTGAGGGCACAAGCTAATGTAAAAAAGCTGCAGGCACTGAACCAGCTCTAAATTGCTTATCTGGAGACCAATATTCAAATTGCATTCTTTCATATTTGATATATAGTAACAAGAATGCAGGGCTGCAGTATATAGGAAACTCAATTAAGTTAACGTTTTCAAAGCCATTGAACAAACATACCTTGTATTTTTAAAAGGAGTCTAGGTACTTTTGGAGATCTGACACTTGAGCACCAAAGTCCTATGGACTGTATCTGTAAGGCTTACTCTCTGAACAGTCTGGATGAATGAAGAAAATGGAATGAGTTAAAAGGGGGCAGAGACTTAGTGTATGTTGGTTGCCCCAGGGCAGTTATCCTTTTGTCCTGCCTTACCCTCTGCAGTGACATAGCCCTGTTTGACTAAGAGGGGTAAACATCCATTCAAATTTCACTTCCTGAGAGGAGAAAGCAGGCATATGGACAGTTACTGTGGTAACATAGCAGCTGACTCATGCTATGTCCCATTCCCTTGTAACTCTGGTTGTGCATAGAAGTAAGTCCCTTTTGAAACATTTCCAAGTGAAACACACTTGGAAATGCTTCAGAAAGGAAATATTTCAACTGGAGGACATGTGTGACCCATGTGATGGCTCTAGAGTATTTCAAAATGCAGCCATTACAGAAGGAGTGGAGGATGTCTCTGGAGGAGCTGTGGGAGGGGCTCCCCAGCTCTCTGCTGCCAGGCTTCTGACTCTCCAGCCCCAGTTCCCTCTACCTCCTGTATTCCTCTTGCCAGAGATGAGGAGTAAAGTGGACTGGGGCTGAAGAGCCTGGCCTTGGGGGCAGTGTTCGATTCCTAGTGCTGGAGCAGCCAGCATCAGGGAAGCAGGACCTGGCAGCTGTAGAGTGTCAGTCAGCCTACACACTGTCCACCCTGTTCTCTCTTCAGCCCCCATATACACATAAAAAGAACTGCAATACTTTCAAAAGATACTATTTTGGAGCACTTTAGCTGCGCGTGTACACCCATTCTTTCAAAACATTTTGGTGGTTACTTCTGTCCATGCCTTCACTGTAACATGCATGTCTATATCCAGAGTGCCTAGGGCATTTTTGAAAATGAGATTTGGGTCACTAAGTTGTTTACGAGACTTGTAGCCTAAGGATGTAAATAAACATCTTGTCTGAGGCAGTCCTGATTTATCCCAGTGTTTGACTTGGATCAAATTAGGCATGCCACATCATTTACAAGTCTCTTTTCCAGGTTGCATTGCTGCTCCTCTGCCAGTAGGTGGCTAGTGAGAGCGCACAGCCTGGCCAGATCATCTTGGGGAAAAAGCACAGTAACCTGACAGCCACATCCTGGGGGAAAAGCATTAGTACCTTTTATCCCACTTCAGAGGGACTTCAGGTGCATCAGTGGAATTATATGGCTATAGAATCACAGGACAAAAGGCTTTCTTCTGGGACAGATGTAAAGTCTTATTTTGCAGCCTGACAGTTAAAGAAATGTATGCTGAGGTTTTGGACCATCAACAAAAGCTCTGGGCTCTGTGGGCATTTGCTTGTGCCGCAGCACCAGGCGCTTTTAAAAGTGTCCAGCACTGCGGTGCATGCAGTTGTATAAGTGGCAAAATGTGCATCAGTGCTGAGAAAATGGCATCAGCACACTTTTGAACTAAAACACCTTGGAGGTGTTTTAGTTCAAAAGCACACTGTCACCATTTTCTGTGCGCTGCATTTCGCCACTTACACACTGTGCTGCATTGCATGCAGTTGTATATCAGTTCATGTGCAGAGCAGACTTGATTAATCGAGTCTGCTGCGACCCACCAGATCTCCAGAGAGTCGTGGGACAAAAAAGTATGTTTATAAATGTCCTGTGCCCCTACCTGTGCTGTCTTTATTAGTCTGCTGGACCTTCCTAATAATGATAATAAATTAATAATGATAATAAATGATTTTCACTTAGCTGGTTGTTCATATGCATCACCAGTGTAATGCATTGATCTAAACAAAATGTTTGACTTTTCCCACCCCCCAAACATCCCGCTTCTATTTATTCTAGGGAAAAAGGAAATGGGGGAGGAAAAACTATATACGTTTTGTGAAATGGAACGCAAACACTCAGCTGTACAATTGACTTCATATCTCTCTCTCTGTATTACCCAATTATGTAAATATATGATCTGTGATTTTAAGAGTTTGCAGTTCTGACAGAAAAACACAAGAACATAGTAAGTGTATTCCCAGTCTACTCATTACTAAGATCTTCCCCTCTTGTATCTGCCATTAGGTACAAATTTATTATATTTTATCCCAATATATTTAGTTTTTTAGCACCCAGGCTTTTACAAGTTTCCTCCCAAACTAATCCAAATATGCAAAAAATGCATTCAGTTCATGTTGAGGTGACTGTATAAATGTATAAGTTTTTTTCAAAATTGACGTTTTGAATTCAGCCATTTGTCTTCTAGCATTTAATTCCTGGGTTTCATTGCTCAAAACATTAGAAATTCAACACAGACTCCTTTGCAATCATAGGCTTAAGTACTAAAAGAAAGGAAAGAGCATCAGGTTAACTTTGTTGGCCCTGTTTCAGCCACTTGCTTTTCTGAGACCCTTGTATTTGGAATTGGGCATTATGGCTGTTAGTAATAGAACAGTTCCATAGCTGTTCTGAACCACTTCTCACTATCATTTGGGGAAGGCAGGGGTTGTTTCGTTTTAATTCAGATTAAGCTACATTTCCACTGGGACATTTCCGCTGTGGCAGTTGTATCTTCAGCCTATAATGTGTAACGTTCTTTTGAAATGAGCTTCGGTTGTTTTCACAAGTTTAATCTTTCTCTGTGTGAACTAGGTTGTGTGTTTTGTTCACATGCCTTCCTCATTGCCAGCTCAGATTTCAGTATGCTATTGGCAGCTGGGTAGAAAAAACTAGATTCTATTTGAACTATACTGCATCAAGTGGAGCTACAGTAGATGACATGATCTAAAACCTGTAAACATCCAAGAGCTCTGCTAGAAGTTTTTCCATTTTCCATAAGTGCTACCAGTGTGGGGGCACAGCTCTGTGCTGCCACCGTAGTGAGGCGGCACAGTTTGCGCTACTGCCAGGCTCTGGCTCCAGCCAGGCTGCAGCCTGTGCCTGTGTCCTGCCATTGACTCAGAAATCTGGGGAGGCACATCCCCCCCCGACCCAACACCTCACCAATGCCATGGCATAATGCAGTGCTGTGTAGATATCTGAGCTAGCTCCTGTACCAGAAGCAGCATAGCCCTGTTAGTGTGGTGCTGCTTCTCAGGATAAGACATGCCAGTCTCTCCTTTTTTTCCTCTCAACCATCAGCCTCAAAGTTGGTTAGTTATGAAAGAAGTTCTGAAACTCCACAGCATACTTTTAACTGGTGATACTTTCTAGGTGAGAGATATTGTATTTACTGGATTCTAAGACAAGGCGTTTTCTCCCATTTAACACGGGGAGGGAGCCATGAGGGGAAACTGCAAGATTAAATGAACTGCCATGCAGTGAACTTCTGCTGTGATTTCTGTAGGTCCCTAGCTATGAGGGCTGGGCTAGGGCCATGTTCCGTGCCCCAGGCTAGAATGGGAATGGAGCCTGCAGGCATGGAGCAGGGGTAAGAGGGGAGAAGGGGGAGAAGAGGCTGGAGGGGGGTGGGGAAGGAGAGGGAGAAAGCACAGGCTGGAGGAGGAGAGGGTATGGGGGAGGAGAGGCAGGGGGAGCAAGCAGAGGGGCAGGCACAAGCAGGGGAAAAGCTGTTTGATTTCCCCCATCCCAGCTGTTTGCCTTCCCCCTGTAGCAGTGGTAGGAGAGGGCGTGAAGTAAAGATGAAATAATTAGATTCTATACATGGAAGATTATAACAAATTTATAAAGTTTCCATGTATAGAATCTAATTACTGGTGGGGCGTCTTAAATTCAAGGTCATCTTAGATTTGAGTGAATGCAGTAAATAGTAGGCTGAACTATTCAAGTATAATTCAGGTGCAGGGAGGATTGCACCCAATACATTTTCTAAACTTCTTTATTTTATTTTCATTGCCTGAGCACATAGCACATGCTTTTTCTGTCTCCAAATTATGGATAACATATCTAGCAACATTCTGTGATTCTGTCATAAGTGAGGTATGAGATCACATTTTTCTCCTGGATGCTGTAGCCATTACTAAATGCTTGTAGCCATTACTAAATCCATTTTAAAGCCTTATAAGCCATTTTAAACTGATGTCAACATTAATCCTTTTTGTTTTTCCTTTTAATTTTTCTCTTGTTTCTTCACTTGCAGTAACTGATAGTACACCTGAATTTTTAGTCTTTCTGGAGGAAAACATGAAGGGTGAAGTGTTCCAGGCATTTATTTAAACAGCTCATTTTGTGATGCTTTCAAGCTTATGTTGTTAGCAAAATAACGAAACAATTTTCTTATCAAATCTTTGCCATAATGTCTTGTGGCATAATCACTTTGCAGTTTTTTTTGCATCTGAAGACTAGCAGGAAAGCAGAGTGCTGAAGAGTTGTTGGAGGGTCTTGGAGAAGAGCTTTAACAATCCTCTCAGCCCTATTTTGATAACCATGTTAGCTTAGAAAATGCTTCCGTCATGGTATTATCAAACTCATCCATGTTCTGCTTTTTCACTGCACTGGACAGCGCTTTAGAGAATGGCACATTTGAACTTAGAAACTCAGAAGAAACTGGTTATCTGAAATTTTCAGATGAGCAAAAATCCTTTTTGTCTTTTTTTTACATCATACCTCTGGATTATGCCTGTTAGGATACTTTGCATTGCCCTGCCTTACCCTAAGATTTCTGCCTATAGGCTCCACCATTGCCTCTCACCTTTTGTGCTATGGGGCCAGCATTGTGGGCTGTACCATGCTGCGCTGCCTCACCCCAGCCCACCACCTGGGGCGGGGATAGGGAAACCAAACAGAGGACGAATCCAGAGACCTGTCTGCTTGTGCAGCCAAAGAAATTGTGGGTGGGGGGAGCAGTGGCTGAGTGGGAATCCAGGGGTGGCAATATATAAGCCCTTGCAGGATGCACATCAGTTGGACAGCCCTGCCATATACCCGTCAGTCATTTGGTTTCTACCACTTCTATCATCTGAAGTCGTGGAGAACCAGATAAATGAATACACTGATGTTCAGTAATTGCTAAACAATAATTATTGCTTCACACTATTGATCAACAGCTTGCACGTTTGTGTCTCTTATACCAAGAAACCACTGTTATTACGAGGATTCTGAGGACTGGAAAACAGTATGATTGGCCAGCTTAATAGAGAACAGTGCTTTCAGACACCCTGTCCTATTGTGCAGGTGGTTTAGATTCTAACAAAGCAAGCCTCCTTAATTCTTCAGTGTGGATCCTCTTTAGTATCCAGTAAAGATTAAACAGCAGCCTGTTTAAATTTGCTGACGATACCAAGATTTGGGGTGAGGTGGGCATGCTAGTAGGGAAGGACAGATTACAGCAGGACCTGGACAGGTTACAGGGGTGGGCTAATGAAAATAGGATGGGTTTCAATACTGACAAGTGCAGAGTGCTGCTCTTGGGCAGTAGGAACCAGCAGCATACTTATAAGCTAGGAAACTCCCTTCTCAAGAGCACGGTGGCAGAAAGAGATCTTGGAGTCATTATTGACTCCAAGATGAACGTGGGCTGACAATGTGAGTCATGGTCAGTAGGGCTAACCGTACCATGTTGTGCATCCACATCAAGCAGGGCCAAGGAGGTGATCCTTCCCCTCTATTTGACACTGGTCAGGTTGCAGCTGGAGTACTGTGTTCAGTTCTGGGTGCTGCACTTCAGGAGGGATGTGGACAGCATTGAGAGGGTCCAGAGGAGGGCCACCTGCATGGTCCAGAGACAGCAGGGCAGACCCTACGAAGAGAGGCTACGGGACCTTAACCTGTTCAGCCTTCGTAAGAGAAGGCTGAGGGGGGAACTGGTGGCCATCTATAAACTCACTAGGGGGGACCAGCAGGGTTTGGGAGAGACCTTGTTCCCCCGAGCACCCCCCGGGGTAACAAGAAATAACGGCCACAAGTTGTTAGAGAGTAGGTTTAGACTAGACATCCGAAGGCACTACTTCACAATCAGGGGGGCTAGGATCTGGAATCAACTTCCAAGGGAAGTGGTGATGGCTCCTACGGGGTCTTTAAGAGGAGGCTTGGCGTCTACCTGGCTGGGGTCATTTGAGCCTGGTTTTCTCTCCTGCCCAGGGCAGGTTGTCAGACTTCATGATCTACAAGGTTCCTTCCGACCCTACTTCTATGAATATGAGATTAATTGCTTTTAGGGTGTGGACAAGCACACATTTTAGGTGCTCTGGAAGGGGGAAAGGGGTTTGTGCTTGGGAGTGTTATGTGAATAGGATCTCCAAGAGCTTGCAGTATACAAGCAAGCTAAATTGCACTAATTTTGACTCTGAAAGAAGCAGGGTTAAAGTTGGAAGGGTTTTATTACCTTTTGCCGTAATCATGCAGACATAGGAGTTGCAGCTGATATTGATATCCTGTGCTAGTGATACAATTGTTACATTTGTCTTTCACCCCTCTAGCCCCTCTTTCTAATTCCTGATTACTTCATCCATTTGCCAGCCCTTGCACATATATACATCTTTATAGCTTTGTTTCCTACTGGGTTCCAAAGATCCTCAACATTCTCATTGTTTTTATTTTTACTTGCTTTGAATTCATTACAGAATGAAGATGGAACCTAATGAGCCAGCTCTTAGGTGCTCCGAGCTAACACCTGATACAGTCTTGGGAACCGCAAGGAAGGAAGGGCAGCAACTAGGGGCCATAAAGCACATTTAACATATCATAAAATAGAGCAGCTTAATGAGCTGCAGTAGTTTTAGAAGGAATGCCCTATTGCCTGAGAACCTGGTCACAGTGCTGTGTCTGTTGGGATTTGGTTTCTGTCCCATGTTTCTAGTTTTAAAAAAAGTCTCCATTATGTACAGCACATTTAATGTGAACACTTCAGACTTGCATTCCAGATATTTGTAATGGGAGGTAGACCTAGTTATAACAAAAAGATTTCTTTTTTTCTATGTCTTGTCTGACTGAAAACATTATTGGCCTTTTCACAGCCATGTATACAGGTGCTGATATGCTTCTGTTGCTTTGTGCTATGTTTTTTAGAATGCACTGTAAGCATTCTCTGTTCAATGGTTGAGTAACTTTGTGTCTTATCCTGCAGCTACCCTGAAGTGCAATCAAGATGAATTACACAAGAAAGCACTTCAGACTTTGGAGAGGTGAGAACCTGACTGATATTTGTGTCCCTTTTTATGTGAAGCCAAAATAATTCCCTTTAAAAACGATTTCATTCTCTGCAACGTGCTTCAGTGTCTTACTGTTTAACAAGTCTTTTAGATGCTGGCAGTCATTCTTCTAAACCAGTCCACTGATTGCAAGAATATAGTGGATCGTTGGGGAATGTCAAAAGCCAACTCCTTGAGAAGAGTCCTTTGGCTGCTTACAGCTACTTACAACTTAAAAATAAGCCAAACATGAGGATTATGCCCAAGATCCACCAAGAGACTTTCGGCATCTGGCTCCCAGAAAGGAATCTGCAACCTCTGAGTTAGGCAAAAATTGCATTCTGAATCCTTAGTATAGGATCCAAAACAGTCAGCATGCTTAATTGGGAGCCCATTCAATAGAAGACAATGAAGACCTGGATATTTCTTAAATAATATTACTCTTCGATACTTAGGTACTTGATTCTGTATGCCTCCCTTGGCTCCAGATTCACAGATTAAAATTCCATAATCCTTTCCTAAATGTAGGTGCCTAAGACTGCTGCCCTTGTCCCTTCTTTTTTTTTTAAGCAAAAAATATGAGCAAGGATGACTTTTTTTCCATCCCTTCCTACCAAAAGGAAGAGGTAGATGGTGGTGAGAGAGGAGACCTAGGTTCAATTCCCTATGCAGCTTTGGGGGGTGGGTGAGGAGTTCAAACCTACTGTTCTGTGTATCCAGGACAGTTCCCCAACTACCAGGCTGTTTGCTGTTCTGAAGTAGGTGGAAAAAACATCAACTTCGACGTAGTTTCACTTTTGCATAAAAGGAATTGAAGATTCAGTTGGCCAGAGAGGAACATGGAGCAAACATAACTTAGTGATTACGGTGTTTCCTTGAGAGAGAGGATACCAGAGTTCCAGCCCCTGCTCGAACAGGTGGTATAAAAGCATGGTGGTGATACTGCTGCGCTTCCTTTCACTGTGGTTTGAAAGAAGTAGCTGCTCCAGCAGTTTGTATGGAGTTCAATCCACTAGTCATGCTCCAAAAATGTCTGCTATATTGAGCTCCAAAACAGATGGAAGAAAGTATAGTTTATGAGTCCTGATGGGGTTTAGGTGACAGAGATGCTGAGCTACTCAGCACTATTAAAACTGAGATTCTTCTGGACTGCCCAGAAGCAGAACTTTTAGGTACCTTGGCAGACTTTAATTTCAAAAGCTTAAATGGCTATAGATTTCAGTGCCTTGAGGAATGGGTGGTAGTGAGTGGGAGTTCTGAAGATTTTGATTTTCACTTTAGGTAACAAGAAGGACCTTGCAAGGTCCCAAGTTCAGCACATCTCAGTAAGTGTAAGGAAAATGATGGTATTTTTCTTTAACCAGTTGCATCAAACTCTAGCTATCTTAGCCATGTTAAGGTGATGGTCAAGATACCTAAGCTCAGTGTGGGATCTGTCTCAGACTTGTTTCTTATCTTCTCACATATTGGCACCAGTAACAAAAATTCTGTAGGTCAAATTTTGTCCTCCATAACACCTGAGACAGCTCTGTTGTATTCTGAGACTGCACAGATGTAACTGATTGATCCTGTAACTAGAGCTTAGTTAACAATTCTGTTGGTGTCACACAAGAAGGAGCAGAATCTAGCACGCTCGTTCTCAGCTCTGTTGGCTCTGCAGTGGTAATAGGAGTATATGGCAGTAAAAACTTATTTTTATCACTAAAGTCAGCAGACTTGTCTCCAGATCCTTATTCATGTTGCTCTGAAGGGTAACAAGGTGCATTTTGGCACTTTTCAGAGTAGATCTGTCACTTTAACTAACACGTGTTCTTAACTCCTATGTAGCATCTCCCATACTGTGCTATTTAGATGTAATTGCTGTGCTGCTTTGCTTTTTTAACCGTATTTATTTTTATCCTTTGACCTTTCCCACTGGCAGTGACTTATTTTCATGGTATCTTAACTCTAGCTAAGAAGCAGTCAACCCTGTAGCCAACCATATCCGTAGAGATGTTCATAGTACAGCCGACAAGGGGTGCTGCGAGTCGGCCAGATAGTGCCCTTTAGTGTCTGCATGTTTTTCAGTTCCAAAGTACGTGCAGACTCTGACAACCCAGAGTGTAGGAGCCTGTGGCCATCCTTAAACGAATCTCTTGGCTGAAACCTTGTTTCACCAGCTTGTTTTTGTTGTTGTTTTAATACCATTTAAAGATGAGAAACAAAGTAGCAGTTCTTTTTCTTTCCCAAACCATTGTTAATCATTGTTCCCCCTACACTGGGGAAAGACTTCCTTTCTTTTTAGTCCTTTAGCCTATTGTTAGAGGAGCTGTTGCAGACTTTATAAGAAGGACTTTAAAAAAGAACAGTTCCTTCTCTTCCAGTAACCTAGATAGAACAGGTTTATGTGTAATAAATAAATAAATCAATTGAGTTCTCTGTGACACATTGCAGTATAATGTATCCAGTGTCACCTCTTAATCCCTGGAACTGGTATGGATCATGCTAGCCAAGAGTTCATAGGCCAGTTCTAAACCAGCAGAGATAAAGGGCACACTCTGTCCAAATTAAACTTGCCCGTCTTGGAGCAATTCATTATAATCATCAGCTTAATAGAGTTTAGCTCAGGCTAAGATTATAGTTGTGTGGTAACTGCCATTGACATAGTGTGTGGTTTGTGTTTCCTGCAGCAACTCTTAAATCTTTTTATTAGTGAATGAATAGTTTGGCAGTGCTTAGCCATCAGGCTTGTCAGTCTTTTATTTCTCCCTCACAAACTCTTCAACTGCACTTGCCTCTGGGCAGGGTAGCACAGGTGCAGACTTCCTTCTTCTTTGGAATAAAGCCCAAAAAAGTTAGAAAACATCTATTTAGTATGATCAGCCTTTCCTCTTGTGGTAAGGGCATTGTGGTAAAAGAGACCTGGGAGAGGAGGGTGAGTTTGTTAGCCAGCATGGAGTTGGTAATAAATTTTAGAGTGTTATATGAGAGACCCTTCAGAAATCCTGTAAGGAAACCCATAGGTCAGGATTGGGTGAAACCCATTTATTGTATTTTTCCTAACACTTGCCTTTTGTAGGGCTGGGGCAGTGGTTATAGAGAGAGCCTGCTTAGAAGTCTCTTCCCATTCCTAAATAAAACAAAAAGTAAAGCCTTGCAAATGTGTAGACTGGGCTGTGTTGGAAGTGAAGCTTTCTATTCAGGATAGTACAAATTCTTATTCCATGTAGTTCTGTAGACGGGCATTTATTATATGCACTGCCAGAAGCAGCAGCAGAACCTAGTGGGAGTAATGCACTGAGCTGGGTATTGAGAGATTTTGGTTCCGTTCTTGGCTCAGCCATTAACCTGTGCGTGTCTTTGGGCATGTCACTTGCTCTCTTTCTGTGTCTGATTTCACTCCCAACTTCAATCTGTCTTGACTAGTTGGACTGAAAGCTCTTCCAGGCTGATACTAGCCATGTATTTTGCATTCTGCCCGGTACTGGGGAGCCAGGGATGCTGATTTTCAGACTGCTATTTGCTCATGGAATCCAAATAGTAAGAACAACAGCACTAAGAGTAGAAATTGCCATTTTATTTATTAGCAACCCCTTTCCTGTATCAGAGCCTTTATTCAAATATTAGGGTATTGCTGCTGTGCCTTGGGTGAAATAATAGAAGGTAGTTAGTCTGAGGCTTTTATTCAGGATGAATTGCTTAAAACAATGCTATAAAGGTATGTGGGTCATGAATGGAGAGCAAATGATTTGCACTCTCTTCCCTCTTCTCTGTCATAGTCAGGTATCTAAACATCCTGCCATAAATCATCTCTTGCAGATTGTCAGCATGTTTTTTTTAATAAATGAGAGAAGCTTCGCATCTGGCTGTATAAAAATGCCAAGCATCTAGATTTTATAGCAGTTCCTGCTTGCTTGTTTCATGAGCTTGGCTCAGCCAGCAGAGCATTCATATGCTCCTATATGCTCTGCACTTGTAGAATTCCTCTTGAAATATGCTTTCTAAAATTTATGCATAATTTGTGGCTTCTTTCTGGTAGAGGAAATAATGAAAAGCACAATCTGATTTTTCACTT
The DNA here is from genome assembly GCF_001723895.1 of Crocodylus porosus. Classification (NCBI taxonomy): domain Eukaryota; kingdom Metazoa; phylum Chordata; order Crocodylia; family Crocodylidae; genus Crocodylus; species Crocodylus porosus. The sequence goes on along the minus strand of NW_017728943.1, from coordinate 52,282,708 downwards.
TCCTTTTTTTTGTTGTTTGGTTGTCCTTAAAGAGCACATCACCTGGCCCCTGAAGACCACCAAATCATCCTTTACGTCTCAATGCAGCTGGCTCTCGTCAGACAGGTATGTGTCATGACTGGTAATTTCAATTCTGTCAGCCACCACCTGGCTAGGAGCTAGTGGAATGACTCAGCAGAATAAAACCAATCCTGGTCACACTCAGTAATGACTTTTCTTGAAAGCAGGGAGAGAAGGAGGGAGGGAGGGGCAGTAGCATTAACTCAAATCCACCTTAACAAAAAAACAAATAAGCAAGAACTCCCTAGCCTGGCGTTTAACCCAGTCCTATGACCCTGGTTGTCAAGCCTTTCCAAAAGCATTTATCCAGTGATTCATCTCTGTCTGTCCCCTGCACTCTCTGCTCTAAGCAACTGTGCATAGGAAGGGCAAAGGCCAAACCTGAGGTGTTTGCTATTTTTTAACCAGGCCCTGTTCCTGGTCTGTCGGCTCCAAAAGTCTCTTTTATTACTTTTAAAATTCTTAATCTCTTAAAATTCTCAAGTTATATATATTAAGGAGTTGCCTATTCCATGCTTGAGTACCTTCCACTATGATTTCTGTGGCCCTTGGTAGCATTGTTTAGCACTCAGATGTTACTGCAGGTTTTAGGTTAAAAAAAAATCAGACTTTTTTAACAGTGTGCTTTGCTGTGTTTAAGAAGATTTGCCTTTTCTGTTAAAAGCAGATGACCTTTGTCAAAAAAGCTGAACTTTATTAGAAACCCTTTTAGCTAGATTTGCAATTTCATCAGCTTATTTTCCTTCCTTGGCAGGCTTTCTGTTCACTGCAGATTTCTCTCTAGTCTAGTCTTTGACTACAGAGTGAAACAGATGCTTCTTACTTTCCTGAGCTAATTAGGTGAGCTATTTGTTCATTGGGTTAAACTAATTGTTCCAAGAGAGCACACTCTTACTAATGTCACTTTTGCAACCCTTTCATAATAAGAGCAGTGTTCTGTAAGGACTAATGCATCAGGATAGATAATTAAAACAGCTTATTGAACGTTGTCATCAGTCTGCTGTGTACCTCACAATACAGTTTTCTTAGGGTCTTTAATAAAAAAAAAAATCTAACTACTCTATTTTCTATGCCTATACACTCTGACAGTCTGATCTGCTGGTTTCTTAGCTCCTTTGAGGAGTTAAAATACTAAAGGGATATTTTTATTGATATATTTTTCATGGCTGACCTCAAAAAGAATAAAACTGAGGTTTTCTGGTCATCATTTGTCCCTCCGCCCCCTTACTGAAACAGCAAGCTTTGATTCATCCTCCCTGTCTATTTCTAAGGTTCTAGTCTTTCTTAGAGGTGAGATTTCATATGTTGCGTTTTGTCTTCCTTTTCCACTTGTTCTGTCTGTTCCATCCCCCTTGCTCTCTTTTGTGTCTCCTGCTGCACCTGCAGATTTGTCCTTGACATTCTGCCCCTTGCCTCTGTAGGTGTGAACCCTGCATGTTATGTTGTGTCAGTTTGGCCCCTACCGCCCTGCTGTTCCTCTTCTCCATCTACTGAGAAATAAATCTTTAATGCATGCTTGGAGTGATCAGAGATACCTGAGACATCTTTATTTTTAGATCACTGTAAAATATCCTGTTCTTCTTTTGCCAGTCTAGTTAACGATAAGCATTTGGCAATGCATTTTTAATATCCTTAATTATTTAAAGTATCTAACATAGTCTTTTTCTGATTAACTGAAAGATAACTTATTCTCTCTTCTCTCTCTCGGTATTTGACAGATTTTATTAACTATTGAATGTCACAATTCAAGGTTTCATCAGGCTGCATCACACTACTAAGATATTGAAAGTGCAGTTTTATGCATTTGCCTATTACATCTTACCTTTTCTTATAAATAAACCTTATTTTCATTATCAAGATCACTTATTCAGCTTTTTCTAAGGCACCTTATTATGGACATAAAACTTCCTGAAATAGATGGCAATGTTCTGATTTTTCAGTTCCACAAGTAGACTGAATTAGTGATGCTGAAAAAACTTCCTACCTTGAAAAGACTCTATAGAATATTTCTAGCAGTCATTTTTCTACTACTTGCTTAAAATAAGTCTGGTAAATACAGGAGAAGGGGGAAAGGAAACAGAAAACCCTGAAGTTTACTCTGTTACCTAAGCAAGGATACAATGTAAGGACTGGGTTATAAAAGATCCCTCAGGTAAAAGGGTCAATTTTCAACTATCAGTGTCAGTGGTGGTGTTACACTTGACATGTATATTTGAAGGCACTACTTCCTTTCATGGATTGATTCAAAGACCACTGAAATCAATGGGAAGACTCTGCTTTGAATTCAGGTAGGCTTTGGGTTGGGCTATTAAAGCACTTTCTGCAACACCCAAGTAAATACAAGTGAATGCAAATATGTCCTCATCCATAAGAAGAGTCTTGTTTTATTTTTTTCCCGGTCTTGAAGTGCTCGCAGGAGAAGAGCAGTGTTGGCCTTGGAGGTTACTAACATCTGCAGGGCTCAGTTGAAAGTCAGCCAAACAAGTTTACAAATGAGACTTCCAAGTTTCAAGTCCAGGGTGCTAGTTCTGTCTCTTTTCCTATTTCTATGATAATAGGGTTGGGATCTGCAAAAACAAGGTAGAGTGAATTTTTGAAAAGCAAGCAGCTTTTAAAAGTCTAGCTTGTTTTTGCCAGCCTGTTTCCATGGAAATGACTTGAAGGAGTCAGAACACTTGTTAATTGTAGGTGCCGATTCCTTTTTTTGGCCCTGAATACCATGTAAATCAATGTCAGATCCATAAAAAGAACACGTAAGGTTTTCAAGGCATTTTAAAACTTGTACTGATGTCTTTTTGATTTGGTTTGACCTTCCTCCCCAGGAAAACAGGGGTGGAAAGGCAGCCAGGGGCCAGCAGCTGAGAATTAGTTCTCACTTATCAGTTTCATCTGTGGGCTGCCAGCAGAGACCTGATGTTTCAAGTGGCAATTTTCAGAAAGCATCTACAGGCTTGAATGGTGCATGTACTTCAGCAGTGAGGGAAGTTAGCAATAAAAGGTTTGGAATATATCTACCAGTTATTCCCCTCGCAGCCTGTTATTCCTTTTAAGCACATGGTTTCAAGGAGGGTTGATTGACTCATAAATCCTATTTTGTGTGTGATGGTAAAGAAGAGATCAGAACTCAGTTGTGTGTGTGTGTGAAGAAAATGTTGAGACTGTTGGGTATAGACCAGTGATTCCCAACCTTTTTTTTCCACAACCCACTGCTGGGAATGGAGTGCAGCAGCTTGGGGCAGAGGAGCTCCTGGCAAGTGGCACGGATCATCCTTTATGTGTAGCGCTGCCAGTATTGCCACTGCAGCCCTCATTTGGGTCGCGACCCGAGGTTGGGAACTGCTGGTGTAGACACTCATTGTCGTCTTCTCTCTTGCACTCACTCACTTGCTCTTTCTGAGTAGCACTGCTTACATTGTACCCCGTTTGGTCTTTCTAGGTCAGTGGTTCTCAACCTTGTTAGACTCAGGTACCCCTCAAAAATATGAGCTTTAAGCTTTCACTCGATTATTTTCCATATTTAAAAAAAAAAAAAGGACTCAGAAGGCTCAAAATGTTTTCTGATACTGGATTCCTTTTGAAATCTCTGGGTTTACCCTGTGAATCAAGTGTAGATGGTTGTCCACACAGCAGTGCTAACATTGCATGGTACCCCATGACAATCTTAATAGCATCTCATTGCTATAGCATGCTGGTTGAGAATCAGCTTTAGGTCCTGACCTATAGTTTTGGGAACAATAGAAGTCCCAGTCCATGCAAGTCTGCTAGCTTCCTTTTCATTAAGAGTTCAGTATGTGCCCAAGTGATAAACATTTCAATCTTTTCTTCATAGTTTCATGGTTTGTAGGGTCGGAAGAGACCTGAGCAGATCATCAAGTCCGAACCCCTGCCATGGCAGGAAAGAGTACTGGGGTCAAATGACCCCAGCAAGGTGTTCATCTAGCCTTCTCTTAAAGACCCCCAGGGTAGGAGCCAACACCACTTCTCTTGGAAGTTGGTTCCTGATCCTAGCCGCCCTGACCATGAAGCAGCGCCTCCTGATGTCTAGCCTGAATCTACCCTCTGCCAGCTTGTGACCGTTATTTCTAGTCACTCCTGGCAGTGCTCAGGGGAACAGGGACTCCCCCAATGCCTCCTGATCCCCCCTGACTAGTTTGTAACAGGCTACTAGATCCCCCCTCAGCCTTCTCTTGGGGAGGCTGAACAGGTTCAGGTCCCTTAGTCTGTCCTCGTAGGGCCTGCTCTGCTGCCCCCAATCATGCGAGTGGCCCTCCTCTGGACCCTCTCCATGTTGTCCACATCCCTCTTGAACTGCGGCCTGACCAATGTCGCATAGAGGGGGAGGATCACCTCCTTGGACCTGCTTGAGGTGCATCCGTGGGTGCATGACAAGGTACGGTTGGCCTTCCTGACCGCGTCCCCGCACTATTGGCCCATGTCATTTTGGCATCAGTGATGACTCCAAGATCCTTTTCTGCCTCTGCACTGACGAGAAGGGAGTTCCCCAGGCTGTAGGTCTGCTGCTGGTTCTTCTTCCCCAGGTGTATCACCTTGCACATGTCAGTGTTGAAACCCATCCTGTTCTTACCTGCCCACCCCTGTAACCTGTCTAGGTCTGATTGCAGCCTATTCCTCCCTTCCAGAGTGTCCACTTCCCCCCACATCTTAGTGTCATCTGCGAATTTGAACAGGGTGCTATTTACCCCCTTGTCCAAGTTGCTGATGAAGATGTTGAACAGTGCAGGCCCAAGGACCGAGCCCTGGGGGACTCTACTGCCCGCATCCGTCCAAGTCGAAAATGACCCGTCCGCCACCACTCCCTGAGTGCGGCCCGCCAGCCATTTAGTGACCCATTTGACTGTCGAAGCCACAGTCCCCCAGTTTTTTAATGAGAACGGGGTGAGAGACAGTGTTGAAGGCCTTCCTAAAGTCCCGAAAGACTGTCAGCTGCTACCCCTGCATCCAAGGATTTTGTAACCTGGTCATAGAAGGCCACCAGGTTGGTCTGACAGGATCTGCCTCTAATGAACCTGTGTTGGTTGTCCCTTCCTTTAAAGGTTGTATTTTGGTCCAGGCCTCTCTTTCTCTTTGGAGATTCTGCTATAAATTCCTCCTTTCTTTTAACGTCCCATCCTACAAATACTAAAAATATGGAAGACTTACCAAATATTTGTAGTTAATCATCTCTAATTCACAGCTGATATCAAAGTTAGCCAGACTGGGGCTGGTCAGCCAGTTATAATCAATGTAGCTTCAGAGGCTTGACATCTATTTCTCACTGCATTTGAAAATTTGAAATGTTGTTGCTGAACCAATGTAAGTATACAAATGTATTTTGCTATTTCAAATTGCTTTTTTAAATCTTCATACTCTGTGCATATAAATAGGAAGGTAAGGATAACTCCCAGCGTTTTTTGTTAAACAAATGCATAGTAGTATCAAAATAAGAGGCTGCAATCTGCATATCCCTGTTCGCAGCCCTGTTTTGGCAGTGTTGAAAGGCTCCATTTGTGTTTTATAGCAATATCTTTGCTGCTTAGTCATTACAACATAAATAGAAGTATGCACATGTTCTCTGCAAAATGTTTCTGGTTTATTAACTGAATGATGAAATGGGTGAAAGTAGCATCTTCCTGTTGTAGGCCCCACAAGGATTCATGGTCCAGCTAAGATAGAATTGCTGTTAAGCTCAGCATTGGCAGGGAATTTAAGCTGGCAACATACGTATGATACAGCCCTGAGGTTTCAGAACACCATCTGGGCTGCCAGCTTCCATGTTTCTCATGTTACATAGCTACTTAAATTAATAAGCTGTGGCATCTGTCAATAGAGAGCTGGTCTCTGCCTTTCCAAAGAAGTTTGCTTTGACTCCTGCCAAACATGGTTTATTGTTCTGGAAATTTGCCTCACAGCTTCTCTGAGAAGTTTGGCCTATTCCAGGTTGACCTGTTCAAGGCTTGCAGCAAAGGAATAGAGCATGTTGATGCTATTGCATGCTCTTTTTCTTAGCTGTGTTTGTCCAGTGTTTCTAATTGTGCAGTAGTGGGAGGACACTGTGTGGGCTAGTAATATTGTTACAGTGCTGAAAAACTTTCTGGCTTTAGCTAAACAATCATGTGGCAGGCAAGCATGAGTGATATTCAAAATCAAACCATTGCTTGAAACTCGGAGACCAAGACTACCTTCTAATTAAAGTGCTGTATTTTTGTTGGAAGGAAAAATAGTTGTTAATTAGAGAGACATTAGCTTAAACAGATGAAAGGTAGCTTCTTTACCTGCTCAAATAAATGCAGTTATATTTTTTTTCTCCAAAGTGCATTTCTAATCTGCTGTATTAGATGAGAACCTGGGATTAAAATTAAATTTTAAGTAAGGAGAAATCTAACAAGTAATATAGCTGTGCTTCTAGGTCTTTGATCAGATAGTGCTAAGTGGAAAAGTTAGTCACCAGACATATAACCACTGAAAGGAAAGGCCTAATCCACAGATGAATGAAAAGTAAGTTTTAGGCGATGTTTTTTTGGCATCACGAGACAATCAGCCTGAGAGTCTGAAAAGGTGACTGGGACTGACTTCAGGGTACCTCATTGCAGCTAAAGCTGTATGGAGAGTTTCTGATTTCCTTTTATGAGGCAAAGTGCCAATCAGCCTCCATTAAATCATATGCCAGAATTGTGGGGATAGCAGTTTGCCTTCATAAAACTTAAGCAGGCTGATTCACGAATCAAATTTGTGCCCACAGATGTAATGCATTCTTAAATGTTGTGTTGACATTAATAAGAGGGTAGGTGCAAATTGTCCCCCTTTAAATTTATCTGTACTGACGTTCAAGGCTCTCTGTAATCTCAGGGTAGGGAGAGGAGTTCCTGTATTTTTCTAATTAATTCCTTTCGCCCCCACCTTGGCAATGTGGACATTTTAGTTTTGAAGGAAGTAAACAGGAAAAGTATCAGTGTCTGAATGATCAACCTTGAGAAAGATAGTAAAGCCTGGGTTATGGCACTGTTTTGACTGGGTTAATTGGTATGCCTCAATCATACCTGCAGTGTTATTTATAACTGTTGATGTAGTGTAACAAAAGCTCTCCTGTCTGTAGTTCCTGCACTAGATTTTTTTTTTTACAGCAGTACAAAGGCGAGTGAGGGAGTTCAGTTTGCAATTCTTTAGGGGTGGGTAGTCCATAGGTTTTGCAGGGTTTCTCTATATATTCATAAAGGAGTGTTCCCTCTGTCCTTCTCCAGTGTAGGCAAGAGGAAGAAGAGCCTTGCTTACAGCAGATTGCATGCACCTGGGGTGAATCAGCTGCAGCACCTCATACCTGGCTGGGAGTGTGCCATCTTGAGGTGCAACACTTTACTAAGCATAGGGGTGATATGGCTTGATAACACTTTCTACTCTGGAACATACATAACTGGCACAATCTAGCCCTGGACATGTAAATGAACAAACACCGTGGCCTGCAAGAGATGCGATGTTGGGTTCACTGCTCTTTCCCCTTGTCTCTCTCACCTATTCACCTCCTTAGAGAGGCATGTTTGCTCGAAATGGTCAGTGCCCAACATCTGTGTGGTAACAAAGTCCCCCCACAAAACTTACAAGTGATCAAAGGACAAATGTGGTGTTCAGACATTCCTTTTTTTGAGCAGACAATGTAAAGATAGGATATATGACCACAGATTTCATGGCATATTTGCACACGTGATACTTGTTAAGGTTTCTACCATATAGGATGTGATTCTAATGACATTCTGTTGTGGTGGATGTCAGGACTGTATTTTACTGAGCAGATAATGAACATTTCTCTTTCCTGACAGCATTTTGAACCTTAAGCGTATTTAACCCTTGGACTTTCATAATCTACTTTTCATGTCTTGGGCTAAATGGTGAAGGGCATTGTATAGCTGTCATAAGAGGCCAAGTACAACAGAAATGTATATGTTGACACTGAGCAAAGAAACTATCACAGTTCCCTAAGCTACATCATGAAAATGGGAATGTTGTATGTTTAGGGCATAACTAATGGGGCTGCACACAGCACCCAACCACAGTGCTAAAACAGGGGGAGCATTGGACTATGTCTCCTACCCCTTCTGATATCTCGTAGTAATAGTTGCATGCCAGCTGCTTTATAGGGGCGTAAAAACTCTTCATCTTCAAGATTTTTAATTGTGCTTCACTGGCTATGCAGCCTGTTGGCTTGGGCTGGCTGTTAAAGTGTTTACAAAAGTCTGTTTTTCTACAATGTTCCCAATAAGATGTCAAGATTTCCAACAGCTATATGTGCTCATAGCTTTGGGGAAGAGGTCAGATATGTGATTGGTGGGAAAACGTTTCTTGTTTTTTCAGATTACTGATGCAATAGAACACCTCCAAGAAGCCCTGAAACTGTGCAAAGATGATATAAATTCGCTTCATCTGTTGGCCCTCCTTTTTTCAGCCCAAAAGCAGTATCATCATGCACTGGATATCATCAACATGGCTCTCACTGAGTACCCAGAGAGCTTTAGGTGAGTCCTGTTACTTGCATGCTCCACCCCTTCTCTAAACCAGTTTGGTGTCTCTAGTCATAAGATCACATCTGTGACCAGGTCTCTTAATTTAGTTTTACACAAGGAATCTGATATACCATTGTCTTGTGTGCCAGTACAACTCAACTGTGATCAATATAATCCAGCATAAAACTGAAGTAACACAGTGGTGAATGAAATTCAGAGTATTATCTTGTGCTCTATCCCAAGAGGCTTCCTGGTTGTAGTGTACTCATGTATGTATAAAAACCAGGGTTTGCTTCATTCAAAATACTAATCGTTGTTTAATTTGTAATGCAGGTTTTTATAGTGTTCTATAGTTTTTTCACATGCCTTTCTAGATGGACATATAGAGCATATAAAAAGGCAAATATACAATTGCCCTCTCAAATTGTTTGATATCTTTGAGTGCCTCCTGGTTAAAGGGAAACTAATTTTTCACCATTACTTTGTTACTTACATGTTACAAGATTTGCAAGAATAGTATGGCTTTGGAAGAGAGATTAATTGGAAAACACATGTATTGTAATGTGCAACTGGAGGGGATGGCATGGTTGTTTAAAACCTTGGTGTGTAATAAAGTAATCTCCTTGGAGTTGGTGGTTCTAGCTGCACTATGGTTGAATCAGTTCCTCTTCTTTTTGAGGGACATGAATAGGTTGAATTCCTGGCTATTTACCAAACCATAAAAAAACCTTTTAGCACTAAGGCCTTGTCATGTCTGCATGGACATTAAAAATACCTTAGTTTTTTTTGTTTTGTTTTCATTTTAAAGTAGTACAATCACCTTGTCTCTGTCATTTCTTTTAATTATGCTATGTAGTACGTTGCTTGTGCCACTTGAGCCAGTTGCTTAACATTCATCCAGAGTCACCTCCATTTCATTGTTCTGTGTGCACACATGCATATGCATCTTGGGGTATTTTAGAATCATTTGGAATGAAGAATGCACTATCAGGGTATAATATTGGTCATCCCATACTGCCTTTTGCAAGTACTCTTGGTATCCTTTCCTCAATCCTGTGGCTTCTTCACATTTGTAAGGAGTTGTGACCATCTGCACATGTTTTATAGTTGACAGGCAAACTAGAATTTTTTTTCCTAAAATTAAGGTCCATATACCAACATGTGTTCTGTACATTCACTTGAAATGGTTGAGCAGTGAAATCCTCTAGTGGCTGTGATGATAGATCATGTTTCTGGAATATAGGAGATGTAGTAAAGTCCTTACACCTGTATTGTCAGCAGTCAGTTGTTCCTAAGGGACTGTGAACACTAAAATACAGTTAAGAGGAACATTACAGCAAAGCATAAACTATGTCTTTTTGTTAGAAACAGAGGACTTGCCATATCAGATCAGACAACTGATTCATCAAGTCCATCATCTTTCTTCCAGTAGTGCACAATAACTTATGTTTCAGGAGAAGGAAACCAAATAAAACATAATGCACCAAAGCAGCTGTGCAGTGCTGTCCATGGAAGAGAAGATTTCTTTATGGCCTTTGCAGCAATTGGAATACCCTGAAGTAAGAGAATAATGATAGTTTTCCTACTTTTCTGAAACTGCTCTGCTCATTGTAGAGAGGCAGGCCACACAAGGAGTGCCACATAGGTTTAAAGTGGTGTGTTAAAAGGGAGGTTCAGTTTTCATAATAAGACCTTCAAGACCCCAAATCTACTGTTACTCCCCAAAAACATGCTATTCTGTAACTCCTTAAAATGGGGGTGGGCCAAATACAGCCCCTCAGGCTGGATCCAGCCTACTAAATAATTGCATCTGGCCTGGCCTGCAGCTGCCCCTCCTGTGCTCCACATAGGGCCAAGCCCTGCCCACTCCTGCTGGGCCAGCACGCTGTGCTCCCACCTTCACCCATGCGAGGGCTCCGGCCCCAGCCCCAGGCAGTGCACACAGCTTCCAAGGGGGGACCGTTGCTGCTACTGTTGCAGCTGCTCAAGCAACTACTTAGCTCTTCCTCCTGTTACTGCTGCAGCGCTTTGGGCAACAGATAGGAAAGTGGCAGCAGGCGGTGGGTGCCTGGAGCATGGGGCGGGGCCAGTGAAAACGCAGAGCCAAGAGCGTGGGGCCCACGCTGGGTAGGGTGGTAGGAGCATGGAGACTGGGTCAGGTGGGAGTGCAGGGCCAGCCCAGTTCCTTTGCACTGGGCTCCCTGTGGCCTGTGTGCAGCTCCCAGGACACAGCCAGAGCCAGGCACTGCCGCAGGAAGCCCGGTGTGATGGAGCAAGGCAGCTGTCCCTGCTCCCTGATGCCATGTACAGCTCCCAGGACTCCTCTGGTAGTGGCAGGGAACTCTGCATGATGGAACCAGGCCAGTTTGATCCCTGTTCATGCCATCCCAGCCAAGCTCTGGGAGCTACATGTGGTGGCAGAGAGCAGGCCCAAGCTTCTGTCTCTATCGTGCAGGAACCCCATGTACCCTTCACACCTATCCACATACAGCTATATCCCCAAACAATATACAAGAGTAAGACTTTATTTTGAGCTATTATGCAGTTGCCTCTATATATGTTATGCAAACACATGTAAATCAGGACAAAAATATTTTTTTAAATTAAAATGTTATAGTAGCTGTCTGAGTTTTAGTATGATTTTTTTCTGGTTCCAAGCTACGCTTCCAGGGCAAAGGGAGGGACTCTCATTGGCAAAGGTCAGGGGTTAGGGGCTGGACTTCCGGTTCCAAGACAGTGACCAGGGAGCGGGACACCTGTCAAAGGGTGGGGCTACCATTGTGACCCCCAACAGCTCACCAAAACTCATTAAGCAGCCCTTCAGCTGAATTAATTGATCACTGTTGCCTTAAAAACAGCTTCCACTTCCTGCACCTTCTGCACCTGATGTATCTGAAGGGCAGGGGGTGCAGACATACATTTTGGTTGCTCCTCTCTGCTACTTTGACCATTCCGGCTTTGGGTGGCACCATTGCATGTCCCAACCCAAAGTGCATGCAGACACCTAGTAAGTGAAGGATCAGAGAGTGGTGTCAGAGGAATAAGAGAGGGTAGAAGAAGTGTAAGCAAAGGAAGGTAAAGAATAGGAAAGATAGGGAGTCAAGAAGAGAGGGACTCCAAAGAGAAAAGAATAGCGAAAGGGAGGCATGACAGCTGTGTCAAGACATGGTGCAAAGGAACAGAGCTGGAGGTATCAATCTACCATGCTGTCTCAGCAAGGGAGAGGAGGGTTTTCAGTAGAAAAACTAGTTTAGGTGGAGCTGGGTTCATGGGAATGGAAGAAATTGAGATGCCTGTGTGACAGGTGTACTGTGTTTGCAGTCTGACATCTGCAGTAGTCCAGGAGCTGAGCCACTGACCTCTCATGTTTAAAGTTCGTTGATGAAGTGGCTGAAACTATGAGGGCCTGGCAGTCAGGTTTTCTAGCCTCTTGCCCAATGAATTGATTGCCTCAGTTAAAAGTGGTAGAAAGACAATGCAACCCATCAAGAAACGTTGACCCTGAGTCTTCCTAACTTCCATAGTTTATACCCACAAGGGTTTTTATTACTTGGTAAAAATTCTGAAGACACCCAATTGTAGTGTGTACTTCTGTTTTGAAGTTGCCTTGAAACAATGAACTGTCATCATTTTTATCACTGCCTTTGATGACTATAGAATAATTCATAGGAACAAAACATGCAGGTAAAAAAAAGATTACAAACTAGTATTTAAGCTTACCTGAAAAATCCTTCCAAATTTCCATTGATATGAAATGGGCAGTTGTGCAATATAATGCCTAGCGTATTCATTTTTTTAATGATGATTCCAGACAGAAATATGATCTAATAGTATAGATCAAGAAAGGAAGATGAAAGCTGCATTAAGAGATGCTCCATTTCCTTGGAGTTCTGGATATGACAAGAAATCTAAGTATTACCTGTACCCTATCTTGATATATGTAATTAAACTGACTACGTGGCTATCCCAGCTTTTTGATTTCATATTACATTTTCACACATGGAACATTTTAAAGCAAGGATGATGAATTCACCCAGGACCCTGGGCCATGTCTAGACTGCAGAGCTTCTTGTGAGCATAATGAATCTGGGACATGAAGGCTGCCACAGTAGCCACTGTGACAGTAGCAGTAGCATGTCAGGCAGCAGCAAAGGGTCTGAAGGATCATGTCTGGGACAGCATTGGTGGACCAAGCTCACCATCACTGGCAATACCTAGGGGGGCTAAAAGGTCCTGAATTCTGAGGCAACCATGCCTCAACTTCTGGTGCCTGCTGGTAGACCAACAGACCAGATAAAGAAGTTTCACAGGCCTTATGATTGACACCCGTGTTTTATAGAAATAAACTGTAGTGAAGCATTTTTAGATTGGATGGCATGACTGGAAATGATTTCATATTTTTCTTATTAGTCTTCTTGGTCAGTTTCTTGCACAATGAGCCTTGCAGCAGGATAATACTGATGTGATCCAAAGTCAGATATTCTTTCTAGCAGCCTTTAAGAGATAGCCAAAGAAATTGTTACGTAGCAAGTGTTTAGGACAAACATCAGAAAATACTCTTTTTATATCATGCATAATTAAATATGGAACTCATTACCACAGGATGGTATGGAGACCAGTAGTATAATGGGTTCAAAAAGAGATATGACAAACCTATGGAGGATAGCTCTATCAAGGTCTTTTTAGAAGCAACAGTAGGGATCTAACCTGCTGTTTATTACTGGGAGTGTACAAAAGTAAATAGATCACTTCAGATGAGACCTGTTTCTAATACTCTTCCTAAGTTGCGACTTGCCACCATCTGAAACAGGATACTGGGCTAGATGGACCTCAGGTTTGGTCTAGCACAAGAGTGTAACTAGGGGTGGGTGAGAGGGACACCCACCCTGAGCACCAAGTTAGGAGCAGTGCTGGTGCCCCAGCAGCATTGCCATTCCAGGAACAACAAAACGGTTCCCAGATGCTGTTACTTTAAGAGCAGCAGCCAGGGCAGGTAGAGCATGCACAGATGCAACAGCTCAGCTGGACCTGGGTGTGGATAAGGGCTGCTGCCCTGCCTCCCTCCACGATCAGAACCTGTGCCCCCGCCTTCCCATCACCCCACAACTCTCCCACAGGGTCCAGGCACCAACTCAGCTCATTATGCTGCTGCTCCAGCATAGTCATTTTAATGTTCTTATCCAATGTAAATACTTTTAAAACATCTTTGCCTTCTTCTGAAGAAGTTGTAACCATGAATGGAAAGCAGATATCTAAGTGGCCACAAAACATTAAATATATACCTTGGAGACTAATAAAAAGAAGGAAATGCATTTTGCAAGGAATTCATTTATGCTACAGCAGTTGTCATGCGAATGTCTCTGTAGCATGAAGTGTAATAATAAAGTGGTTTGGGGTTTGCCTCAACTACCCCTCAAAATATGAAACTTTACTACGTTAGAGATGGTTTGGTGAAGCAGGTCTTGGTTTCACCATTACTACATTCATTTTATTGAGAATTTAAGTTCACTCTGGTGATATTTATTTATTGTCATCTAGTCCAGTTTGTACATGTAGGAACAATTATTCTATCTCTTAATTAATTTAATCACCAGGTATTACTTGTTCCTGTAGCAAATTTCACTGGTTTGAATTTTTCTTTCCACTGCCTGTGTGGTTAGCTACTGTGTGTAGTGAAACTGAAAATTCATGACTGGCCTGGGCACAATATTGCTGTGGATGTGAGTTGCCTACTATATTTGTATCGTTTACTACAGTAGTAAGAATTGTTCCTTTGGCTTTTTATACCACCATGGTGACTGAGTGGCTGCTCATTCCTGAAATAAGATGAATCAACTGAATTGCAAATCCTTGGCTTAAATCTGTCTATATACTCAGGTTTTTTTACTGGTATAATTTCTAGTTGTGTGAGATTTCTAGATGTATTGACACAGCCCCTGGTATGGATGCAGTTATACCTATCCAAGACAGCTTTTTTGTAGCATGGCCTGTTTCTGTCCCATCCTCCCTCTTATCCTCATGTCTGTGTTCACTCCAAGACAGTTGTACCCCTTTATACTTTGGCACAACTTTTGAGAATGAACAAAGTCTTCGAGTACTCCCCTTTTTTTTAACAAGTGGGCCAAACCTTATGATCAGAAGTGGTCAAAAGGCACATAGAAAACTGGATCCAGGAGAGGAGAGGGGTGTGCTCCTCTCCTGCATCCTATCATACCTTCAGCCTTTTCTTTTCCAAACTGAAAACTCCTATCTTTTCAGTCTCTCCTGGTAAGGCAATGGTTCCATACCCCTGATTGTTTTGGTTACCTGTCTCTGAATCTTTTCTAATTCTTCTACATCCTTTTTTGAGATGCAGAGACCAGAAAGGCTCACAGTATTCAAGATATGAGTGCACCATGGGTTTGTATAGTGCCAGGATGGTATTTAATGTTTTTAAGTTGTTTTTTCCCAATTCCCTTTTGATACCCAACATTTTATTAGCTTTTTTGGTCACTGCCTCACATTTGAGCTGAAGTTTTAAGAGGACTAGCTAGAGTGACTCCAAGGTTTCTTTCTCGAGTCATGCAACTAGTTGAGTACTCAGCAGTGTGTAAAATAACAAGTCATTTTTCCCAGGTGCATTACTTGTCAGCACTGAAGTTCATCTTTCATCTTTTTGCCTTTTTTTGCTTAGCTTGAGATCTTTCTGTATGTCTTCTCTGTAGCTTGGGACTTGATTTCCCAGAATAATTTTAGTGTCATCTGCAAACTTGGAGATTTCACTGTGTACCCCCATTTCTGGCTTATTGATGAAAATGTTGAACAAAACTGGGCCCAGCACAGATCCTTGTAGAATGAACCCTGCTTTTGACATCCCTCCACCCTGAATAGTGGCCATTTAGCTCTATCCTTTACTTCCAATCTTTGAACCAGCTTTAAGTCCCTGAAAAACCTTCCCTCCAATCCTGTGGCAACTCTGTTTTTTTGAAAAGCCTTTAGTGAGGCACCCTGTTGAAATCTGTTTTTGAAAATCCTGATTCATTACATCAACTGGATCCCCCTTGTCCACATGCTTGTTAACACCCTCAAAGAATTCCAGCAAACTGATGAGGCAAGAGTTCCCTTTACAGAAACGAGGCTGACTCTTCCCCAGCAGATCCTATTTGTCTATATGACTGCTGCTTTTATTTTTTTATTTTAGATTCTACTAATTTGTGAAGGATGGAAGTGAGACCCACTGGTCTGTAGTTCCCAGAATCACCTCTGGAGCCCTTTCTGAAATTGGGTGTTATGTTGGAACCCACCAGTGCTCTGGCATAGAGGCCTTTTTTAACAATAGGTTACATAGTACTGCTAACAGTTCTTCCATTTCTCCTTTGAGTTCGTCTCAGGTAAATGCCATTTGGTCCTGGTGACTTTTTAGTATTTAATTTAGTTCTGAGTAGTAATTCAAGTGAATGAGAGGAAATATCAATAGCCAAAGAAAAAATAGTTTTTAACAAACATTTGTAATGACATCAATATAATGTAATAGTATTTCATATGCAAATGAAATTGTCATGTATTTATATTCAAAAATACCCTGTCTAAAAATGCAAGCTATATTTAGCAAAGGTTTTTACTGCTTAATATAACAATTTTCATCCAAAGCAGTTAGTTTTAATATTATACTTACCAAAACACTGATTTAAATGCCGCCTCCAGGAGTGCAACATCGGTTCAGTAGCAGAGTTGTCCTAAAAATGGACCCCAATGCAATGTGGTATTTTTATACTATTAATACATCTGCTTTAATAGATTTCTTTAAATGTTCTGATCAATTAATATTAAATTGCCCTATAGAGTTACATCAACATTTTATAGTTTGTTGAAGTCTTTCTCGGCCTATCCTGAGCCATGTAGTTGGACTTCCTGTCAAGCTGTTAGAGTCACTGGTTCAGAGTCAAGCAAATCAAGCTTGATTTGCCATTGAAATCTGAAGTGTTCAGATGAAAGGAGGCTTTAAGGGAGTGCTGCAAATTTGTCTATGTCCATCTAGCTGGATTATAATGTATGAATCCAGTATTTGCAATGTATGAATCCACTGAAAAGTAACCTGATTTTACCCCTCAAATGTGTGATTCGGGGCATGTCTACAGTAGACTCTGTGATGAGTGTTGCAGTACCTTTGAGAGGCATCCCTGGCTCTGAGCCTGCGACCAGTGCTGCGGCTGTGCTCAGAACCATCCGAAACCAGTTACACTGCCATCCGAAACCAGTTACACTGGGGTTTTAGCATATGCTCAGCTGAGAGCAAAATAGGTGGGGGCTTTCTTCTCAGTGATGTTCTTGGGCTGACCCATAGAGGCAGTGTAGCAAGCGCCCTTACTGTCTTGAGTCTGCTGTTGGTTTCAGGGAGTTTTCATCTGTGCATTGCATAGCACAAATATAGCTCAGGGACTCATTTGTGATTCAGACTATCTGTAATTTTCTTCTCAGAATGAATAACTTCCCCACATACACAAACTGTGCGTGTATGTGGCAGTGAAGAGCTCAGATTATTCTACAGTGTGTCCAGAGGCATCCTGAAGTTGCTTGGCAGGTTGCCATGCCATCAGTTTCCATCGTATAGGAGGCGACAGGTTTTAGTTTCCATGAAGTCACTGGAACAACCTTCAAATATAATAAACATCATTAAAAGAAAGTAAAGATTGGTCAAGGTAGAAGCTTGCTAGAGGGGTTTTCTTTCTCAAATAGAGTGTGTAAGAAAAGAATATTCACATTCCCAACCGGGAAAGTATGTTATATTTAAAACCTCTCTTGTGCACAAAATTTAATGTTTTGTTATCAAATGTGTAATATGGGTGGAGATGTTTCTCCTGAGTGAATACAGGTTGCAGCAAGCTTCCAGAGACCTTTAGTGAGTAAAAGTATTTCTGGGTGTCTTGTTTAGATGTAAGATGTTGACTCCCAGATGTCAACATTTTGGTTTTGTTTGTTCAGTTTTGCCCTCTCCCCACACCTCCAGCTCCCTTCGCTAAATGTAAAAAACCAGGGACAGTCCTAGTTAAATTGGGGCTGTTAGCAACCATGGTTCGTTGTACCTAAAGGCAATTTATTTGAGCAGAGTTGGAGAAATTCCCCAAGGGGCTGTAACTGGCTCACCATCTAATATTTCATGTTCACAGTTTGCAGATTTTTCCTGTAGAGTCCTGTTCTATGTGTGCATTTAAAAAAAACCCAAACAAAACCTTACTTTTAACCATTTAGTGACTATTAATTAGCTAGCCAATAGCTAACAGTTTCACAGTAGCAGTGATTGACAGGGCTTACCATTTCCTTGGTCATTAAAATCTCTTCATATTTCCTTGGATAGTCAAAGCAGAGTTGTCAGAATTTCAGCATATGTTTTTGAGATGTTAAAGAGGGATAGTTATATTTTGAGTAGGCCAAAATGTCACTTTTATTACCATATGCCCAACTCAGATTCTCAAGAGGCCTGTCTTAGACAGTTAATTTGTTGCCAGTGTTTTCCCACCAGGCGAAGAAATTGAGCTTTTTAGTTCCTGCTGGCTTTTTCCAGTTCACCATATATTTTCTCGGAAGTCACCATACCAGGAACTGAGATATATGCATAGGCTAGTTGCTGTAATTGTGTGACAAAATTCCCCTGTAGTGCTCCAACCAACCCCACTTTTTGAGGCAGTTGGGAGTTTCTTTCTCTTCCCCACCCGAAGGCTGCCACTGATTTCTCACCATCTTTTTGAAAGTGGGTATTTTTCCTTGGGCTGTTCTCCAACTCAGGATGAGCGTGCTTCTTTCCATTTCTGGGAGGTGGCTGGAAGAGGGACAGGACTTGTACAGATGACTTCCACCTGCTTTTGGTCCCTGAGCTGCTGTGTAATGCAGAAGCAGCACTCATATTTCAGGCTTCTGTGTGATACCAATTTATGAACCTACCTGTAATACATTAAATATGAACTCTCATAAACAGATTCTGTCCTATTTTCTCAAGAGAAGTGCAGTTCAGGGAGACTGAGGTTCAAAGGGAGCTTCAAGCCACTTTTGTGACTACAAAATCATAGAGGAAGAAAAAGAAGAGAAAGGGCCTCTAGTCCATCTCCTTGCCCCAAGTCAGGAATGATTACATATATACTACCCTTGATATGCAGTTGTTCTTACCTTGCTCTTATGAACTTTCAGTGTTAGGATTCTACAACCTGTCTAGTACTTACCCACCCTCACAGTTAGAAGGATCTTCCTAATGTATAAATTAAACTGCAGGAAGGGAGATTTAATCCATTACTTTGTCCTGTCCCTAGTTGATGTGCAAAACAGTTTATCATCTTTGTTTTTGCAGTACACATTTACATATTTAAAGACTTGTTATATTATCCCCTCAGCCTTCTCTTTTCTAGATGAGACAAACCCATTTTTTTTAGTATGTCCTCTTAGGTCTTGTTTACTTTTCCTTTGATCATATTTGTTGCTCTCTTCTGGATTCTCCCTAACTGATCCACTTATTTCCTGAAGTGCCCAAAGCTGGACATGCAGCTCTCATTAGATGCCTTACCAATGCTAGAGAGAGAGAGAGAGAGAGAATTATTTCACATGGCTTACATATGATACTCCTTTTTATATGTCCCACTGTGGCGCAGTCCTCCCACTTTGCAGCAGCATGATATTGTTAGCTCCTGTTCAATTTGTGATGCATTATAACCCTTGCAGGTCTTTCTCTGAAGAATTACTAGTTACCGAGCTGTTCTTCATTTTGTATTTGCATGGGTCTTTATTCTTGTGTATTATATTTTGCATTTGCCCATACTAAATCTTACCTTGTTTGTTTTATTCTGCTTCTCCAATTTGTCAAGATCATTTTGAACTCTGTGTTCCAAATACTTGCAACCACTGAAAATTTAAAAAGTGTACTCTTAATTTCATCATCATTGTCATTAATGAAAATGCTGAATGGTAATGGACACAGGATAGATCACTGCCAAACCCCATCTGATACATCTTTATGCGTGAAGATGAGTCACTGATAGCTCTCTTTTAGTTGTCTGTGTACCTTACAGTAGTTGCTGTAAAGCGTGTTTCCCTAGTTTAAGGGAATGTCATGTCAGACTATTAAAAAAAAAAATCAGATACGTGGCATGGTTTTTTTCCTTCGGTGATAGAAATGATGGTGTTTTTAAAAGACTTGTTCTTTACAAAGCCACAGTGGCTTTTGTTTATCCCCTGGTTATCTTCTACATGCTTGCAACTACATTGGTTGTTCTTTTTCCAGTACCTTTCCAGGAATCAAAGTTAGGGTTTTCTGGGTTCTTTTTTAAAAAACAACACTGTGTTCACCCTATTCTAATTTCTGGAATCCTTCACATCCTTCAGAAGTTCTCAAAGACCATTGCTAATGGCTCTGAGCTTACTTTATAAATTTCATAGACATTAGGGCTTGGAAGGGACCTCGGAAGATCATTGAGGCCAACCCCCCCCACCCTCCTGCCCAAAAGGCAGGAAGTCAGCTGGGGTCATAGGATCCCAGCAACATAAGCATCCAATTTGATCTTGAAGGTGTTCAGTGTAGGTGCTTGAACGACCTCCGATGGCAGGCTGTTCCAGACCCTGGGGGCTCGGACAGTAAAGAAATTCTTCCTTATGTCCAGCCTGAAACAGTCCTGTAGTAGTTTATGAACATTCGACCTCGTCATCCTTTGGGGCGCTCTGGTGAACAAATGTTGCCCCAGATACTGGTGGTCACCCCTGATAAATTTATAGGTGGCCATCAGATCACCCCTGAGCCTGCGCTTTTCCAGGCTAAAGAGCCCCATGGCTCTCAACCTGGCGTCGTAAAGTCTGTTTTCCTGACCTCTGATCATGCACGTGGCTCTTCTCTGGACTCGCTCAAGCTTCTCCACATCCTTTTTGAATTGTGGAACCCAAAACTGGATGTAGTACTCCACCTGGGGCCTCACCAAGGCTGAGTACAGGGGGAGAATGACATCCCGGGATTTGCTTGAGAAGCATCTATGGATGCAAGCCAGCGTTTTGGTCGCTTTACTAGCTGCA
>NW_017728943.1:52244989-52262032 GCF_001723895.1 Crocodylus porosus | reverse complement strand
AAGCTTTGCGACCGCTCGAATTTTGCTGAGTGATCCTCCCACGAGATGTCCGGGTCACTGAAGTCACCCATGACAACCATGGTCCTGAAGCATGCAGCCTCAGCCTGTTCCTTACATAGTGATTGAAAACATCTAACTTTTCTATAAAGTCTGTACTTTTCCTATTCTATTCTGTATTCTTGTCCTCTGTATCATATATGTTGATTGTATTAGCCATCTGATCAAAGGTAGCCATCTTAGTGAAGACTTATGCAAGAAAAGATATTAGATGTTTTGGCCTTCTTATCACCCGTTGCTAGTTTCCCCTCCCTTCTAGTAGTGGACTAATTCTATTCCTGGATTTCCTCTTGCTGCTAATGTTCCTTTTCCCCTTTGTTGTCCCTTGCTAGCTGTGTTTCATTGTGTGACGTGGTCTTTCTGATTTTTATCTTGATATGTACCTTTATACTCATCTTCAATAATTTGGCCTAATTTCCTCTTCCTGTACAATTCCTTCTTATGTCTCAGGTCATTGAATAGTTCATAATTTAGCCAAATCACTCTCTACTACACTTCTTATCTTTCCATTGCATTAGGATAGTTTGAGGTTGGGCCTTTAATATTGTTTTTTAAACAAACTGCCAGCTTTTCTGAACATCTTTCCCTCTGAGGCTAGCTTCCTGTAGGATCTCCCTTACCAATTCTCTCAGTCTATTCATAGAATCCTAGAAAATGAGGGTTGGAAGTGACCTCAGGAGGTCATCTAGTCCAACCCCCATTCCTAACTAGATTATCCTAGCCTAAGCTTTCTCCAGCCAGTTTTTACAAACCTCCAAAAAGGGAGATTCTGCCACCTCTCTGGGGAACCTGTTCCAGTGTTTTATGACCCTCCTGGTGAGAAAATTCTTCCTAATATCTAACCTAGACTTCCTTTGCTGCAACTTGAGACCGTTGCTCCTTGTTTTGTCATCTGCCACCACTGAGAACAGTCTAGCTCCATCCTCTTTGTAACCACCCTCAGGTGGTTGAAGGCTGCTGTTAAATTCCATCTCAGTCTTCTCGTCTCTAGACTAAATAAGCCCAAATTCCTCAGTGTGTACTCATACGTCATGTCCCCCCAGCCCTGTCCCCATTTTTGTTGCCCTCCTCTGGACTCTCTCCAATTTTTCCACATCCTTTTTGTAGTGGGGGGCCCAGAACTGGACACAGTACTCCAGATGTGGCCTCACCAATGCTGAATAGGAAGGATCACTTCCCTGGACATACTGGCAACATATCAA
The DNA here is from genome assembly GCF_001723895.1 of Crocodylus porosus. Classification (NCBI taxonomy): domain Eukaryota; kingdom Metazoa; phylum Chordata; order Crocodylia; family Crocodylidae; genus Crocodylus; species Crocodylus porosus. The sequence continues at coordinate 52,260,773 of NW_017728943.1, read as the reverse complement.
CTAATGCAGCCCAATATGCTATTAGCCTTCTTGGAAACAAGGGCACACTGCTGGCTTGTATTCAGCTTATTGTCCTCTGTAATCACCAGGTCCTTTTCTGCAGAGCTGCTGCCCAGCCAGTCAGCCCTCTGCCTGTACTGGCACATAGGATTTTTCTGTCCTAAGTGCCGTACTTTGCTCTTGTCCTTGTTGAACTTCAAGAGATTTCTTTTGGCCCAATTCTCCAATTTGTCATGGTCACTCTGAATTCTAGCCCTACTCTCCAACATATCTACTACTCCCCTCAGGTACACTTTCTTCAAATCCATTTTGTTTTGCTCTGCTGTTCTCCTTCCTTCCCTTCCTCCCCTCTAGTTTCTTTTTCTGCCTTATGTATTAATAAGAACGTGTCCCATACTGATTTCATTGGAGTCCACCAATACCTGGCATACAGTAGATCTACTAAACATTGTTCTAATTTAGGGGGCCTCCTGGTATGCCTATAGGAAGCTTTTCTTATACCTAGAGCAACCCCATACCTCTTCTACTTCTGCCTCAGCAGACACCTGTTGCCAGGGTTTGTGGTTACAGGCTGTCTTACACAGTGCTTGCCTTTGGGGAATTCTCTCTTGGTGGACTGTAGAGCTTTTTTACTGTACTACAATAAAATACTTCCAAAAGTATTTTAAAGTGTGACTGAGGGGTCCACTCCATGTGCAGTTTCCTGTGATGCAATATTTACATTTGAAACTAGATTCTTTATAAATAAGGCCTACCCTGTTTATGTAAAATCTTCCCTGCAGATGGGGGCTGCATGCATGTCACTTTTACAGAAGAACTGTGGTGGGGGTAGAAGAGGTTTAAAAGACAGCATCAGTCACCAGTGCTGTCAGGAAAGCATGTCCCATAATTTGAAATTGAGCAAGCCTCACTGATATCCTTGGGCTAGCTCTACCCACCTGTTGCAGGAAGACAGGAGAAATGGTATGCGTTTTCCACTTGCTATATGATGGTGAATTTTCTGAAACTTGAAGAAAAATCTTGAGAGCATTTTGGAGCAAATCAAAAAGAGCTTAGGTATGTTGGAGCCTCAACAACTCCATGTGAAGTCAAACGGTGGTGCAGTCACCTGGAAAAAGACGGTTTTAACTTTGTAGGTCACAAATAGCCCTTTGGTGTATAGTTAACGCATGATTTTCTGGGGTGTTGATAATGAGATCAAATCAATGTAATTTCCTTCCTACCAGCGTCTTGCCCTGATCATCACTGAGGGGTTTTTTTCTATGTCCAGTTGAAGCTTTTTGCTCTACAAAGGCACAAAACTATTTATCTAATGGGGACAATAAGAGGGGGTTTTTTTCCCTTTGTGCTTACTGTCCTCTTTCTTGAAAAAGGCTAACTTATAGTTTCATAGTTGGTAGGGTCAGAAAGGACCTGAGCAGATCATCAAGTCCCAACCCCCTTTTTTCTTTTTTTCCAACTACTCAGTTGGTCTAATAAAATATATCGTAGTTGTATTCATCCATCTATTGCTTAATTCTGTTTATTATATTGTAGAATTTAACACATTAACCCACAAACTGTAGAAATGACCCTTGCTTATTGTGATCGGTATCTGTGTGTGTGTGAGTTTTGGATGAGCACAGGGGCTTATTAGGGCTGTGTGAAGATTTGGTCCATGATTCAATTTGGTGGAGATTTGGCCCAATTTGGTGCCTGAATCTCCAAATCCAAACTGAATCCGGAGACCCTTTAATCTCTCCAAATTGAATCGGAATCCTCCGAATCAATTTGGAGAGATACGGAAAGATTCAGTGACTCAGACATAGACACAGCCCCACATGTTTTCCCTACGTACCTCAAGGCACCAGGTAGCTCGTGAATGCCAAGATGCTGGGGTAGATGGAGCATCCCACAGGAGCGCAGGGGAACTATTTTTTTAATTATTTATTCAGACTTTTCAAAATTTCAGCTTGGAGCAGAAGCTCAGCATGGAAAAATTTATCCCAAAAGTGAATATTTCACAACAGTTTTACTTTCTGTAAATGTGCAAATACTTTGTACTTTGCCATTACAGAAGCAACCTGAAGGAGCAGTAGTTAGTTGACAGGTCATTCTTCTGCCATTTTTAATAACGCTGGTGTATAGACAGGCATCCATATAGGGATAACTATATTAATTTCAATTTCCAGTAGAATGTAGGGCTAGAAAAGAATTCTTGCCAAATGGAACATTGCAATCAGAATACAGGCTGCAATAAAGTATTTCTACGATGCCAGCAAATATTAGGAAATAAGGATATCCAGACTTTATTTCCCAGTGTACTATATTTCACAACACAGAATAGATGTTGCAGTTCATTTTAATTCACTTTAATGCCCCTCCTTGGATGTATTTCAGCAAGTGAATTTATCATAAACCTCTGGGGAGAGCAAAAAATATGATAGAGGGATTCTGTATCATCATGGATTGGTGCAACTTCACTGGCATCAGTGGAGTTTCTTCTCTTGCACCTGCAGATAATTCGGTCCGGTGTTTCTTGTGTTTAAGATGATACACAAATGGCCGGACTTCTAGTTATAGCTAGAAAATGAATTGGAAGACCTCTACTTTGTGTGCATTTGTCACCTGGAAAAGTGATAGAACACTGATGCCAGCATGTCAAGTAAACGTTTCGCTACTCATACCAATGTGTAGATGTATTGAAATCTAAAGTGCAAGGATGTAGAGACATATTAACGTAGTCCCAGTGGAAATATGTTATCTGGTCATTCTTGTATAACATCTTTGCATTTATGATGGCTTCAGTTTATTCTGCCCTTTTTCTTGCACTGTATTTTTCTCACAATGAATCTTCTGTAAGGTCTAGCTATACCACAGTGTTTACTGCTTGCAAGGACATAGCTAGTTTCAAGTTAACTTGGCTAGCTCAGAGACTACTCCTAATACCTCCTAATTAGGAACCACATGGCTCAACACAGACTGCAAAAACCTTTCAAGAAGGATATGTTCAAATGATCCATAGCACAGATAAATCATCAGTAAGTCGTGTCCTGCTGTATTCGCATAAGGTGTTTTCCCCTCACTGATGGCAATCTTGCGGTAGGAATGCCATTATTCCTATAGTCTTATTTGGCAGAGTGCACAGTCCCTATTAGCTGAACCCTTGGCATTTGGCATGCACACCTTGGGGAACAATCAGATGTTTTACATTACCCTCCTCATTTGCAAATTTTCAGTGTCATGCTCCACACCCAAAACACTTCCATTGTGGGAAACCCAGGAGAGATGCAGGAGTCTTGCTAGTCTTGAGAGAGAGTCCCAGTACAGATATTGTGCACCTTACTTTGTTTCGTGTTGAGCTGCACCATTCCTGTGTGGTCCATTTCATGCTTCTGGATGAAGTGCTTAAATAGCCCTATGCTATTTACTGGGAAAAAAACAAAATATGCATGGTTCCAAAGTACTAATATGGTATCCTTCAGTAAAACTAATGTCTAACTTTGGAACAATCAGGCTATTTGTAAATGTAAAATGAGAGTAGATATTGGAGCTCTGCAGAGGCTGGAGCCATTTGGAGCGCTTCTTGTATCAGTCAAAATCATGGTCATGTAGAGCTCCTTTCCTTACTAGGGAAAGTTTCATAGTTTCTAGGGTTGGAAGGGACCTGAACAGATCACCAAGTCTGACCCCATGCCCTGGGAAAGGACTAACTTATTCCAGAGTCTACAGCACAATTTCTGTTTTGGTTTTTTTTTCACCACCAGCATAAGGTCTGAAGAATTTGGGCCCATGATTTTTATTACTGATTACTTAAAGATGCAACTCTGACTTACCATTGGAGCTGTAAATTACAGCAATCTGAATGCAAGGACTGCTTATGGTTCTGGTTATAACCCAACAAACATATTTGTATTAATTGGTATTAAGGATTTTTCACACACTGTTCTAAATATGATCCTAGGTTCACATTGAATTATGCTCCTATCTTGAAATGTTATTTAAAATTAGACAGGATGATTCTTACGATTGTAATCCTGTTATTAAAGCAGATGAAACTCATTTAGTCTTCAGTGCTGCTGGCAATGCCACTTCTTCTGTAAGATAGCTAGATGTAGCAGGTTCTGAAATGCCAATTGGAATCAAATTTTTTTATTTTCAATTCATTTAGTAGCTTACCTGCATTGAGGTGCTTCTACCTATAGAGGTTTCACTCAGCATGATTTACACTTTCCTTTATTCCCTTAACACCTAAAAGTCACACATTTGCTGTGTTTAGCATATGGACTCAAGCAATCCAGGGATAATAGAGGGTAAATCAATTTAGTTGAGGCTGAAACTTGCTCATCTAGCTGCATGAGATCTGTGCTCAACTTCTCTCATGAGCTGTCAATATTCTGATGATTACCGTGGATTCAAATTATCATCTGCAAACTGCAAAGGTTATAGAACCAGCTGTGTGGTCTCCCTTTACAACATGTGTCGCAGAGAGAAGGGGGGCATTATGTCACTGAGAACTTCAGTGGAACAAAAGTATCCCCTTTTTAGCTAAGGTATTAGAATGCATGGGAAGCACAGCAGGAGATTGCAAGAAAACAGGTTGTTTTCAGGCCTTCATCTGAAAGACCCAGGCCTAAAGGAATTTATAGGTGCATTTCTTAATGACAACTCATCTCTATTTGTTTCAGTGGAATTTGGTCCACAGATCCAAAAATGCCTGCTAGCCTTTTCAAAGAGCCAAATTACTTTGCTTTATATTTACAGAGGCTTTGAAGACGCAAACCACATCCAAAATTAAAGAAGCAGCTTTGCTTTATAGAATACAGAATTTCTGCAGAGCAGGCAAAGCCGGCTTTGTGTATATACTTATTTTTAGTAATGAAAACAATTTTCATTATTTTTTTTCATTAGATTACAGAGCTTTAAAAAACCCACAGTGAACAGGAGCATCATTTTAAAACACCATATATCTACTGCCTAAGGTTGCTTCCATTGTATTCCGCATGCCCTGCGAAAGACACTGTCTAAATGAGAAATTGTTGGACTGTCTTCCAACTAGTTCAGTTTTGCTCTTCAGATTAAAATTCACACAGGAAATGTTGGTGTTTTTCTAAAATAAGTTTGGTGTCTTAAGTTGAGGGGGTTTATTTGGCTAGCCAGATCTATAACAACAGTCTCTCCAAGTGCCTAAAAGGGTCAAAACTAGTTTTAAAGACACATTTTTATTTCTATTTTATTTTTTTCCAAAATGTCATTTCATTTAGAAATGTGCACTTTGTGTTGATTCAGACCACTTTCATTTCTATGCCAAAATGTCTGGCAAACTTTCAGGACATGATCTCAATTTTTCACACACTTGCATATATTTCTGCTTATCTTGTCAAACCAGGGTCCTGCACCTGTCTGAGCCAATGGCTAATTTTTATAAAGTATAACAACATGCACCTTGAATCTAAGAATCCCAAATGTGAGCAGTATAGTAACTGAGGCTTTCTCTCCCTTTCCCTCCACTGTTTCCAATGCTGTTTATGGAAGAGTACAATAAACAGACTGAATCACCATGGAAGAAGAGAGACATCATTCACAAACTGCATTCCTGATCTCATGCATGTATATGCTTTTTGTCTTTGTAGCATAGGTGATTGACTGCAGAGGTGTAACAATAAATAGGTTTAGGTCTTAGGAGTGAAGACAATACAGTTCATGTAGAGAACTGTTACTACAGTGAAGGACCGATGACACAAAGTTGCATGTGAACTGTGCACCACAGAAAACATAATGAAGGTCATCTTGGCTTAGCAGGCTTCAAGATGTTGTAAGAATAGGTGCAAATTTCTGTCATAGATTTTTTCTGTTAAGTGTAATGCTTGTCTGTTGTCCATAAAGTCAGGATCTTGTATAGACCCTTACAATAAAATCTGCCAGTTGTTGTGAAAACTCTAATAATTAACCCTACAGACAATAGGCAACTCTGGGAGTAGTACAACATGTCCTTGCCGAGGGCAGGAAAAAGGGGAAACAAACACACACACACACTATCTCAGTTTTCTGCAGCTTTTTGATTACTTAAGGCTCAGGAACATGGCTTATGACTGCATCTGTCATTGCAGCAATTAATTGAACAGCTCTGCAGCAATGCCGTAGCAGAAAAATCACTGGCTATTGGCTTAGTCCCAAGCAAGAAAAATGCTGCACTGAAGAAAACTGTCAGGGTACAAGAAGGGATAGATTTTCCTGTGTCAGGTCTTATGACAATGGAATACAAGTAAATCTTATAAAAGATACGACTAGAAGCCTGTGACCAGCATCCCTTGCAGATAGCTGCCACTGTTAAAGATTTAAACTTCAGGCAGGTTTTTTACTTAGTTTTCTGCCTTGTCTATCTACTTAACTCCATTGGGAAGGAACTGTCAATGTGTATATGTTCTGAACTGCATTTAGTTCAGTACTTAAAAATAATGCTGTTATTATCTTTGTAAATAATCACTAAACTATTATTGGGTGTTAGAGGGCCTTGTTTTCTGTGGAAAATAAAAGGAGGATGGAGTATGAACCTGGTAATTTCTGAAGTTTAACTCTGCAATTGAATAAAGGTTTTATATAACAAATACCTCATGCCTTAGTCAAGGCCACTTGTAATGAATGTAACTATAGTAACAAAACAAAGTTACTAGCTAATGAAGGAATATTTCCAATGAGCGGAGCATGAAATATGTTTAGTTATCAGCTTTGTGCTGTTACTTTAGTAGCTGCTACTATATTTTCAAAGTTTTTTGTGTAAAGCTGTGGTGAGCTTTGTTTTCCTGCTTTGAGATGTACAGTGCACTGTGTCCTATCTTAATTAGATTATCCCATTGTTTTAGTTACATTTTTTCTCTAACCTGAGGCAGAAGAATAATATCTAGAATGAATGATAATGTGAGTGAGGTGGCCCAGTTGGCAGGCAGTTTGGCCGACTGAGGGTTACACTTAAACCATACTAAGGTTACTTAAAATGCAAACATCCAAACTTAAAACTTGTTAATTCCTTTTAAGTGTTATCTGAGTACCTCCAAGTTGCCCCACTTCAGGCGAGGTATTAACTCTGGGCCATGCTACCTGTTTCATGTTAGAGTAAATTCAGTCTGCTCCACAGAGATAAAAGAGCTGTGTGCAGTCCTCCAGCATCCCAGGATGCACCACTCTTAGCTGTACCTCCTCCCCATCCAGAGCAGGGATAGAGCCCAGGTGTCCTGGCTTGTAGCCATGCCCTGCTCACTACTAGTCACTCGCTCTCTAGTGGCAGGTCAGCTGTAATGGTAAGAAATGATATTAACCTTTAATAAGTAACTGCTCACAGTGCGTTCCAACTTTAACACCGCTTAACATTCCACAGAGTTAGTATAGTCTATGTGCACCATGCAACTTCATTCTTAATTTGCAAATATTAATTTGTTAAGGCTGGAATGTTCAGCGTAGCTAATCAGTGATAGCTGGTTTCCTGTTCTTATTCCTTGGGATCTACGTGCCTGATTTCTTTAGCTTCCCATGAAAGCCCAGCCGTGAAAAAACAAATCTAGTTACTGAATGGCGGAAACAGTTAATATTCCATAATACAACGATCCAGTACCCTTTACTGAAGAACATTCCTACTGTCAAACTAGGATAGCATAAAGAGCAAGACCTTTTAAAGACAGTCCTGCATGTGCTGAAGTAAGTTAAAAGCTCACATTAGTCAGTACTCTGTGTATCTTCCTAGGTTTGTTTGGCAACTTTAGTTAGATTCTCATCATTTGCATTCTTTCCCTTGATTCCTCTTGCTTTTGACTTAACCATAATTGTCCTTGCCTAGCCACTTTCTTCCTCTTATTCCCTGTGCACCTGGGAAAAGAACCTGAAGTCCTCATCCTGTGAGCCTCATTACTATAATCATGCATCTTATCACATCTGGGTAGACATACCCCTCTAGTTCTCTTACCAGCTCTAGCTTCTAGCCTTCAGTTGCTCCCAGCCAGTGGATGTCAACATTTCTGTGAAGATAGCCTAGGCAAGAGAGGTGAGGACAGTGGGAAAGGAGAGCAAAAATGGTCTTAGCTTGTCAAAGCAGGTAATTGAAACATGCACACATTCTCATCAAGCTGGGTTTCCATCCATGGGAACGTAGGATCCCTAGTGTGGCTTCTGTCAGAGGTGGACTTGCACTGTGCCAGTAATCAGGAGACAGAATTTCCTCTGTTTTTGCACAAAGAGAGGAGGAACCCTACTATCATGGTGGCACCGAGCATTTTGATAGTAGCTGGTGCCTGAGGAGCTCTGAGCCCTTTGCCATTCTTGTAGTGGTGTGGAATGCCTAGGAAACCCTTTGTACACCACTGGAGTGACGTCCATCCTGAGGAAGACTACAACAGCTCCTTAACAGGGTACAGTAACATGACACTGCAATTTGGGATATGAAGTAAAGAAGAATATTCTTTAGTATAGGACCTACACAGAAGTAATTTAGAGAGATAGAATTTAATCACATGAATTGGAGTATGACCATGATACTAGAACTAGTACAGCTATTCTTGCAAACCTTGCTATGGACTTTTTATTAACCTTGGTTTTACATTTCATTTAAAATACGTTAATAGAGGCAAAGAAGGATGGGTGGGTATTAAAAAAAGGATAAACCTAATGGGACACATGTAATCTTAAAAGCCCCACATAAAAGTAATTTAATCTTTAGTATTAAGGAAAGCTGGTCAGCTATTGCTGAATTCATCTCTTCTGTGTGATAGCTGGAAAGAACATTTTTTTCCTAAGGAATCCATAGCACTAAATCCTATAATAGATACTAAAATTAGAGAAACCAGCTAGGATTTCAAGTTTGCTGGATAAGTCTTTTTAAGATAATAAATGAATTTCTGAACTTTTTGCCTTTCCATTTTCATAGATTAGTCATCAGATTACTGAATGCAGGAAGTAGGTTATAGGCTTCATCTGTGTTAATTTATTTGTTCTATTACATTTTCTCAAGTGGGTTGAACTTTGTACAGTTCCATAACAGCTGTAATAATACAACAGCCTTGTAGTGGCATCTCCCACGTATTTGTACCCTTTATTTGCCATCACCAGCTAACAGTTGGGTTCATGACATATTCAGCTGTTAGACTCCCTGGACTTATTACTTTTATGGTCATACCCAAAACATACTAGGCACTGTCTCCATCTCAAAGAGTGTAAGATATGAAGAGAGGAGAATCAGACAGAGGGGCATACAAAGAAAAAAGCTAGATTCTGCCACCCTGACACTCCATAATAGCATTATTTCACCAGAGTGAGTGTGGGCAGTGATCAGGGAAATGATGTTACAAGGCTTATTAGTCTTTATTTGACTCTTCTTCTGTTTACTTTATTTTTCTAACAAAGTCTTGGTTCTCAGCAGAAAGTGGGGTCATTTGGCCTCAGGATAGAGAGAAGGAATTGGGGGAATAAGGGAGTAGGAACAAAGACAGGGGGAAGGAGATGGCAAAAAAAGAGAGAGGACAGGATGGAAGAAAGAGATAGCTAGAGCTCAGTGAAGGCTGTCAAGAGGCTGAGAAGCTTCCTTCTGGCTGTTGTCCCCTATATGGACTGGTTGTGAAAGGGGTTGGGGTGCTGTAAGGCCTTGATTTACTGCTGTTTTGAACTCTCAACAGCTATGGTCTGGCTGCTTTGGGAGAATAGACCCAGGCTAGTCGCTGTACAAAGCTTTAGCTATATGGCTACATTGACAGAGTCCCCCCTCACAGAGCAGCATCTTCTTCCAGCAGAAGGAATTCTTTTGCTATAGCTCTTCCCGCCCCCGGTGATATAACTTGGATCTCTACAGAAGGCTTGGTTGTATAGTCATAGATCTGCTGGATAGGCACGTTAACTTTTTGTTTTCATTTTCCTAATGTCAAGGCTTGGCTGACACAAGTTTCAAGTCTAGACTGGGCCCAGGTGTAGGGATTTTCATAGTCTGGTCATAGATGCCTGTGAGAACGTCAAAGGGTCCCAGTCCTCTGGATATCTTCCTCTGGGTTGATTGAGACAACTGATAGGTCCACACTTACCACCTTGTGCCCTTTGTTGTGGCTGGTTCTTCATGTTTCTGTCAGTGGAAGGCAGTGTTCCCTCAAGGGACTTGGGAGGGCATAGTGGTGCACAGTCTGTGCCAACCACAGATCAAGGAGGTCTAGCTAGGGAGGAGATACAGGCAAGGTACACAGGATGCCTTGGTTCAGCTCATTCCCATGGCAGCCTCTGCTAACAAGGCTTCTGCAGAAACAATATCTTTGAGACTAAGAGACCTACTGCATTTGAAACACTAAGTGTTTTTTAGGTTTTGTCTTCTGCAAGGAAGGGAAATGACTTGATGAGTTCTGTGGAATAACTGCTCTGCAAAGGTGACTTTGTGTGTCTGATTTCCACCGTCTAATTTTAAATGCAGAATTATAAATGAATATTCATTTCTTAAGGTGAAAAAGCAACATTTTATGCAGAGCAGTTAACAGTTTGGAATATGTAGAACTGGAAGATGTGGCCTGACTTGCACCATTAAACCTGTGTGAGTGAAATATATGATGCATCTAAATACTATTTGCATCAGAAAAATTAACCTGGAAGACAGAACAGCAATAAAAATCCCAGGCCAAGACCATGAATGAATGGTTGGTTTTATCCCTGGATTGTCCTGAGATGTAAAACTTAAAGCTTTGGGTAGAAATGGAGAAGTTATAATAAAAAGACCTTTGATTATATCAGGGTTCTCCTATATTTACATCTCTTGTATTGTGGAGGAGGCAAAAAGAACAAGAAAAAAGACTGATAAAAACTGAGGGGTGCCATTAACAAATGCACTGACTATTGCCTTTAGTAGTGTCATGCGGCATCCCACAAAGCTGAATTTCTTGGTTCAGTCTGTATTCCTTGATAAAACTGTGCTGAAGGTCACGCTCCTGTCTTTAAGTTCTCCAGGGTTAAATCCTGCTAGGCTTCCTCATGCAAGCAAATACATCTCCTGTAGTGGCCTGGCTGTGCCTAGTACCATGGTTAGGAATTGGCCACAAATACACAGTGTGCAGTAGTCCTTAATCAGCACAGTAGGCTAGATCCTGGAGTACTACTCAGTGCATATTCAGGCAAAATTCCCATTCAAGTTGATGAAGGATGTGAATAAGCACCTGGGAGCTAAATTTTGGAGGTGCACCAAACCCTGCTTATGGGACAGTGCATAGTTGTATTACCATAGGAGTAATTTGAGATCATTTTGTTTCTGTTATCTTTATGGAATAGTAAACTCTTTGAACCCTTTGCATGGCTCAGTTTACTTTTTCTTTCCCTAAGCTGTACTGGCCAGCTCAATAGGGAAGTGAAGATCAGGTTTTGCCCACTTGCTCCCTGCTCACCTGCATAGAACAAGCAGACCCATGAGGCTGAAAGAACTAGTCTTGTTTAATCTGGAGAAGGAAAGGCTAATGGGTGGGATTTGATAAAAGTTCAAATACCTGGAGACCAATTGTTAAGAGAACGAAGGTGGCCTTTTTCTGTGGCCACAGGGAACAGGACTAGTTCTTGTAGCAATGGCCTCAAACTACAGCAGCTGAAATTCAGGTAGGAAATCAGGAAGAACTTTCTGACTATGAAGGTGGTCAAGCATTGGAACAGGTCATCTAGAGAAGCTCTGGCATCTGCATCTCTGGAAATACTCAAGGGCAGGTTACACAGACATTTGTAACATTTGATGGTTCAGTCAGGGATGTTCTTGCCTTGAGCAGGGAGCTGGACCAGATGACGTCATGAGGTCTCCCCTAGCCCTACTTTCCTAAAATCTTTACTCTTTTCCTCTGTGCATGTAATCTGTGTTGATACTTTATGCAGAACAGTAAGAGGGCACCTTACTCTGCTTTTATTTCTTTGCGTGGCACATAGTGCTGCTCATGACTGAGTCGCATGTTAGAACCAAGGGATTTTAACAAATTTAAATACAGTTGCATTAATCTGCTGATCATAATACTGTAAAATTACTCTCTTTTCTTCTAATAACTTATTCGTTGGTAAATTGACCTTAAAATGTTTTCTTTGCTCTGCCCCAGCTATTAAGGCTTTAACTGTAGCATAATTTATTCCTGCAAGTTGGCAAAAGTCTAGTAAATAAAAAAAAGCCTGTTATTACCATTTGTACCATTCACTTGCTTTTCCACATAAAGTTTTTCCACATGTGACTTTTTCTTATCAAGACTGTCCATTTCCATTCTGCTTAAAATCACCTCCCACTGTGTTTTGATGGTCAACTAACTATTTAAAAAAGGATTACAACTCTGCTTTTTTTCCATTAAGGCCAAAGGAAGCCATTATTTTAATCCTATGTTAAATGACAGACAATCATTTTAAGCAGCTCCTAGATTTAAAATGAAGTAAATGATATCTATTCAAGAATAAAGAACCTTAATCTTAAAATTCTATTTTAATAGTTTTTTAAAAAGAGGGACCTGTGTTTGTCTACATCAAGATTTTGTCTGCTACATGTATCTTCTGTGGAGAAAAAAGGAAAGCGTTGGTTCTTCAAGTAGTGTATCTTGGCATTGAGAATGTGTTCCAAAATGTCAAGTTTCAAGCATACCATACATGTTTGAACTGTATAGTCTCTAAGCAGAATTCTCTGAAGAAATTAATCATACTAGCAAATATTACATATATAATAAGAAGCTCTGTTTAGCCCTCCTCTGGCAAATCTACCAGTGAAGTCAATTGAGAGCCTGATCCTATGAAGGACTAATGCCTTCAGCTTCTATGGTATCTGAGAGAGTAAAAAGTGCTGCACCGTGCCCATGGAAATTGCCATTGTTAGAGGATACTCCGGCCTGTGATGAAAGGACATGAAATTGTGATACCTTGACGCTGTGGTGGGGAAAGGATCAAAGAATGCACCTGTGCTTTAACACATGTTTTCAGAAGGAAAGCTGTTAAATCATGTGATTTGAAACCATAGTACCCTGGGTGTTATCTAGATTGAAAATAAACCCGTTTAAATACCAGGGGCCTTCTGGGCATCCTTAATGAGAGTGCATTCTTTTTCTTAAACACAAATAATGGGTTTTTTTATACTTTGATATCTCTTCCTCCTCTTTGAACTTTTATTTAAAGGAAAAATCAGTGTGCACCACTGTCTGACCCCAAAGCATGGGATACAAATGTACATTTCTGATCTCTTCTTGTTACAGTCTGTTCTGAAGCCCTATTGTTGGTTGAGAACCTTGCACTTGGCTAACGGTGCATGTGAAATAAAAAGAGGATCTCAGAATGTCATGTCAGCGAAGCTGTAGTGCTGCATGTGAAGTTCCATCTCTCGTCTTGGATTAGATTTAAAAATGCTGGATTTGACCTCAGACACCTTGCAGATCTGCTGCAAAGTGTCTTAGCTAGTCAGTCAGTAGTCCCTTACAGATCAGGCATTTCCACAGTAGGTCTCCCTCTGCAAAGGAAAAAGGGAAGTATAAAGTTTACCAATGTGAAAGAGGTTAGGGCTTGCTGCTTGCTTTTTCTTTTCTTCATGACTAATTCTGCAACTGAAAAATAAAATTGAAGCATAGACAAGAAAGTGGAGCTATTCCTCCCTCCCTCTCCTCCAGCAAATCCAAGGGGTATGTTTCAGATGGAACATCTCTTTAAATTTGTGGGAGATAAGCTATTCATTTTCAGGATTTATATGAATCGATAAGCAGAGAGTTAGCTACCACAGCAGCTCCCACTGTGTTGACCCTGCTGAATTTATCTAATACATGTTAGCTTTGAAGGAGGTGAAGACAGCCTGCCTGAGTTTCACTGACTTAAAGCTAGACTGCCACATTCCTTAGTTGGTGTAAATCGATGACTTCAGTGGAGATGCATCAGTGTTTGTTGGCTAAGCATCTGGCCTAGTATGCTCAGTTCACTGTACCTGCACCAGTCTTACCAGCTTGATCTGTACTTTGCAACCATGCAGTTTATAAAGCATTATAGGATAAAAGACTTAAAAGGTCAGTGGTTGCTAGCTACTGACTCATTTTTCCTAATAAAACCAGTAATTTTGTGAGTGAAGAACCTGTAAGTAAATCTGAGCAAACTAATCCCCTCATCTGGTATATGCTACTCCAGTGCAGACAAACAGGACAGCCTGTGTCTATTCTATTTGACATTTAGATTGTATTTACAGTTTTCTTTGTAGGCATATTTTCAGGGAATTGGTGGAAAAAAGGCCAGATACTGGCACTTTTAAAAGTTTAAACCTAATAACAGCATATTTTCATAAAAGGATGTTTGTTTTTACATGGGCACTATTAGAGAGTTATGATACAATGTTGTCTTTTCATAGCACATCCAACAGTGCTGTCACAATGTGATGGAAATGGATGTAAAAAGCACTGCAGAAAATTAATCCAATTTTGGGCTAAATAAGCCTTGGATTCCTCTTAACATTAAGGGTGTGTTTTTCATCCCTTTCAGTTTATTTTTAACTGTCAGACCTTGCCTACATATGTTAAGTACATCTGACAATTAAGAAACAGCAAATTGATTTCTGTCTGTTATTGAAGAGCAGCATCTCAGCTTGTCTGTATGGTGTCATCTGCACCTGCTAGAGTCACTTCTGTAACAGTGGAAGTCACAGCCTTAGTAATGGTTGAGAGATGAAATTATGCCTTAAAATATGTAAGCCTATGATTCAAAACTGCATTACTGTTCAGATGAACAGTACAGAGCTTTGTGAGCTACTGTGCTGTAGTTGGGAAATTTAAGAGTAGAGAGGATGATTTGAGGTTTGTGTGCGGGGGATGTTTTTTATTGTTCATTTTGTTTTGTTTGCATTTGTTGCAAGAAAGCAAAATCCCCCTACTTGTTTCCAATGAACTTCAGTAAGGCTGCAGTTAATGGTGTCTGTCAAAATAAAAAATGCCACAGTGAAAGGAAGGCCCTACACTGTGATGGTTTCAATATTTATATTATCGAGGCGGTAGGGCCTTCTGCCCAGCAAAACGAAGATGTGATTGCAGCACTGCTAACAGGCCTATACGTGCTTAATCTCACCAGCACATGCTATGATGGCAATGAAGACCTGGGAACGTGGGCTTTAGCTTGTGCTTAGCAACCAAAGTACAAAGCCTTCAGGGACTTTAGGTACATGCGCGACTGCATGTTTATACTAAAGTTTGTGTGGCTATAGCTCCCTGGTGTTGTTACCCAGGTTAGTTCGATTAAGCCAGCGTGGGCATACCCGCTTATACTACAGGGATGTCTTTGGCTTGTTGTGCTGACCTGCACACTGAGCCAGTGAGTCATCTTTCCAGCTGGTAGGTCAAATATAGCCCCTAACAGCAGAAGCAGGTCAGTACATTTCTTCTGGGCTTTTCTTGTTTAGCAAAACTGGTTAGTGTCAACTCAGTATGACACACATTGCTCACAGGCTCTGCCATTCCTTCCTGAAATCCAGGGCCCGTAGCCTGGGTTTTTCCACAGCCTCGCATCCCATGACGGCAGGTATATCTAACCACATCTTCTACCAGCTTAGTGCATGGGACCTGTTCTGCAGTCTTCCCACGCAATTGGAGTACTGTGTCAACTTCTGGGCGCTGCACTTCAGGAGGGATGTGGACAACATGGAGAGGGTCCAGAGGAGGCCACTTGCATGTTCGGGGGCAGCAGGGCAGGCCCTACGAGGACAGGCTACGGGACCTGAACCTGTTCAGCCTCCACAAGAGAAGGCTGAGGGGGGATTTAGTGGCCATTTACAAACTAGTCAGGCATTGGGGGAGTCCCTGTTCCCCCGAGCACTGCCAGGAGTGAC
>NW_017728943.1:52237402-52244789 GCF_001723895.1 Crocodylus porosus | reverse complement strand
GGACTTGATGATCTGCTCAGGTCTCTTCCAACCCTACCAAGTATGAAACTATGAAGATTTCCAGGTCCCTCTGTCAGTGAGCAGGCTTCTCCACTTCTCAACTATCACATGAAACAGAGCACACACATGCATCCTAGAACCAGTGTGCTTGGCAGGAAACAGAATCCCACTCCACCACTGCTATGAGAGCTTTGAATATCAGATGACAGCCCTGCCTCACTCATGTGTATATGTTCTCCTCTGCAAAGTTAAAGATACAGGAGAGAAGATCATATTTCTCTGTCATTAAAGGACCTGATCCATCACAGCATTTAGGCTCATGCTTAATTTTAAGCAGAGGAATGAGCTCACTCACTTCACTGGGACTACTCATGTGCTTAAAGATAAGTGCTTGCTTAAGTGCTTGGCTGGATTAAGGCCAAAATGCTGTTAAGTAATAAAGCCCCAAAATAAAATTTAAAAAATGAGAGAAAAAGTGAGGTCATTTTAAATACGTTATATGGTTTGACAGCACTGTATAATACATTTAAAGGGGAAAATGTGTTTTAAGCTTACTCTTTGTGAATAGCGTAGCTGAGCGTTACATGTTTCTACTTTACTAATATAGTGGAAAGGTGATGCAGTTTCAGATGAATAGCTCCTAGTGGTAATATGAATAATATGAAAGTTTCCATAAATGTGTCAGGTTGGGTAGGAATATTTTATTAATCCTATAGGGCATTTTCTACTATGCTATATCTTGTTGCATAATTTATACAACCATATAGCAAGTATATTATTCACCACATCCCTCATTATCTTGGCACAAGGTATTTTACTCCATTTTAGCTGTGCAGATCAGGATTCTGGGTTACTTCGACAGGCTTTCAATGAGAGATTTAAAGTGACTTTGGTGCATGAAATGGAAATCAGCAATGTCATGCTGCTCTGTCCTCCACAGGTTACCTCAACTGTGTACCACTACATTTGCCTGGAAAGCTGTTCCCCTGCTAGAATAGTCTATCAGCTAGAAATGAAAGGTAATAAATACTTCTGCAACCATTGGAGGATGCTGCTGTTGGAGGGTGGCTACTGGGCTGTGAGGCCCATCCCAAAGAGGCTTCTGGGAGGAGGCCAAACTGACACCCCAAAGGGGGGTGGTCAGCTTCACGGAACCTAGAAGCCACAGGATAATGACCTATTGCATCTGCTGACCTGCTGATATTAGAAAGGGGAACAGCTCTTAAATGACCTAACGGCTCTGGAAAATGCCCTAACTAACAGCTCTGGAAAAGGGTACTGCGGCATGGCCCAAAGTAACCCTTCTTTCAGCACTGGAATGGGGAACTGCAGCACAGCCCGAAGTGACCCTGCCTTGCAGCATGCGACAAAGCTTGCTCTAACTTGTAAAAGGGATTAAGGCTAGAAGCTGTTGTGATTGGAGGATCCAAAGGGAATTGTAGGAAGTAAAGGTATAAAGGTTATGAGAACTAGACCGTAAGAGAAACTGCTTTGCGGAGGACAAGGCTGAGGACCCGATAAAGGAGGTGGTCTCGCCACCCTGGACACAGGGTGGGGTTCCTAAGACCCATTGGGTAATAACTCAGAGCAGAGTGAGGAGTGCCTTTCCTCCAGCCCAACATGCTTGCGGCTTGAAAGCTTTTAGTACTGATTTGACGTGTGTGGATTTTTTCTTTCTTCCAATAAAGAAAGTTATACTTGTTGCTTTGCCTTGGTGTGTGACCTGTGGGTTACTCACCTTCCCTAGGGAAGGGAGGGAGCCCTAACATGGGCATTGGTATTGGAGGCAGTGTTGTGTTCTTCAACTCCATACCCTAGAATTACATTAATTCTGTTTGTGCTTTTAGTCCTTCTGTTCCTCCTTCAACTTGCTAACGAAAGATTTTGGATCTGGCTTATTGGTCATATTTTTACAAATCAGGAGCGAGTCCATTGAGCCTGGTTCTAATGATGGAACAATAGGATGAGATTATCGACAATGTTAATCAAGTTTATACTAGTTTAAAATGAGCGTGCTAGATGTATGCAGGTCTAAAAAGTTTCAGCAGAGAATCAGGCTTAGTAGACCTGTATTAAAACAGTGTAATCAGGAGGACGGTTTGGCCTATTTCCCCTCCTAGCCACACACAATTTGATCTATTTCCACTCCTTGCCACACATTTATCAGAAACTTCAGTTTCTGATAAAGTTTCTGATAAATGTATCAGAAATGGTGAATATGATAATAAAATATCTGACTCGTATGTAGTGCTTTTCCTCTGCAGGCCTTAAAGTGTTTTACAAAGGTGGTCACTGTTGTCCCCATTTTGCAGATGGTATAACTGATGCATAGAGTGGTGGAGTGACTTATCCAAGGTCACTAAAGGGGTGAGTGGTTCAATTTTGTCTCTGTTGAGTTGCAGGGCAGCGCTGTGGTCAATAGGTCACTCTGTCCCTGCTCAGTGAGATAGTGGGTCGTGTTTCCTGTGTGATGCAGTTTTTGCAAATAGGTTCACATTTAATGATTTGCCTGTGCAGACACTTATCAGTTGAATCACTTGACTTTAGAGTAGTGTAATACCTTTGGGAAGCAAACTGTATTTTCACAGGTGTGTGTACAGTGTTGGGCACACTGGGACATTTTTGCTATCCAAACATTCACTCATAGTTAAAAGAATAAAAGATTTTCTGTTGGATGTGTGCACAAAGTTAAAGGACCATTTGAAAAGCTGTTTCTTCAGGTTATTTTTGAAAAATGGATGAAACTAAGATGCATAGAAGCATGACAAAGGTAACGCCCTGACTGGTGAATTGAGGGAAGAATGTTACTTGAAATAAATATAAACCACAATATTTTGTGTAAAATACAACATTGATGTGCTCTGTTTGATTTCAGGTTATTGGTTTGACAGTTTAATGGCCCATAGTCCATCATGGTAGGGATGGGATTGTTCTGTTGCTGAGAACCATGAGTGTGACCATTGTCTTAGGTTACTAATGAGATCTATGACAGTGCTGCTTGAAACAGTGGAGGTCAGTACTATCTCTGCCTATCGGAATGTATGCATTTAAGTAATTTATGTATATAAATATTCCCAGTGAGATTGATTAAACTAGACATACGTGTACAATTGCTCGTGAATATTTGCAGAATCTAAGCTCAAGGTTATCATTCAAACTGTAATGTTATTTTTTTACTATTATAACAGGTATTTAAAATGCAACATTTTCATAACAGCTTTGTCCTTAGCTGCTTATGTCACTTGTACCTCCTGAAGGCAGGTCATGGTAGGGTAATCTCTTGTTTCCTGTTGAAGCTTTTTGTGGAGATCGCTGCAATGTCTCCATTTTTATGGGATGAACATTCTGTTCACTTATGACATAGATATGCAGTGTGTTAGTACCAGTGTAACTCGCATAGGTTTTCTACACCAATGCAAGTTACTCTGACACTCATAGTAGATGGACACACTGCTTTCCATGGGTAGCTTGCCACTGTAGACACTATTACAGTGCTCTGTTATTAGGTGGTAGGGGAGTCAGCAATAGTCTGCCTGCACTATAAATGACACAACTGTTGCTGGAGAAGCGGGGGGCACAGTTCTGTGCTACCCCCACTGCTGCTAGGCCCTGGCTTCAGCCAGGCTGCAGCCCCATGCCCTGCTGTTGGCGCAGAAATTTGGGCGGCAGGGGACACTTGCTCCCTGTGTCCCCCCCATGTGTCGCCTGTGGCCTGCAGTGAGCAAACAGCTACCCAGGGATAAATGTGGACACACAGTATCCTAATATAATTTATATAGGGATCTTTTTGCACCCTATTTTTCTCTCAAGAGCTTTACACCAGATTGTATTAAGTTATATCAGAGTAGGTTTATATATCATGTGTCTGGACTTTCTTTACACTGGCAGGACAGGCTACACAAGTGTAAGTGTTGCATGTCCAGTCTCTCAGATACGTGTTGTTATTCAGACTCTTGGCAGCCTGCCTTTGAAATCAGAAATTAAAAATCATATTTCCAGGTTTTCCCATAAAGTGTTTAGCTTCACAGACTACCCTTTTATGGAGGCCAGAAATGAGCTAAAATGTGTCTTTTGCCATGATACAAAGCTGCATTGTTGCCACACACAAGGGAGGGAGGGGAAGCTGAAACCTGTGTGTTTAGATACAGTACACAAAGGGTCCTATTATTGCATAAAGGGTGGGGGGGAAGGTACCTGAAAGGTCTAGAAAAAGCTTTCATCACCTCTGCTTTGCTGTCAGTTTGATCCTCTTTATTTGTACCAGAAATAGAGGGTAACACTCTGATATCTGGAAATCATAGTGATTTATTTAATTGGGGGTGGAGAAGACAAAAATACCAAATCACCTGCTTGTTGTTTGGGTTTCTATTGAGTGTTTGAGACTGGTAGAGGCTTAATTTTGCTTTGTCACTTTTATTTAGAAAGGCTTCTCTTCTAGTAGTGCAGTATATTCCTTCTTCGCAATACAAAATATCAATTCTCCTTCATTATATTTCCTTTCAAGTACTAACTTGACCAGCAATACATTTTGGGCTTGAGGGACCTTTCTCCAGCTCTAAGCACTGAATGTGCCACACTAAATTTAGAGCAATATTTGCCCTTTGCTCCTTAAGTGAATCTCTCTTTGAATATAATGGTAGACATAGCTCTGTCTGCTGCATAATTCTTGCGTTTCATGAGAAGTGAAGTTTGAGCTAATGCTGAGATTTACACTGCTGTTCTCTGTGTTCTGTTTGTATCTAGTCTAATCTCTCAGCTGGGACCCCCCCCAGATGACATTTTAGAGGCAGTTCTGCTCAGGTTTGTGTTCCCAAATCCTTTCTAAGTAAGGTGATGCTGGAGAAGAAAGCTGCTGGAGATGCCATCTCTGTCATGAAGCCTCTTCTTGCTCCGCAAGGCATCTGCTGTTGTCTTTAGTTCTCTGCTAACTTTTGTCTCTGTTTCATAGATTTCATAGACATTAGGGCTGGAAGGGACCTCGGGAGATCATCGAGTCCAGCCCCCTGCCCAAAGGGCAGGAGTTTGTGACCGTTCGACCTCATCATCCCTTGGGGCACTCTGGTGAACAGATGTTCCCCCAGATCCTAGTGGTCACCCCTGATAAACTTATAGGTGGCTATCAGATCACCCCTAAGCCTGCGATTTTCCAGGCTAAAGGTTTCCTTTACTCCTTTCCAACAACAGCTTCTTAAATGCCACAGATCACCAGGCTGGGGGACTAGCTTTGCCTATTTTTCTGCCTTTGACTGATAAATCTTTGTAACCTGGGACCTCCACATCTAAAGGTCTCCTCTTACCCCATGCTATACTGTTGCGGATGTGCTTAACATAAGCATTCAAGCTGGACTCTTTTGGTATACACAGTGGGAGTCAACAGGCAAGATATTGTCATAAAGGGATCTTTGACTGAATTCATTCCTTTTCCAGAGCCAAAATGGCTTGAATTCATTGACCTTCATGCCACACAGCTAAGCTAATTTTTTCTTTTCTTTTTTTCTTTTTAAGTAGGAGGGAAGGGGGCCATGATAAAGGGCTGCTGTTTTCATGTATGCAAAGGTATCAGTTTTATTTGGTTGCTTGTTCTTTGTGAGGAAGGTGCTAGATATGATTGTGCAGTACAAAGGTGTAGTCAGTGCTTCCAGCATCAGTTTTAAGCACATAATGTGCCCTGAAACATCAGGAGATTCCTCAAGAAGCAGAAGGATATTTGAAAAGACCACAACTTTGAAGTTGGTGCTGTCAACAGAAATTCCAAAGATTAAAAGCAGTGTTCCAATATTGCCATTTTTTTTCTTATTGGTGACATGAATAGTGCATTGAGAAGCCTGGAGAAGATTAATGAAGGTATAATAGTTATGGCAAGAAAGCACACAAGTATATAATTGACTTTTGCAGGTGACTCAACACTCAAGTTGAAGCCGAGGCAGGTAATAAACTAAATGTGCATTTGCTGCTCTTGTACTCCAGCCCTTTAAAACTATTCTTATTATACCCTAAGACACAGGAAAGTGTAGTCATCTTGAACATTAAAAGCCTGTGGGTCTGGTTCACATTAAGACCCCCTTACATCAGAATGAAGGGTAGTAACTAATTTACACAGTCATTAAAGCCTCTCCATACTTCCAGAATGGTATGAAAATAACCCCAGAGAGAATCCAGCCCTGCTTTGGAATGTGTGCAGGTTTTTTTGACTTTTAAGCTACTACTGTTACTCAGGAGGAAGCTCAGTGTTAATTGTTGATGAGGAGAGCTTAAGTACAAAGGAAATGGAGGGTAAAGGGTGATATTTTGGGTAGAACTGAGACAGTATTTTGCTGCCCCTCTTCACACACATTGAACTCCTGCCATGCAGCCAGCCCTATGCTTTTAAGGTAAGTAAAGATGTTTCATTGGTCACACGCCCCAAAATTAAAGGATTTGCTTTACACAACGAGTAAATTTCTGGGGGAAGGGAATATTTATAATCCTCCCCTCTTTACTTTCTGTGGTATCAGTAGGATCCAACTACTTTTAGGCCAGGGGTTGCCAAAGACGCTCTGAGCATTAGATGCACAATTTCTATTGAAAGCCAGGTTTGTTCCTCGCTTGCAGAAGGAAGTCTCATGAACAGTTACTCTCTGGTTAGGGCATTCTCCTGGAGCAGGGAGATATGAGTTTGAATCCCCTTAGGCTAAGGCAAGTCTCCCACTTCCTACTGAGTGTTGGAAAAAAAAATGGACACTCACCATTGCTTTCCTTCTCCCCCTCCTCCTATTTTAGTTACATTTTAAAATGATGACCTCTGTTCCCTTTCAAAAGGGTGATCTGGGCAACTAACACAAGGCAAGGATCTGTTTGACTTTTTTCTTAGCCTGTGGTTAGCTGAAATCCTTTTGTTGTACAATAATTTAGGCAGATTCTAATTATTTAGTAACATTACCAGAAGCCCAATTTTATCCACCTTGTGACTCACTGAGACTTGTTTTCATTCAACAAAGAAGGCTACCTTTCTGGAGGGGAGGAAAAACAGGAGTGAGGGAGGGGGCAGGGAAAGGGGACATTGGCAGTTAATGTTGAAAGTGATTCCTGAACAAGGGGCACATTCAACACAATACTTACTGAGAACTGCAAGCAACGGTGGCCTACACAGCTCTGTTGATGATGATGCTATATTTAGGCAGAATGGGAGATTAAGGAGTCCAGGACAGAGAGACTCATTTGAAAGGGAAGACGTAGAGAAGAGACTAAAATTTATGGGTATAGTTTTACAGGACAGAATTTACAAAGTTGGGCAACAGTTAAATTATGCCTGGATACATGTGATTTTCATAGATTTCATAGACATCAGGGCTGGAAGGGACCTCGGGAGATCATCGAGTCCAGCCCCCTGCCCAAAGGGCAGGAAGTC
>NW_017728943.1:52234790-52237302 GCF_001723895.1 Crocodylus porosus | reverse complement strand
ACTTGAAGGTATCCAGCTTCTCAAGGTGTTCCTTCACGAGGTCAGCATTTATGGAGGGTAGGGGATCCCCATCACCCGGATCTCTCTGTCCCATAGCGGGCACGGGTGTCCCATGGGACTGATGAAAGACTGACGCAAAGTACCTATTTAATAGGTTGGCTTTTTCCCGGGCGTCAGTTGTCAGTTACCCCATCTGGTTTAGCAGGGGTCCAACGTTGCCCTTGATGTCTCTTGATTTCCGCTTTAGTGTCAAGCCATCCTTTGACTCTTTCAGTTAGCCATCTTTATAAATGGCCTGTTCCCATCAGTAGCATAAGAGTGGATGAGCAAGTCCCAGGCACCACCTAAGGTGAAGGTGGTGGCCCTGGAATGGAGCAGGGGGCACCTCACCTTCCCACCCCTTGCTCATCTCTACATGTTGTATCTTCCCTGCAGTGGCTCTGATTCCATTGACAGGGAGGCAGCCGTAGGACACAGTGCAGGACCAGTGGCTGCTGGGGCAGACGTCACCTCCTTTTTTTGCTGCTGAAAACCTGTGGAGTTCTTGGGTGCCCAACATGCATCTCAGCAGCAAAAAAGGAGACGACACCTCCCCCAGCAGCAAACCCTAAGTTGCTGCCACTGTTCTGCCCTCCCCACTGTTGGAGCCTTAGCCAGAGCTGTTACAGGGAAGGCACAGGGTGTGTTTTTTGCAGTGGTGAGGGGGAGGGGAAGGGGGAGTGGGAGGTGATGTGTGGCAAAGTACTAGCCAGTCACACCTTTGTTCTCCATTGCTAATTCCTTCACCTGATTATTACTGTAGTGAGTTTCTGATACTGTTTGAGAAAACTTGGGTCTGGGACAGAGGTGGGCAGTCATTTTGGGTGGAGGGCCGCTTACTGAGTTTTGGCAAGCCATTGAGGACCGCATGACAGGCAGCTAGGGCTAGAAAAATATTAATTTTCTAGATTTTTTAGGGGCCCCACGGGCCGGATAGAATGGCCTGGTGGGCCGCATTTTGCTCACCCCTGGTCTGGGATATGTGACTATGCAGGCTATCAGCTCCCAATGAACTTCCTTCCCTGACTGCAAGTGTAGTGAGCATGCTGTTTTTCTAGGTTCCCTGTGGATACAAACTGGGCTGTCTGCACCCATGTCACTCAGGTGTTTTTTTTCATAGATTGAAAATCAAGGTAAGAGTTCTGTTGTCCCTTTCCCTGATGTCCTTTCTGTGGAAAGATCAGGGTCCAAACCAAGCTTTTCAGTTTCATGGGCTATGTCTTTTTATCCTAAGATGAGCTTTTGCAGGGTGAACACGAAATTCAATTATTGTAACTACCTCTTCACATGGCTTACAGAAGGACAGCTCTGCTACTTCCAGCTAGCTCAGAATACAGAAACAGGTTTAATAACTGGTTTACGCAATCATGATCATATTGTGTGTGTCTTGTATTATTTATACAGCCTGGGGGCAAAGTGGCAGGTTTGATTTTATGTTGGTGGTGTTGAAATTTAAAGTACTAAATAGTGTAGAAGCTGCCTACACTTAAGACTTCCTCCATGAACCTCATCAGAGAAAGTCTGTGCATTTTGATCTCACCTATCTTTTAGTAGTCCCTTTATCATTAGTCTGGCCACAGGAAATTGGTATTGGCAGGTATGGAAATCTTTGTCCTGCAATACCATCCCAAGACATCTTCCTACTTCAAAAATCACATCTACTCTTTTTCTGCGGGTATCTATTTGTATGCCCCCTTTTTCCTATACAGTTCATCTTTCTACTCCCCCATTCTTTTCCTCCTCTTCTGATATTGAATAACTTGCATGACTTACTCCAGGTGAATTTTAAAATGTTTTAATTATACTTTTCAAGTGGGTTTTTATCACCATGTGCAGCACTCCATGGGCTGTGATAAGGAAGGGGTTTTTAAATAAACAAAACTATTATTATGCCTACGAACAAGTTGATTTGCACTGTTTATATTAACAGTTTAACAGCTGGAGATAAAGAAAGTGGCAGATTCTAGGAACCTGTTATTTTAATTATATGGGATTGGAAGTATTTTTTTACTTCATCACTATTGTACTTACCAGCTGTTAATGGTCAGTACCAGCTTACAGAAATTTAGAAGTCACTGAGCTTGTCTATATGTGATGCTACGTTGTTGTAGTAGATACACTATGGTGGCAGTGTCAATGGGCACAAACCATGACATTGACATTACATTGCTGTAGCAATGAGCTACCTCATGATAGTGCATTGCTACAACAACATAGCTGCTAAAAATAACAGGTTACAGGGGTGGACGGATGAGAACAGGATGGGTTTCAACACTGACACGTGCAAGGTGATGCACCTGTGGGGGTAAAAACCAGCACTGTACCTACCAGCTGGGGAACTCCCTTCTTGTCAGTGCAGAGGCAGAAAAGGAGTCATTATTAATGCCTAAATGACATGGGCCAACAGTGTGGGCATGTGGTCAGGAAGGCCAACCACACCTTGTCATGCATCCACAGATGCATCTCGAGCAGG
>NW_017728943.1:52222189-52234690 GCF_001723895.1 Crocodylus porosus | reverse complement strand
TCCAGTTCTGGGCGCCGCACTTCAAGAGGGATGTCGACAGCATGGAGAGGGTCCAGAGGAGGGCCACTCGTATGATCAGGGGGCAGCAGGGCAGGCTCTACAAGGAAAGACTAAGGGACCAAGAGAAGGCTGAGGGGGGATCTAGTGGCCGTTTACAAACTAGTCAGGGGGGACCAGCAGGCATTGGGGAAGTCCCTGTTCCCCCATGCACTACCAGGAGTGACCAGGAATAACGGTCACAAACTGGCAGAGGGTAGATTTAGGCTAAATATCAGGAGGTGCTACTTCACTGTCAGGGCAGCTAGGATCTGGAACCAGCTTTCAAGAGAAGTGGTGCTGGCTTCTACCTTAGGGATCTTTAAGACAAGGCTAGATGAACACCTTGCTGGGGTCATTTGACCCCAGTACTCTTTTCTGCCATGGCAGGGGGTCAGACTTGATGATCTGCTCAGGTCCCTTCTGACCCTACAAACTATGAAACTTTGAAACTGCGCGCCCAGACGGTGCAGTAATGGCTGTTACTGTGCTGTCATTTAGTACTTCCTAAAACAAGTACTAAAAGACGGCATGTGCCATGGGGGGCACATGTAGATGCGCCCATTAAGTACAAATGCTGGTAAACTCTGATTGCATTAGTACTGAATCCTCAGACAGAGATTTAGACAGATGCCCTGAATCTGGACCAGATTCAGTCCTTCGTTGGAAATAAACTATAAAAATAAAGGACTGACAAGTTGAAGTTTGGATCCTCAGGAGGCAATAGAGTTATTAGAAAAAGTACTGGTGGCTAAGATTGCTCTCTGGCCTGAGGAGCTGGTGACTGTTAAAGGGAAAACTGCATTAAGAGCAGTAGAACTTGGAGCTGTCAGTGCTTTGCCAGAAGGAGTGGACATGAAAGATGTTTTTTCCAAGCATGAAAATCTTGAGTATTCTGAAATAACAATAAAAGAAAAGGCAAAAGAAGGATTGGGTTATGGAGATGAATTTCTCTAGTATGATTTCAAGGTGGAACACAATCCTGGTTGCAGCTAGCAAGAAGACCACTAAGTTCTGAAACAGCAGTGATCTATTTGGAAGAAATATGGATGTCAGAACAAATGCTGAAATAAAACTATTTGCACTTTGATGTTGCAGGAGGGTAAAAGAGAGCCTCATATTAAGAAATAAAATTCTGCTAGTGACTGAAAGAAGGAAAAACTCTTCACATAAAAAATGAAATATATTTCTCTTAAGAACTCCTGTGAATTTAACATTCATGATAATCAAACTTCAGATAACTTAGCCAGATCCACAAAAAGACTTAAGTACCGCTTAGGTCCCACTTTATGCACTTAAGTCCAAAAGGGGAATTCAAACCCCCACCTGACCCCAAAGACATTTAAGTTTTCTCCAGTAAAGTCCCTTATGTACCTAATGGTCTGTTTTTGTACATGGCCAGAAGTGCTTCTGTCTTGGTATGGCAGGATGGCTCAGCACTCCTTCATATCTGATCCAGTCAGGGTCCATAGTTTGGTCACTGTGGATAACATGGATTATAACATCCAAGGTTTGTTCACCTGTACCTCTACCAGCACCATGTATGGCATCTCCTGCCCCTCTGCTGTCTACATTGGACATAAGAATGAATGAACATCAATTTGACATCAGTTTCAGAAATCAATGACACACGAGTTTGTGGCAGAACACTTTAACCTCCCTGGACACTGCAGCTCTGGCTTCAAAGTAGCTGTTCTTCACACAACTTTAAAAACCAATTTGAATGGGAAATTGCAGAAGAAATCCTCCTCAGACCAGATCTTGTTAAGTATGGTCTAAACCTAGATTGCAGATTCTTATCCCATTACCTGAAGTAGCTTTTAGAATCCCTATGTCTCAATATTTTAACTGCTTTGTTTTTTCTCTCCTATGCACCTTGCCTCTCCCAGCAGCACTCCTTTCTGTGTCCTCTCCTTCCCTACTCTTTGGGCACATCTACACATGCAGCAGACTGCGCAGTTGTTATTGCACAGTCATTTAGTAGTTGCTTAAGCAAGTAGACATGCCCTTTGTCTTCTAATCATTGCTTTCTGTTTAGAAGCTCTGCTCTCTGCAGTCTGTTCAAGGCATCTGATGAAGTAAATTGCTGCTTATGAAAGCTGATGCATCTCTGATTTAGTTAGCCTATAAGGTGCAAATCTACCCCGATTTCTTCCAGGAAAGCTATGAGCAAATCGAATGCACACCTACAAGACTGACCTCCACACAAAACACAGCAGCCTAGACCACCCTCATTTAAAACCATGGTCAGAGGAGGTTATGGTGATGTTAGTGACCATTTATCCAAAAACCTAGAGGTTGAAAGAGTCATCTAGGTTGTGGGAACCCTGGATTATAAGCCCTCCTCAGCCTAATTGGGTATAGATCCATTTCACTCATCCAGCAAGAGAATCCTTTATTACCCATTTGAATACAGGCTGTTCTGGGGTAAGGGGGTTCCTATTCCATCTAGTAAAACTGGGTCAATTTGTCAAAAACACACAGCCAGATTCCCTGTTTGGAAACTGGGCATTTAAAAGACTTGGTGTTGTGACAGTCATTGCTGCAGTGCTGAAATCCATCTGTGGCTCTACCCCCTAACTGAGTTTCCAGAAGACTGTCTGAAAATCAAAGCAATTTGTCTATGTTTTGGCCAAGGTTCAGTTTGTAATAGTGATGTTTCTGTATCCGTTTTTAGCTATACTACAGAGGGCTGAAAAGGGACTAGAAAAGAAGTTCAAAAATATTTCTTTCCTCAATTTCCCATATACACATAAAATGAGAGCGCGTCTTCTACATTAAATCAAAGCAGCAATGTTATATGGTAAAATCTCTCTTAAGGCAGGGTACTGTATATAGCATGAGTAAGTTCTTAGGAGAATCAAAGGATGATGCAAGGTCAGAAGTGTGTGTTAAACATTTCAGTAGTAAGCCCGAGACATAGCAGTGGCTAGAGGCAGGTCTGGTCCAATGCTCCATGTGCAGAAGTTTCAGCTGGGTGACCTAAAGCCCAGTGAAAAAGTGAGCACTATTGTTACCATTTCTAAAGGATCAATGCTGCCAGGACCTCCTTATACCATAAAAAGTTGTGATAAATCTTAGGCATAACTTTAAAAGGAGTGTTTCTTTCCCCTTTGGTATCCACTGTCAAATCCCACAGAAAAACATTTGATAAAGTGTGCCTATGCTTATTTGTCTTTCATAACGCACTTCAAATTCTGAGGATGAGAAACATCTTAGTTATTATCTAAATCCTAAATTTGTCCAATTACTGCCAATTTTGTTCTCACTGCAATTCGCAGCTCTCATAGGTGAGTTTTTGAGTTAGTAACAAAACCATTATTGGTGCTGAAAGGGATTGTGTTGGGTATCTCTTACCTCCTATTTTCAAGAAAATTATGCTCATCTGTGATCTGTTGTATTAGTCCAGGTACTTGTCCGTTATTCTGTTTAATTCTTTGGCTGACTATACTTTTCTTCTGCCATGTTCCTTAGATTAATTCTCAAGTGTCTAGGCAATAATTATCTTTATCTATGTCTACAAAGCACATGTTGCATTGGTAACGGGTCTGATGAACAAGATGATGTAATTATCATCTGTAAACAGATGAGCAGGGGGGTGGTATTTTCCATAGTGGCTTTATTAATTCAATGGAATTATCCAGGCAGACAGTAGGAGTTCCTTTAGAGGGTCAAGTGCCTGCTGGTATGCCCTTGTATATAATGTGTATTGCCTGAATGTCATTTAAACACAGGATCTATTGTTTTTAAATAAATTGTGTTTCAACAGAACAGTATGTTAATTCAGATTTGATTTTAAATCAAGGATGTCGAGCTCACCTTCAGCCCTGGGCTGGATCTGGACCTGGTGGGAGGAGTACAGGGGGGTTAATGAAGCCATTGTTTTTACCCTCTCTGCTGCTGACAGTTGTCTCCATCAGGGCTTGAGGGGTGAGAATTCAGCTGTGGGCCCCACCAGACATGTAGGGAGCTCATTCAGAACCCAGGGAGGGAAAAGAAAGTCTCACCTGCCCAGGTTCTTTGTACACTAAGAGTGCAGACAGAAGTGACAATTTTTGCCCAATCTGGCCACAGAAAGCAATTTACAGCAACAACTGAACAGCTGCAAAGCACTTAAAAATGGCTGACTGAGTGAAAATCTGGACCTGTTGCATGAGGGAGTCAGATGAAGATGTTTCAAAACGAAACGTCTTCTGTAACTTCTGTATGCACTGCCTGCCAAGCTGTTTTCAGTATGCACTGCCTCAAGCTGTTTTCAGAATGGAAGGGGGGAAAGGGAGCAGAGGGAGTTTGGTCTGGGGGGTTTCAGCCCCCACTGGAGGGTGGGGATGGGTGTATTGGAGCTCCCACCCCAAGATGGGGGACTCCAATTCACCCACCCCATCCTTCAGTACCAAATGAGGAAGCTGTACAACTGGGGACCCCTAGAATGAGCTCCATCTGATCCCTTTCCTCCCTCCCATTCCAAAAACATTGCAGACTAGCAGGGAGGAAGGGGCCATTGCTAGGGTAAACTGGCTGCAAGGCTGGCAGCCAGCTGCTAGGTTTCCCTTCACCTCAGAACTAACAGTGAACTTCTGTTTAGTCCAGGGGGATTGTTGCAACTCAGAACGCTTCCTGCAAAGCATTTTCAGTTACAGCAGGGAGCTGCACTTCGGTAGCAGTACTGACTCCAGCAGCAGTCCTAAAGTACAGGCTCCCTGGGAGCTGCACTTGGTGCCCTGTTCACTCCTCCCACACCAGATATGTGGTGGGGAGCAAGGCTGCACCTGCTGTAACAACGACTTGGGGGAAGGGGACCTGGGATGGAGGGAGGAGCACCATTCTGCTCACCCCACTCACTCCACCTCCCCAGATATGTTGTTCGGTGCCAGGCTGTGCTCCCTGGCTCCAGTGGCCAGGCACTACAGAGCTGTGTGCAGTGACAAACACTCCATCTTTCAGGGGGTAGATTCTGGGGCTAGTGCCTCACTTGTGTCCCTCCCCACCCCCCCCCAGCAGTTGTTACTGGCCCCCATCCCCAAATTCCTGACTACTCTAGGAGCCCCATAGGCTGAATGAAATGGCTTCCCAGGCTGGATCTAGCTGTGGGCCATATGGTTGACAGCCTTGCCTTAGATAATGTTTAACCTACCTTTATATATGCCTTGCAGTGGTGCATGTTAGATGTAGGATTGAGAAGCTGGACTACTAAAGAAGCAAGATGTTAACAAATCATGGCCCTGATTCAGCAAAACACAAAGACATGTGCTTAACTTCAAGCACCTGCTGAAGTGATTTGCAGAATTTGGGGAAAGAAAAGGCAGTCCAGGACAGAACATAAACTATACTACTGTTTTATGCTCATTACTCCTGACTCCCTGTCTGAGATTCCAAATTAATTGTATTGATTCTTTGTAATATGGTCATGCTTAGTGGTCCCATTGTGCTAGGTGGTATACAAATAGGAATCAGGGTTTAGTATTAAGGTTCCATTTATAAAATATCTCTAAAACCTTAATAACTATTTAATCATTAGGTAATCAATTCATATAAGTTGCTACAGAGTGCAAAAGGTCAGTAACTTGTTAGTAGGCATTGCTTTTAACTACCTCTTACATTTTCTGATGTGCTAAAACCATTTATAGTTCATAATATTCATGCCTGTAACATCCTGATATAACTTGTATTAATAATTTATTCAACTTTTATAAACCATTTATTATTGGGGCCCTAGTAAAAGACTGTTAATATCCTAAAATAATTTAAAATCTCCTTGTAGGGCAAGATGTAAAAGGTGGGTGAAATAGTACAGTAATTTCAAAGAAACTTATTTTTTTCTTCCAGAGCTGTATAACAAGAATTAAAAGGCCATGAGTACATAGCATTATAAATTAAGAAAGCTCTGAAGAGATATATGACCATATCCTGAGAGATACTGAACATGAACCTCTGAATCAGTAGGAGTCACAAATGCTCAGTACTGTCACAACAAACCCAGTGAATCTGTCTGACTATGGAAGGTCTTTTTATGTTCTTATGTTTAAGCTCTTGTTTATGGGGTATATTTTCAGTGTGGGGCTCATTATAGGAACTAATTTTAGTACTAATTCATTTATTTAAGATACGGTATTACCGAAAGCTTCTCTGAATGTTGTAGTCTTCAGCAAGGCTCTGTAAAAACCAAATAATCTTATCAATAGCAACTTTATAATGAGCTTGATTTTTATATAAGTTATATATAGTTTATATATTTGTATTGTGTTGCTGACTGGAGGTCCATATCAGCCCCCCTTGGTTTAGACACTATATACACACACATAAAGGAAAGAAACCCCTTCTTCAGGGAATTTTCTATCTAAAATACAAAGCAGAAGAATAAGAACCAATTATTTTCCGTCATTATCTTCCTTCGAATTATCCTCACTAGCAAGAGTGATTTTTTTGCCCCTCTCCCTCTCTCCACCCCCATACACATAAACGCACGCAATAGATCTTACAATTTGTCTATTTGCTTTAGACAACTCTTTGTTTTTATATTCACTGACTAAAGGATTTGCCAGTGTCAGCATTGATCACTAAATATCTTATGAATCTACTCAGTTAATTTGAAATTATATTAGCACCAATGCAATAAAATAATACCAACAAAATGCAAAAGTCAGCCCTTCACAATCAAGTCAACCTGTAAGTTTCATTTATGCTCATGAGAATTGTATGCATGTACTCATGGGACGCTAGAGCTGTTGAATTTACTTATAGGGAAAGTGCTGCTATCTCCATAATAAAACCATAAGCTTGAGGTTAAAGTGACACTGCCATCAACTTACTTTGAGTGTTTTCTTCCCTTTTTTTAACTGTTGTAATATCTTCCAAGCAGCTAGGATATATAAATAGCTTTCCATACTGACTTTTGTTGCCATCTGGCCACCATCATGTAGTACTGAATTCTAAATGCTTCTGTCATCAGCATAGCTTGGGTTCCTTGTGCCTTTTATAATTTTCCCTTTTGTACAACAATGACATTATGTATGTATAATGTGAACAGCTTAGTCATAATGGTTAACTATTTCAACAGTTAACCAATATTGGTATCTTTGAGAATTCTTGATGTTCCAGTACAGAACCAGTTGCTCTGTGATTGAAGATAATATCCTGATGAGACTTCATTGGGATTTTTATAATTACCACCTTTCTTGAAATAGAATATTGCCTGTTCATCCAAGAAAGCTTTTATAGGCTGGATGCAAACAATGATGGGGAGAGAAATACTTGTATGCATTTGTCTATTTAGTGTTCAGTTGCTTTGTTTAAAAGGTACCATGTGGTTATTTTTATCTGCTTGGGTGTGCAACTATATCGTCTCTATATTGACAGAGATGCTGCAAGGGGGAAGGAAAACGCTATTATTGTAACCATGCTTTGTAGTATGGCTTTGCCATCTTTGCTGCTGTAGTGTTAGATACTTCATCCCACTATTCATCTGTCGTTTCATGGGATTGGGGTGTTGGGGTTTTTTTGGTACCTTTTATCTATGACTGTAGTGACTCATGGATGTAAGAGTACATTCTTTTCTAGTACTGGTCTTTAAACTAACTTGTGGCTTGTGGTTTCTTCCATTTTTAAAATAATCTACTGATGCACAAGAAATCCATTATGCTTAAAGCAGCACAAGCTGTTGAAGACTTTAGTTTTAGACGGGCAGAATTTTTCCATCAATTTTAAGGCCAAAAGGGACCCATGTGGTCATCTAGTCTGACGGCCTGCATAATGCATTCTGAATAACCTTGTTCATTAATCTCTGCATCAAGTCCAGAAGTTCTGTTTGAGTAGTGGCATGTCTTTTCAGGAGATATCCAATTTGGGCTTTCAAGACTTCAAGCATGGAGAATTTACCACATCCCCAGATTAGTTCTCCCAATGGTTAGTTACCCTTACGGGTAAAAGTAACACATTATTACTAATTTTAATTTGTGTAGCTGTAGCTTCTAACCATTAGATCTAGTTATTCTTTTTTCCACTATGCCTTTTTCCCCTGAACTACAGCATTTTACTGGGACCCATGTTCATTTGGTGTTCCCATAGATTTCGTAGACATTAGGGCTGGAAGGGACCTTGCAAGATCATTGGGTCCAGCCTCCTGCCCAAGGGCAGGAAGTCAGCTGGGGTCAGATGACCTCAGCAAAATAGTCATCCAAATGCTTCCTGAACGTGTCCAGAGTACGTGCTTGCACCACTTCTGGAGGAAGTCTATTCCAGACTCTGGAGACTTGGATGGTAAAGAAGTTTTTTCTTATGTCCAGTCTAAAACAGTCTTCCAGCAGTTTGTGACTGTTTGACCTTGTCTTCCCTTGGGGTGCCCTGGTGAACAGATGCTCTTCCAGATCCTGATGTACACCCCTTATGTACCTATAGGCTGCCACCAAGTACCCCCATAGCCTACACTTCTCCAGGTTGAAGAGTCCCATGCCTCTCTTCATAAGGCCTGCTCTCTTGACCTTTGATCATGTGCCTGGCTCTCCTCTGGACTCTCTCAAGCTTTTCCATGTCCTTTTTAAAATGTGGAGCCCAGAATTGGATTCAGTACTCCAGCTGTGGCCTCACCAAGGGTGAGTAAAGCATGGGTTGAGTTCTTGGGTCTTGCTTGAGATGCATCAGTTGATGCAAGCCAGGATTTTATTTGCTTTGCCGGCTGCAACATCTCATTGGTAGCTCGTATTCATCTTGTGGTCAGTCATGACCCCCAATCTGTTTCAGTCATGGTGCTAGTGAAATGTAGTACTGCCAAGCCTATAGGTATGATGTGGATTCTTCCTCCTGAGGTGGAGTACCTTGCATTTCTCTATGTTAAATGTCATCAGATTTTCATCTGTCCACCTTGCAAGACTATCCAAGTTGGCCTGAATCCCCAACCTATCCTCTAGCATGACTGCATTTCCCCATAATTTGGTGTCTACAAACTTAGCCAGTCCACTTCTGACACCCAAATCGAGATAATTTATTAATATATTAAAGAATAATGGTCCGAGAACTGAACCCTGGGGGTCACTGGTCACTATGCACCGTGTTGACTTGGTTCCATTGGCAGTCACTCTCTGGGTCCGACCATGGAGCCAGTTCCCCAGCCATCAGACCATAAGGTTGTTGAGGCCGCAGCTCCCCAATTTTACAATGAGAACATCATGGAAGACTAAGTCAGGCTTTTTCAAAATCCAAGTAAATGACATCAGCCTTTCTTTCCCTGTCCCCTTCTGTGACTTGTGATGCATCACCTGGTCATACAAGAAAATGAGGTTGGTCAGGCATGACCTACCTGTAATGAAGCCATGTTGGCTTTCTCTTAGAATGATGCTTTCCGTTAGCCTGTTGATGGATTCTTTAATAATTTTTTCCAAGATATTTCCAGGAATTGAGGCCAAACTGATTGACCTGTAGTTCCGTGGGTCTTCCTTCCTCCCCTTCTTGAAGATAGGCACCACGTTAGTCCTCCATTCTTCAGAAACCTCTCCCAAACACCACAGGTTCTCAAATATCCTTGCCATTGGCCACGCTATGACATCAGCCAACTTTTTTAGCATTCTTGGGTGCATTCTGTCTGGGCCCGCTGACTTGTAGATGTCCAGCCTCACAAGGTGTTCCCTCACAAGGTCTTCGCCAGTTGTAGGCATATGGTTGCCTGTAATGAAGTGATTCTGACATCTTTGTCAGTGTTACTACGTTCTACAGTATGGTCCTCCATTCTGTAAGTGTGATTTACAGTCTTCCTTCAATCTGAGATCTTGTGTTAGAGTACATGAAAACACACATTATCAAATAACCTCATGTTATCAAGATATCCAGCTCAGCATGTATAACTGACCTGTTTCCATCATTATTTACCACTCTACCTATTGTTGCGTCACTTGCAAATGCAATTAAGTGCCCTTCCTGTAGCATTTTTCTTATTATCTATGAACCAAATTAGGCACACCTATTCCAGTAGGGCACTCGGCATCTTTCAAAGTTTAGTGGGTTGCTGTTGACAATTGTCAAGCTCAGCTCAGATAAGACAGAAATAACATTGATTAGATGGGTGAAGCAGAGAAGAATATCCATACTTTGGTCATCAGAAGTTGCCTGTCAGGCCCCCTGGCTCAAACCCAAGCCTTCCAAGCTCTTGGGCAGGGAGGGGCCTGGTATGCAGTGCCACCAAGCAGCTGGCCATGTTCTGGGCCTAGCCCAGCCTGGGCCCTCCTGTGAGCAATGTTTGAATTACATTTCGACTGTTGGGGGCATCTGTGGCGGTGGCAATCAGAAGGAACTGCCGTTGCTGCCAGTGCCTGGGCTGCTTAGAAGGGCACAGGGCAGGCAAGAAGCTGACTGGCCCATGGGGAGGCCCTCATCTCTTAAGGGGGGGCTCAGCCCCCCCCCCCCAGGCTCCTCCATAATTCGAACCGTGCCCATGAGGGCAACTGTGTGCCCCAGTGGAATGAATGGAAGCCGTGGAAGGGCTATACAAACCCTCCCGCTTCCCATGAGGCCATCTCAACCCCGGTGTGACACCTTGAACTCAGATTGGCACCTGGTTTGGGGTCCCTGGGCTTTGGCTTCTGGACTTCCAGTACTGTTGATCCTTGGCTTGTGACAGGCATCATGCGTCTGCCTCTTCTAATTTAAGCTTTTAGCTTGAGAGTGTTGCTAGATCCTTGTGTACTTCAGTCTGCAGCACTGGCCAAGAGTGTTTTCCTCTTCAGTTTTACATAGTTGCTATAATGTCTTTTATCTGTGATGTCCACAGTAATTGTTGCTCCCCCGCTCCTTCTCTTGCAGTTTTCTGAGAGTGGCATTTGAAGGTAACTTGGAACTTCTGGTAGTGCAGTGTATGACTGCCCTTTTAACATATTTCTCTGTATCTGCACTTTGTAGTCTGTTCTGGTTCAGTTACTTTCCAAGTCCAAGTGGACACGTCAGTTCTGATCTATAAAGTTTTGAACTGTTTGGGCCTTGTTTACTTTGAAGACTTTGTTTTTGAATTTGATGGGATATTAAATGGAAGGTCTGTCCTCTCAGTTCCACAGTTATGCCTGTATAACATGGAACATATTTTATCTTATTGTCTTACTATGTGTATGTGTGTGATTTTGCATGACATAGCTGTCATACTGAGTTAATTAGAAAGGATTTCTTCCATGACTTAAGGGTAGATTTCATTGAGAAAACCAGGAACTTTATTCAGTATATCTGCAAAAATCAAAGAATAGTATATGGAAGAAGGTGCAAAATTCCATTCCAGCACCAGCTGGTAGATGTTGTCACTATTAAATATCTCCTATAAGCTCCCTTTGAGCTAATTACACTGCATTTCAACAGTTTGTGAAAGAATAAGACTAGTACATGCATTTGCACTAGCTAAGACAAAAATATAAAAGGGCTATCAGTCTTTTTGCATAGAACACAAGATTACCGGCTAGGGTAAGGAAGGGGGTTTCCCTCCTGCAGGTATTATTTCATAATAGGCTAGGTGCATCGCAGGTTATTTTACATCCTTGTGTTTTGCCTTTCTCTGAAATGCATGCTGTATAGCACTTGCAATAGTCATACCAAAGTAGAGAGACCATTGGTGTTAGCAGTCTGTGCATCATGGTAATTCTTACTGGGTTAGTTGGCTTGTTTGTTCTTTAAGCAGCCTAAAATAAAGCCAGATATGCCATGTGTTTATAACATTTACTAGTTTTGTAACATGTTGTTTTTAATACTGTTTTGCTAGTCTTATCATGCCAGTTTGCCTGTGGTTGAGGAGTATTTGTAGACTCTCTCATTTCCTGTGTGATATCAAGCTTGAACTAAAGAAATAATGTTTTTATTCCAGTTAGGCTATTTTTTCCCTCCAGTCAGAAGTAAGAAGCAGGTAAACATGCTGTCTGTTGAGACCCAATCAGAGTGACAGTGGAGCTCTGTACCACATGTACCAGACCTTGATAAAGTCTATGTGGTTTATTTGTGGTGTTGTTTGTTTTTTAGCTTACTCTTCACCAAAGTAAAACTGCAGTTGGCACATAAAGGACCTGAAGAGGCTCTGGTGACTTGTAGACACATGCTGCACACATGGCAGATGATATATAATGTTTCACAACACAGGTAGGTTTTCCCTGCAGCCTTGACCCATTTGATTTTCGAAATGGTGATGTCTTAAAGATATTGGAGTTGCTCTGCAAAAATAGGGGTGGATGGCACAATTTTGTTTTGTTTTTAGTATGTAGAAAAATAAAGGCACTGAATATCATTCCAGCCATCCAAAAAGGACAAGTTTGAAGTAAAAAATGCATGCACACACTTCTTTGACAAGGTTTCTAAAAACAAGTGCTGAAACATGGATCTCTAAATATATAGATTTCATAGACATCAGGGCTGGAAGGGACCTTGGGAGATCATCGAGTCCAGCCCCCTGCCCAAAGGGCAGGAAGTCAGCTGGGGTCATAGGATCCCAGCAAGATAAGCATCCAGTTT
>NW_017728943.1:52196640-52222089 GCF_001723895.1 Crocodylus porosus | reverse complement strand
CTGCTGTGCCTTCTTGCTGCCTTTCCTCCGTGTTGGAATAGATTTAGCTTGTGCACTGAGGATCGCTTCCTTGAGAAGCAACCATTCTTCTTGAATGTACTTAGGTATCTAACCGTGAGCTGATTTATTTATTTTTTTTCCCCCAAAAAAGCTGACCGCCTAGCAGCTCCTTACTCAATTCACCATAGAGTACAGACAGATAGAAGGGTTGTATGCCTCTAGTTCTCATTGTATCTTATAATTCAAGTGTTGAGTTGTGTGATTCACTAGCAATACAAATGAAGCAAAAAAACCATACCACCTTTTAACTCTACTTCCTCTGGTGCCAAAGTTAGTGTGAGTTAACTCATTTATATCACTATTTACTTATGCAAATATAGCATTTAGATTGTAGGCATAGATATATGCAGTTATTGCATACAGTATGGTAGGGCCCTGGCACACGTTGCTGTACGATGAGATTAAAGTTTTAATTGCACCATCAATGGTAATCTGACCATGTGTTAAAGCCGGTTGATTGCATGATAACAGCACACATGCCACAAAGATATTCCACATATAATGTGCAACGTTGTGGCTCGTGTATTGCAGCTGAAATTGAACACGTGACACATTGAAGCTGATCCATGACAGTTCCTGAGTCTCTGCTGAGTGTAGGGATCTGCATGGGGCAGCCCTAGGGTCTGGGACACAGTCCTCCCCTGCCACCCAATCAGTGGTCTGGGGGCAGCACCATGTCCTGGACCCAGCACTTCCACCTAATCCCAGAGGCAAATTGAGGGAGCCAGTGAAGGACACCATAGGCCCAGCATCAGGGAGTGTATCTCTGATCTCAGGCTCACTGTGCCCCAGATCTGTTAAAAAACAAACAAACAAAAAAACAAAAAAAACAAGAGTGCCTCTGGGAGCCTGAACTGTATACCCACCTTTCTGAGTTTCCAAGCACCTGTGAAAACAGCATCTGGGAGTTCCCAGCTCCTTAGGTGCCTGTGCCCCACACCATGGGTCCCAGTGCCTCAGGAGCTTTAAAGAGTGCACTAGTAGTTGGACTGAAGCTGTGCTTCTTAAAAATTCCTGGACCTTTGACCCAGGCAGTAGGGAGAAGCTAGCCAGTCTCTGGCTCCCTGTGTCCAAGGAGCTTTAAAGAGAGTACTGAAGCAGTTTTCCTACTGGGGACTTGAAAACCTGTGCCTGGCAGTTCTGGCCAGGGTGCAGGGGATAGGAGATTACTGGCAAGATTTAAAGTCCCCAGCCAGAGAAGCCCTTCAGCTCCCCTTGACCCCCACCCAGGGAGCCTCTAATTCCCTCATGTATGGCAACCCATCCAGAGCTGCCAGGTGTGGGATTTTGACAATCAGCTGATTGTTGGCTCTGGCCCAGACTACACTGGACCTGATTTGAGTGCCGAGCCATGCACATGTGGCCTGACAGGAGGTACAGTTGTTGGGATCTGGGATAAAACCCACTGCACCATTCAGTGAATGTGTGCCAGGGGCCTTAGGGTTGGGCAGTGTACTTGAGAACAAAATAATGTTAGGAAACTGCTAAAAGTCAATGCTGTGTGCACATAATTACATCAGGTGATGCATGCATCTTCCTTGAGGGATTCTTTGAAAGTGTTTGTTGGTTTGGCTAAGCAGCAGTGAAAATAAACAAAAAATAATCGAGATTATTTCATGTTGTGCACCAAGAAATCATCTGCTAGAATTAATCTCTACAAGCCTAAACCCTTTTACTAGGGCTGTGCGAAACAGCAGCATTCTACTTCAACATCAGTTTTGATGTTTCAGCGGAACAGTGTTTCGTTTAGAGTTTTGTTTCATTTCAAAAGCATTGTTTTGTCAAAACGGTTTTGCTGTTTTGATGCTGTTTCAACATTTCACCTGTAGGCTATAATGGGGGAAACATGAAACAGCCTATAACTTTGTCATTTCTTGTCTGATTCCGATGAATCTTTCAGGGATGGTAGCCCCTTCTGAGGGCATGAAGCCTGTCATGTTTCAAGGAGATGGGTGCAGGGGTTTCTAGAAAACTGCACCTCAGGCTGCAAGCAGGAGCTGGGGAACAGGAGCAGTGTCCTTTGATCCGGCAGGCAGATGGTGCCCGCACCCCCAGGAGAAGTCCAGCAGAGCCCCCGCAGCTCTCCCAAGGGTGCAGGCAGACACCCGATCTGCCTGCCAGATCACAGGACGCTGCTCCTGCTGCTTGCAACCCAACACTGGGGAACTGAGCCTGGCTGGGGGAAGCACGCAGCTCCAAGGGCACGTGCCCCCTGGGAAGAGCCCAGTGCAGCCCCCAGGCACGGCCGTCCCGGGGTATGCATAGCAGCAAGAGCCACGCCCTCCTATCCCACACCCACTTACAGTTCCCTCCACTTTGCTTCCTGCTGCAGATGCCCCAGGAGTGGCCGATGCCACCTGCCTGCAACCACTGGGCTGCGCTGCGCCCCTCCCCCTGCCCCATCCCTTACGGACTTACCTCGCATATAACGAATTTTGGATGTAAAAAGGGTCATCGCATAAGAGCGAACCTGCATAAAGTGATGGAAACCTGTATTATATTTCCTCTGAAATGAGAATCCTGTACATCCCCTGCAGTTGTGATGCCTCTGCAAGCTGTGACTAATGCACACGTGGAACATAAGCACCAAAGTCTTTTTGTGGATCTAGTTCTGTTTTCTCTCTCTCTGGAAGGCCCTAGCTGAAGGCAAGTGCCTGTAAATAAAAAAAAAAAAAAGAAAAAAAAGCAGGAGGCTGAAGATTCCTCTTTATATAATACTTTTTTGAAAGAGCTTTTAGCTGCTTCCTCTGTTCAGCCAGTACATAGGTGGAAGGGGAGGTGTTAATCCCCTTGAAATCAAGCAATTATCACTTACTACACTGGTGCTAATTGGTGTATTCTAAGGGAACAGTCACAATATTTGCTCTGAACCAAATCCTCATGCTAGCAACAAGTCCAAAGGGGATAATTGCAGAAAAGATGATCTCCATGTTCCCTATCAGGGCACTGGATGATCTGTTTTAACTTTGTGACAGTAGATCCTCTGGTCCTGAGGCTCCCTGTATGCAGACCTTCCCCTCCTCTCCCCTCTCACTGTGACCAAAACCTCATCAAATAAATTAGCAATGTTAAAGAAGTGTTAGACCAGTTTGTGCATCCTCCTGCCTGTGTAGAGCTCATTCCCAAAGTGTTAAATGATGTTTCAGAGCTATACAACAAACTAGAACTGTTGGTTTCAAAACAATACCTTTTATTAGACCAACTGGCAAATGGCAAGAACATTGTCCTTTTCTGCAAGCTTTGCAGTCAAAGTCCATTCGTCAGGCTCTGGGAAAAGAGTAGCTGGTACAAGATGGTAAAAAGTCCCCATAGGTAGGAAATAAACTTCATTTTTGCACAGAGGGGGTTGGAGATGGAAGGCTGTTCCTCTGGGTCCATGAGAGTGTGAGAGCTGTGTTGAGTAGCTCTTTGATGTGTCAATCAGGTAGAATTCCTTCCCTGGAAGTGTCAGATGGCAGGCAGGGAGGTAAAACAACTTCCTTGTTTCAAATATACCAATTTTAAGACTTAACTTTGAGAAAACACAACAGAACTTTTCCTCCCAATGCATTTGAACAATCACTTAAAATGTTTGAGTTTAATGGGATTGTTGTGCACATTGAGAATTTATTGCTTTCTGTAATCTGTAAGTGATAATCTAACATAGTCTTTCTTCCTTACAGTGGTTCTGAGAAGGAGAGCAGTGTGACAGAAGTGCCAGTAAGCAAAAAACATAATGGAATGCATCTCACTCTCCCTGATGCTCATGATACTGACTCTGGTGAGGAAAATAAAATTTCTGTTCTCCCAAAAACACAGTTTCATGAGGAGAAAAGATGGCAGCTACTAGTGATCACATCACTGAACCTTTTATGTAATTCTAGACAAGTTATTTCATACAATTTGCTCCTCTGTAACAGTTGTTACAGGTTTTTCCCTTTCTTTTGTGAAATTCTTTGAGATTATGAATAAGACTTATCATTATTACTGTTGGTGGTGATGTTTTACAAAAAGTACCTGCAAGTGACACTTTGAGACTTTCCAGATGTCCTAAATGCATCACTCAGACATTTGATTTTTCATTATGTCCAACATAGAGTTCATTGAACATGAGTGTATGAAAGCCAGTCATTCTAATAAACTTCACAAACATTCCTTGGGTAACAAGCAGGGCCTATGAGACACTGGAGGTCACCTATACATACATTTAATCTCTGCATGTGACTATACATGAGCAGAAGCTGCTCCAATGTGCTGTAATTATAGTGCGTCGGAGCAGACTCGAGCGGATCTCAGAGCTGCTCTAATTAAAGCACCCCCCCCCACACACACACACACCCCTGAGCACATATATAGACACCCTGAAATTTCTAAAGAAAGAAGTTATATAAAGCTCCTGAAGTTCCTGCCCCATGCACATAGCATATTGTTACATGTTTTGCATATTGTAATACAAACCACTGGAAAATGTATAGGAGAGGTTCTGTTTTCCAGGGCTGGGGAGGTAATGAACATTTAGGACCGACAGTTTATGGAAAACTAATTTTCTGGATTTTCCGAATCTTTTTTCCAATAAATAAATTGCTGGGATTGTTTTCATGCCACACTGATAACAGCAGTAGAAAATTTGTGGCTGGGTAAGAGTTAATTTATTATAATGACAGTTAGGCCTTGAGGCTGTTGAGTGACTTCAGTGGGAACTGCTCTTACTCACCACAGTCTAGTACAGGGCATGCAGATTTAGTGGTTGGTGATCAATGGCCAGTGTTGTTTGGTGATATGGTCCAGCTTTTGCTGGCTATGGGGTGAGTTGACAGAGAGAGGTTGTTAGCCGTGTTAGTCTGAAGTCAGAAGGCAGGGTAGCTGCACCATTTATAGACTAAATGAGAGATGGGGAGAGAGACATTTACAGGAAGCACTGCAAAGGAAACCTCACAGGGTTTTGAATCCATTGTGCATCTTTTCCTGCAAAGGGGAAATTCAAACCCAAGTGTTTAAGGAAAAAAATAAAAGCAAATATTTATTATACAGTAAATATTGCTTTATTATACATTTACTTTATTATGCACTAAGTTTACAACATAATAGTGTATAAAATACCAGAAACATGAAAGTTAACTGTGGAAGGAGGGAAAATGGAACTTTGTGTTGCTGACCTATTATGACATAATCATATGGCTTGGGATATTTGGTATTTCTATTAAAACTTAAGCTACCAGAGTCAGCTGACTATATGAAAATCTTACTTCTTTTTTTCCCCCTTAAGGTAAGTTTTTTCATGGTTGTAGAGGGCTGGAAAACGTGGACTCTGAATGTTCAAAAATTGCACCCCCCAAAAAAAATCCAAGGGGGGAGGCAGGAGTGTGTGTGTGTGTGGAAATCTTATTATTTTAGGTTCTCGTGATCTTGAACATTGAGGGTTGACTAAACTGAGTTCTCATTTGGAGGGGAAGATACTTCTGGAGAAAAATAGCTACCTACCTTCAGTCATCATGTTCAATCCCCAACTATCCAAATGCTATCTCTAATAAAGTACAGAAGATATCTATATATACCCCTCTCCACCATGGTTGTGGAAAGACATTGCGGCAAAGTTGGGCACATGAACCTTTAATTTGCTGAGTCTGTTGGGACTGCTCTCATGTTTGCAGCGTTGAGTTCTTAGTATATATTTTTACGTTATAATCTTATCAATTCTGTGCCCATCTCTGTATGCCTCTCTTAATCTTTTTTTTCCATATCCTTGCAATATCCCTTGCTATGATAAAATCCATTGTTTGTGTGGATCAGTGTTTTCTAGTTCATATTTGTCTTACAGGACGTATTGGGTCAAATTCAGCAGTAATGTAATAGAAACGGTTTCTATGCCAAATGAATAACAAGAGGGTTGAATGTGCTGTCATTTGTGCATCCTTTTCAAGAATGGACCTTTTACTGTGAGGCAGTAGAGTTCAGAAGAGGGGGAGAAAGAGGCCCAAAATCTGAAAAGCATCAGCATAAATGTGGCTAGACCCTCCTCTTCACTGCTGTGTGTAAGTTGGTCTTAAAGCTAACATGAAAACAAGTTACAGAAGTTGACACATGAATAGTTTTTTAGG
Organism: Crocodylus porosus; assembly: GCF_001723895.1. Classification (NCBI taxonomy): domain Eukaryota; kingdom Metazoa; phylum Chordata; order Crocodylia; family Crocodylidae; genus Crocodylus; species Crocodylus porosus. The sequence goes on along the minus strand of NW_017728943.1, from coordinate 52,215,952 downwards.
GACTGGAACAGGGTGAAATAGGATCATGATTATGTATTTTAGAGGCAAAATACAGTTTGGACCCCAGGTTCTATTTCTAGCTCTGCCACTGACTTGGCATATGGCTTTAGACGAGTCACTTTTTTGCTGAAATGTTTCAATTTCTCATGCCTTGGTTTTTTACCCAAAAACCTTGCCTGACTTTACCCCCGGACTCTCAGCTGTAACTGCTGCTTACCACTACATGGAAGGAGCCTGGGATTTGGAAATGTTGTGGATCCGGCTCAGTTTTCCATTTAGAAATCCCAGGTTATCAAGGACAGAGGGATGGCTGAGCCACACCATCGCAAGAGATGGTGGAAGCTTCTTGGATCCTTTAGCAGCCAGTATAATTTAGCAGCCTTCACATTGCACTACTTGGACATAGGAGTCTGACCCTGTGCAAAATGGCAGAAGGCTCAAGGGCAAAGTGAGCTTTAAGACAGTATTTTACACACATGTAATGACTTGCTCTGTGTCTGGTATTGCAGTGGCCAACCAGTCTGTTCCTTTACTCCCTCCAAAGTCCAAATTTCACTAATGCTGCCTGGAGGCTGCTCTTGCTCCCATTTATGATAGTAGGGATGGGCTTGATGTTGAAAGGACCTAATTTTCTCCATATACCCTAGATGCGGGGGGTGCCAGCTTCTTTGGCAGAGCAGTTCCAAAGGTCTAGAGCAGTGGGGCTCAACCGTATAGCCCCATGGATCAGATCCTGCAGGTGGGGGTCAATCCACAGGCTGGATCCAGCATGGGCTCACTATAGAGGTGCCATCAGGCATGCCAAAGCAGTATTGAATCATGGATGCAGCCATCGCATGACCCTGCATGCTGGTAGACATGATGGTGTCATCTAGCCTGTGGCACTCCCCAAGAGTCCATAAATTTGGCAACACTCAATGTTCAAGATCAAGAACTCAGTTTAGCCAACCCTCAATGCTCAAGATTTTTCAGAGGAGTGGTGGCAGCGTTAATGCTACAGTTCTGGGAGCAATTAATGCTACTACCCCTCCCCCCTGCCAGATTTCCAGACTTGTGAGGAGTATATGGGCCAGATGACAGCTCTGTGGGCTAGAGGTTGCATGTCACTGGTCTAGAGCTTTTCAAAGTCTGCTCCTTTGCAAGCTCCTTGGGGTTGCTGCAACTATTACCTATGTGAAGAAGGGATGGGAGGCAACTGGGCTCAGTGCCCTGGGTTAGGTCCCTTTAGGTGTGGTAGAAGATGACCTTGGCAGGTCCTGCTCTCAGTTCTACCTCCTCAGTTACTGAGAGCTTTGAGAAAGGAGTTTTGATTCTGGATAATAATGGAGCTGGCTCTGGTTTCCTCCCAAAAGTCCCCTGAAGGTACTCTGCCACAGAGCTGTAATGTTCAGACATTTTGTAATCTCTGGGATCTTCACTGCAGGGAGGATTATTCATATGATGTTTGACACCATCCTATTTTTCAATAGGATTATTTTAGGCTCGAATCTCAGTCTTGTTGTTAGGAAGATTAACTTCCCTTTGTTTTCTTTAGCTTTTCCTGTGTAAATCAGGGCTCTCGACTCAATTCACTGATATCAGTCTTGCTGTTTTTATGTGAGTTTTTTCTGATTCGAGCTTATCTTATTATTCTCTTGGCCAAATTGCTTCATAATGCAGTATAGGGCTCTGTGTTGCTGGTAGATATTGAAGTTCCTTTCCACTCTAATACCAGTCTGTGGTACTAACCAAGGGGGGATTGTCACAGACGCAAAAATATTAAAGTTGGTTCTTGTCTTAAAAACATATTTAACAACCAATTTAGTTACAAGTATGAAACTGGCATGAGCTCATCATGGTGAAAATAGTTTTGTTATTTTTATGATTCTTCCTCCAAATCTGTGGAAAGTTTACTGCAAGATGTAATTTAGTTTATGCTTTAATGAAGCTGTTACAAAAAGAGAGACAATCTCTACTAAAGAACCGATAGGTATGATCGTGTCTTATCCCAGTATTTGCATATATTTGGAGGCACAGAATTAAAGTTCTGTGGTATAATTTTTGGGTATGTGTTAACTTCAATCTTTACATTTCTTTTGAAGGGGACAGTTTGCATTTCCACAGACTTCTGGCTAAGGTCCAGGCAATATTAGCTTAATGGGTGGATATTTCCTCTACTTGGAAACCATTTCCTAGACGTGCAAAGGAAAGGTCTCTGGGATCTTTGGCTTCTACGATGCACTAACTTGGTTAAATTTGTTTTTGTGGAAGAGCGAACAGATGTAAGTGGAAAAGAAATCAAATGCCAACAGCATATTAGATACAAAGAGCCTTGGGCTTTAAAGTCCTGAGCAACATCAGCTCCCTCTGCGTGCAAGGTGTATTGAAGACCTCAGTGGGTGGCAGAATCAAGCCGAAGAGCCATATACTTTTATTTGAAACTATGCAATTAATAAGTAGTAGGGGTAGAGTGAAAGATAACTTCTGTTTCTTGGAGTCTGCTTTGTAACACTCTGTGTAGAGTCTGCTTTGCAACAGATGGATGCTTTACCAGCATAAGTGTCCCAGCTTGCAGCTCTTCAGAGCGCAGAAAGTTGCACTGTGGCAGTACTTGACTTGTCTCGGAAGGAGACTAGGGTTTCACTAGCCTCTGGTACTTGAATGAGACTTACTTGCCTGTCCAGCTACATAAAATCAGAGCAGTTCCATGTGTCATGGTACTGGTACTGGTGGCTTCAAATAACATGGCTCCAAGAAAATTTTAAAAGAGAGAGTCTTAGAAGATAACTAGACTTGAATTTCATTTTCAAAATATTTTTATGTGAGGATGGGCCCTAAAATAACCTGAATAGAGTACAGAGCCAAAAAAGGAAAGATAATTTAATATGTACTCTCTCTTTAGGATTTAGGAGGAATTTTCTCAGCCTAAGATGCTCCTAGGTCACATGTGCAGCAATGTAAATTTCTTTTCTGAGGAAATTCTCCTGGGCCTTCTCTGGATCACTGAGCTGAGTGCCTCTTAAAAACTATTTAATTTTCACTAACTTTAAAAAAAATGGGACTAAATCTTCCTTGAGGCACATTTCAGAGGAATCTTGTGCCTGCTAAAATAGGGAAGGCAAGGACTTCTGCACAGTAAACCATGGCCAAAAACTGATCCGTTAAAAGACACTGTTTAATAAAATAAATTCTCTGAACAAAGCTGAACAGCTTTTACTGTAGAGCTAAAGTTGTAATTGCTGCTTTACTGCATTGTCATCTCTTGGAACATTAGACAAGGAATGTCTTTGAAAAATATGTAGGAACTTAAAGCATGGATCTAGGAAGAGCACATTTACATATTCAAAGTGAGTCATGGGAGGTGCATGCACCAAGAGCATTATAAAGCTGTTTTGAAGTTTGGCTGCTTAAAATGAATTGCATTTGTTAGCAGTGAAATAATAGGAGAATATGCTCTATAACTACTCAAGCCTTTTAGCTGTCCCTGGATATTCAGATTTTCTCATTGGCAGTTATGTAAAAGCTATGGTCAGATCCTGGCCTGTGCTGCACCAGGTGCCTTAGAAAGCAAAGGGGTGTAGAAGGAATCAGAACTCATGGGAGAGGTGATATCTTTTATTAGACCACCTAGATATTTGCAAACATATTATTGTATAAGGGATGTAGAGATACCTTACACCCCTCCCATCCGGAGTATCCACACAGCACTAAGGCAGGATTCCAAGTGGGTGCTCATGTCAGCACTAGGAAAGGCAGGGTGTCAGGCTGATTCACTTGCTGGTATTGCATAGCTCTGAAGAGGGTTGTGGTTGTGGGAGGGCACTCCTCCTTCCTTTTAAAGGTAGCAGTGTATGATGCCCTCCCATAGGCTCCTTAGGTAGTTGTCCCCTCTGTTGCTTGGAGCCTTTCTAGCCTTAAGCTGGTAGATAACTTTTAAGTAACCACCACAATGCCTAGGCAGTTCCAACAGAGAGAGACAAGTTTAACTTTTAAGATCTGGTGATCTCCTGGGTCAACACATTAAAGAGCGATGCCAGTCAGGGCTATGGCTTCTGTTGCAGCTGCTCTTTAGAGAGTGATTATCCTCCTTAACTTGTTTTTGTCTTCTACCTTTATTTATTAGCTGTAACCTAAGACGATTAAAACCAAACTCTAGCTTTAGATCATTTCTCTTTCCTTCCACTTCATAACCTTTCCTTTGGTTAGTGCATCCTGGTACCTCTCCAGTACCCATGTGCACCAGGTTGGTGGCTTGATCCTGCTCCTACCGTGCTTTGTAAGCCAATGAGAGCTCTCTGTGTGCCTGTCTTTTGTGCCTGTCTTTAAAGAACAGTATTTGACAGGAGATTATATTCTCAGAATTGGGAATGTTAAATACATTATAGTTATGTACATGTTACCATATCTGACAACCACCAAGTTGATGTAGTTCAAGTTCTGTACTTATTCGGCTTGCTAAGATTAAATGAATAACCAAGTCACCCTCTAAACCAGTAGCATGATATTGCTGCCAATTGAAATTTTCATGCAATGAATTGTACTAACCAAATCAATGGGTCATGTTTTGTATCTGTTTGACAGGGGGTTTTTTATCTGTCAGATGACTGGCAAATCTTGTTAGCATACATTTGGTATGAGAAGTCTGATTTCCAGATCAGCCAAATAGGGTTGCTAGGATTGGATGGATGCTGAGCAGACTTTTTTGAAAACAGTGTCAGCCTCCTAATCCATTTGAACTGTAGCAGCCTGTGGATTAATCTAGAAGTCTTCCCAATAAAAATATTTTTGATAAAGCCCAGAGATATAGAGTCTGATTCAGCACTCATTTACCCCAGAGTTAAGTGAAAGTACAGTATGGTAAAGTGGGAAATTGGACTTTGTCTTTACTTGGCCAAGAGAAAATGTTGGATTATGAATTCATCGGGGGTTTTGGCTCTTTTTAAGGCTCCCAGCGAGCCTCTTCTATTGCAGCTTCCAGACTGGAGCAGGCCATGTCTGAAGTTACTGTGCAGAGTACTGCCATGAAGCAAGGACCTATGCAACTATGGACAACTCTTGAACAAATTTGGCTACAAGCTGGTAAGTCCCAGTGTTGTGTACCACCTAGAACTTGAGAGAGAGAGAAAGCAATATCTACCAGAGATGTCTGCAAATATTCCACAGAGATTGTGCCTTCGTAACTTTGTCTGAGAGCCTTTTGCAAAAGCTGCCGCGATGCCATCAACGATGATTCTTATGATTCCCATTAAGCTTAAATAGAAGCGGGAGGAGATTTATTTTCTCGTTCCATTTTCTGAGTTACGCTACTGTACTTTTAATGCTAACCACATGCTTCTTGTTTTTCAAATGCAAAGAAAGCAACCTTTGCTAATATATGAAAGAAGTCTTGGGTTTGCATAGAGCAAAATGAATGCTGTCAGATGGATCCTCAGGTGATGGAAATTATCGTGGCTGCCATGAACTATTCAGCTGTGACAATTTACACCAGCAGGGAATCCAGTGTTCTCAGTTTACATACCTGAAGCCCTGTTCAGTTGATATATATATTTTTAAACAAGTATTTTTTTATTTGAATGTTCCAGATTTTATATTTGAGAAGTTTTCAGCTTTTGTCTCTCCATCCTACTATGGAAGACTCTTCAGCCCTTCCACAGAGATATCTTTTTACAAGACGGTAATGAGGGAATTATTTATATTGTAAACATGTCTGTTGGTGAGAGCAGTCTCATTTTGCCATTTGATTCTACATATGATAGAAATCATAGAGGAAAAGCATATACTTAATGTTCTTTTAATATGAAGGGTTCAGTCTTTGCTGAGTCTTAAGTGAAAATGATTAAACAAGCAAGGAAAAGAGAATCCCTTCTTCGTTTATCTTTGGCTTGTTTTGAATCTTCCAAGGACAGACAGGTTATCTGTCAGCTTGAGAGACAGTGACATAAAGAAATCTTGAAAGAGTTGAGAGTGCTGTGAAATAACTCCGTAAACTAGGGTTGACCTCAGAATTCCTGAATAGATTATTTAAGGTTGTCAGCAAGAGTGATATTTTGTCGGTCACTCCTTGTGTTATTGGCCAGACTGTCAGGGTCAATTGAAAATTCCTACCCTGCAAGTCTATTCTTGAAGATGCAACTTTTTCTACAGATCCTTAAGCCTATAATTTTGTGCCTGAAGTTGGAGGTAGAACAAATAAAAAGCAGTCCTTTTGAAGATTGGCTGAGAATTTTGCATTTTGTATGCAGTACTACCTTTTAAAGTCTCACTTAGCTAATCTGCACAGGTTATTTCTCACATAAAATCTGGCCCTGCTTTTCAGCAAAGATTTAATAGATGTTCCTGCACAAGGTGTCCTCTGGTTAAGACTTCTGTAGTGGCACAAAATATAATGTGTTGTGTTAACTGCACTGCTAAATATGAAAACTTGTTTAGAAAGAATGAACATGGAATCTTATGTGATGTATTGTCCTTTGTTTTGGTAATGCTAGTTCACTTATTCACCTGTTCAGAAATGTAAGTAATCTGCAGCAGGCCTTTTAGGCAGTAGTGAGAAATAGTGAGGTTCTGTTTTATTCAATGTATGCAACTTATTCTCGGTTTTTTGGGGGGAGGAAGATATGGGCAGCAAAGGTTTAGCTTATCTTACTGTGCCAAGAACTCTTGTTTCAGTTCTTCTTCGTCCTGCAGAGTGCTTTAGGTAGCTTACGTCTTTGGTGCAGCGTGGAAAAAAAAAAGTGTTAAAGATACTGGCTTACGGTTAGTCTTGCTATGACACTGGTTATGCTTGCTTTTCAGTGCCAATTTTTGAGTGCCAGTATAGAGGTGTATCAAATTACTTTGTTTAAGATTTCCTTTTACGTGCTTCAGATTCGCTGTCTTGCTTTGTACTTTTCCTTATCGTGTGTGTGTGTATGTGTATATATCTGCTTATTTTTCTTTGAGTCAGAGTTTTGAAGGTTTCTGTGTTATATGCCGTGAACAGGAGGTTTCTAATTTCATTAGTGAAGTTAGTTATTACTGGGAGGTCAATTAATGAGCTCTTTGTGATGCACATGTAAAAGACTTCCTTTTATTATTTATTATGGAATTCATTGAGTTTTGATATTTTGAGAGATGAGGAAGCAGGTGTGTGCTTGGATAGTTTCAGAGTCCAGTGACTGATGGGCATAGCAAGCAGTTATTGATTTTTCTGGGAAGAACTTTGAACAACTCCTTCGAAGAAATCTATCTCTATGGCACCTGTGCAAGACCAAAAGCAAAACGTTATCCCTTGAGATTTCTAAACGTTCCTGAAACCAGTCCACTCCAAAACAACAAGCCTTGATAAGTAATAGTTAAATTACTAGTTAATATTCCCAAAAATGTGTACCATTCCATATTTCATTAAACTGTTCACTGTAGGAGGTAGCTAGTGTTCAGTTTAGCATGCTGACACCTAGCTTACCTCACCATTCATTGACGCATGCTGGTACAGTGTAATTTTCTGTGTATGTTTTTATAAGGAAGACACTTATCCTGTGCATAGGAAAGAATGGAGTTAGTCTCTTGATCCGTAACCAACTAATACAGATACGCGAGCTATTGTTAGCACTTCTAGCAGTCCTCATAAAGCAAAAGCAGAGTTGCTTTGTAAACCTGTTCTGTAGGAAAAGGTGGTTTAGCTGAGCTCACTAACAGAAGAAGAAAGTTACAACTATGTTAACCAGAGCAAAACAACTGAAGGATAAGCAGGCCCTAAAAGACCACTTCCTATGGCACAATGCACATTACTGTCAAAAACTCCCCTGGCAAAATGTAGCCATCTACCCCAGACAGCCCAAGATAAGGCTCCACCATCTGTTCTCTTTGCACACCAGAGCACGGTTAGGAAGCCACTCCTTATGTCTGATGTGCCTATTTGTAAGCTTTTTCTGGCAGCAATACTTAATGCTCAGCAAGAAGGCTGATGTTTGGCTGGTCTGTGGTTCTTAACAGTGGCAGTGGATCTTCTTGGAGTAGTGGCTCTTCTTAAAGGAGGCACCAGTTCAACAAAGGTATTTATTTGTATTTATAACTGTAGGCCTCAGGTGGTGTATCCCATTTCACAGTATTCAGCACGTGTTCAAGTTCTGCCCTGCATCAGGACCTAGTTTGAGTTGTGGTCAGAGGCCTCGCCTATGCTCCCCTCTCCCTTTTGACAGTTTTCCTTGACATGGCGCATCAACCTGCTTCTCTGATGTTTTCAACTCAGCCAGGTGTTGTCAAAACCTTTCTCTTCCTTCCCAGAGCATTGCTTAACCCTCACACCGTGCTTTTCCCCCCAGCATAATGCATTATCCTAGTTGCTCATCTAGTGTGTAAATGTATTCTCTCCATGGGGATGCTGAGAAGTTAATATTTATAGTGCTGTTAATCCATTATAGAAGAAAAGCCTCTGAGCTAAGAATTTTTGTATTGACCTTACCCTCTTGATTTCTTGTCAGTGCTCCTTTAAAGTAGAGAGTAGTTGGCCATGTTAGTCTGAAGTCAGGCAGAGGGAAGGATGGAAAACAGAAATGTAATCTGCAAGGGTTTGTTTTTTTTAATTATGATTTAAGGTTGCAACTTTCCTCAGATTTTGTCATTGCCTTAACTAGGCTGCTTTTATATTAGAGAGTATAATAAGTTAGCACAGAAGAGAACAGATAGCTCTGTTGTGGAGAGTTATTTCTCCTCTGAACTGCATTGTTATCCTTTTGGCTACTAATAAGATTAGGCTGTGTTGGTGTACTGGCTTTTTAAGGCTGCATAACAGTTTTAATAAGGTACATTCTATTACTTTAGTCAGCGTTGCTCTCATTTTAAGCTTTACTTTTGACTTCCCATGTCCTCTTTGTTTGCCATTAGTAGTACTGTGCATCTGACAATTAGCATCCTGACTGCCCAATACTTTACCAAATATGGCCACTCACAGCAAAGTAGCTCTTGTAATTTGATATGTGATTGGCTACACGCCTGCTTAGCACAGTCCACAGACCTCAGCAGGTAGACTTTGTGCTGATTTTGCTCCAGGATGTATTTAGAAAGAAAATATGAGTTTATAACTATTCCACATTAACACAACCCCCTCACCACTGGCTGTGGTGGGACTGGGAATAGCCACTTTCCATCTCAGTGACACGTTAGAGGTTTACCCTTTAACAGAGTTAGAATGAATGTGCCATAAATGTGAAATGTAAAGAGAGCCAGTGCAGCACAGAACACTGAGCTGATGGAAAAACATCTGCTCCCCTGAGTTGTGTACAGCAAAAGCTTCCCTCCGCCCCCTCCACAAAACGCTTCTAATTTATTTTATTCGTTATGAGAGAAAGGAGCCACGTTAGAGGAAATGGGCTCTGTTCCACAAGGAAAAAGTGGGGCTAAGGAGTGGGATTCTTAGCCACGGCTGGCCAGCATCCACACAGCTGCATCAGAGATGCCGCTGCCAGTGTCAGAAGGGGTAGGAAAGGACATAGTCTCTTGCTCCCAGACGTTCAAGTACATACTTTCACTTATCACACCAAGCAGTATTTATTTGCTCTTCCCTCCCTGCTCTTCAGTAACCTCAAGTTCCCTCAAGCATTATCTCTGTTGAAGTGTAGATTAGGTTTATAAGACTGACTTACTAGTTTTTGCGTAGGTCACTAGATATTATCTTACAGTGCAGTGGTGCTTGTTTAAATATTTTGGTTTAAAATAAAGGAAGTGCTTTGCAATTTAAGAAGTGTCCATTCATCACTTGAATTCTTCAGCTTTTTCAGTGCTACTGATTTGCTGGGTGTACTTTACAGTGACATAAAATAGATAAATAGAAGAAGTTGGAGCCAGGAGCAGGGAGCAGGAAAGGACTTGTGCTGAACATCAGAGTGTTTACTATAAAGCAAGTATTGAGCGAAACAAAGATTTACTGTAAGGAAGGCTGCCCCATAGTATTTACTTAATGGGAGGCCATCTTAAAGTTTCACATTGGTGGAAAGAACAATAATGTGAGGTGCCTGTGTCCCCCATGAAATGTTGATTAAAGAAAGAGACCAGCTTAAGTATCAATGAGTCTTTCAGTTAAATGGGCTATGCCCAAACCTTTTCTGGTAGAGGTAAGAAGGAGCAAGCAACTGCTTTCACAAAGCCCTTCAGTTTAAGGAAGGGGGTCCAAGCTAAGCCCCAGAATCCAGGTGCTTCTGGGGTCCTGGATCTGGGCCCTCACTCAGTAGGCTGGTGGGTCCATCTACACTTCTGTTGTTGCTTCCATTCAGCTGAAGGCTGGGAGCTGGACCCAATGGTCTTGTGAGGTCCCTTCCAGCCCTAATGTTTATGAAATCTATGAAGAACCCACAATGACACTTCATCTCATGGTACAGTCTGTGCATCTAGAATTTCTTACACTGTCCTCTGAAGCCATGGTCACTGGCCGGAATAGAAATTTGGACTGTGGCTGAGAAATCTGATACGATTTCCTGTCTCCAGATGGCTGTATACTTTCTCTTAACCCAACGTTTTAAAAAGTTAAAAGATCCCTAAATATGATAGAAACAGAACAAGTTGTAGGTACTGAATAGATGGCAAAGAGAGTTTCCAAAGTTGGATCAAATCCTTGGATCCATTAAACCTTGCCATGCTTGGAGGCATATAATGTCAGCAACTCTTAGATGTTCATCATCTGCCAGGGTTGAGCCAGGGACTGAAGTGTGCTAAAATCTTCAACCACCTGGACATTTTCAAGAGCAAGTTAAACAGGCACTTGGCTGGGGTAGTTTGGACAGGGATGGTCCTGCTTTCAGAAGAGGGATGGACTAGATGACTTTGTGAGGTTCCTTCAAGTCCTGCTTTCCTATGATCTTATGTTTGCATGCCAGAGTCAGAAAGTGCTCCCCATTGTCAAAAAAGAAAGTGAGACTGCTGGTCCAGCTTCGTGTGCTCCCTTTAATAGTGACTAGCAGAGGTTTTAGAGGAGGTAATAGAAACTGTCTTAACCCCTGCAAGGTAATCCTTGGGTTCTGCTCAGAAACATCCTTTATTTAATAGATTTCATAGACATTAGGGCTGGAAGGGACCTAATGAGATCATCAGCTGCAGCCCCTTGCCCATTTGTTTTCTTCTTGCTTAACAAACAATGTTCTTATTTATTCCCACAAATGCCTGATGTCCTTCTGACTCAGCTGTCTTGTGGCAGTGCATTCCCTACACTGATTGTTATGGTTACTTATTACTAGTTCATTTTAATTGGATGGCTCTGACCTTAAACAACTGTGCTGCTCCTAGTAGGGGATGTTGGCCAGTAAATCTGGATGATATGTAGACACGTTGCTTGAGTACTTCTGTGCTCTGAAGTGAAGAAGGGTGTAGTGTGTCACCAATAGTCTGTCTTGGCCTGTACCAGACTACAGCAGAACTGTGGCCATTCTGTGCTGCTTTGGGAGTTTGGTGTGTGTGGGGAATCTCCTGCTTGCTGTGATTACACCTCCTCCTCCTATGTGTCCTACAGAAGGTACTCGCGCGCGCGCGTGTGTGTGTGTGTGTGTGTGTGTATGTGTGTTGCATCCCCTACTCAGAAGTGCCCACAGTTTTTGCTTCACTTGTAGAGGCATATGCATTTACCTTGAGGACATCCTCAGTTCTTAATGCTTTTGTACCTAATTTTACTATGGCTGTGGCAGAGAGAGTGATGGGGAGAGAACCAGAGGGAGGGAGGGACTGAGAGCATGCACAAGCTTTAATGAACCCAAGTTCACTCCATCAGCTGCTGTCAAAAGACAGCATAAAGCAGAGGATAAAGTGGAGTAAGTGATTAGAATACAGTGGTGGGGGGCAGGGAGAGGATGTGCTGAAAGATATACAAGCCAAGAACTCCTAGAAACAAACAGGTCACAAAAGTTAATTCAGGTAATGGGATAAGAATCCATAGACCCTGTTTAAACCATACTTAACACAATCTAGTCTGTGGGTGATTTCTTGTTCTGTAATTTCCTGTTAAAACTGGGTTTTAAAATTTTTCTGCTTGGGAACAGCAATCTTCAAGCAGGGAAGGTCAGTGAAGGAGTGTCCAGGGAGGCTGAAGTGTTCTGCCATAAGCGCTTGTGTCTTTCTGCAGCTGATGTCAGATCGGTATTAATTCTTTCTTACACATAAAGATTGCCCTGTCTGTCCAATGTAAACAGCAAATGGGTATTGTAAGCAGGTGATGGCATATATGATGTTGCCAGAGTTGCAGGTGAATGCATCGTGGTTGTACTTGTTGTTTGGGCCGGTGATGTTGTGGTCTGTATTGATGTGTGGACAGACCGGGCATTTGGGTTCATTGTAAGGCCTGATACCTCCGTGAAGATGTGAGTTAGTCAATCTGTTGCTTGAGTGATACTGTTTGAGTTTGTCAGGACTGTCTGTAAGCGAGGACACTTTTGTCCCCCGTAGCTACAGGGTGCCTGGTCCTTTTAGGTTAGGGGCTTCCAGCACCCCTGCAACAGAGATGCTTTCCAGCAAGATCTAATTGAGAGGTGGGGTAATATTTGGGGTAAAAAATGAAGAGGAAACAAAGTGGCAGCTGGCCAGGATGTGCTGAGAGACTCCCTAAAAAAAGTTGTTAGGAAAGGTGCAGATGGCCCTGCTTTTTGATTTCCTAATGCTGGAGATTTGGAGATGCTTGGATCAGAGGGCTGAGAGCCAGGGGAACAATAAAGGACCTCTGCTTCTCTTTCTTGGAGAAGTCAGTGGGTAAACTCCTCCACTGCCCTCCACTCTGCATCTTGGAAGATGTTGCGAATGAGACCCTTTATTGTTCCCCGGCTCTCTGGTGCAAGACTGTCAGAAGGTGCTGCTCTTTTGCCTTCAGTCTTCTCTGACATATGGTTGTTCAGGAATCACTCAGAGCCAAGGAGTCTGCTGGATGTCTGTTTTGATTGGTATCTAAGATCCCCCTGCTCAGTGTGGGGTCATGAACCCCTCCACAACACAGCTGCTGGTTCTCAGTGACTCTTCCAAATTATGAAGCTTCTTCAGGGTAGTTTCCCACATTTTTCTTCTCCAGCCAAACATAAATATAACAGCAATCAACCATAACATAATAGAGAATTTCAAACATGTAAACAACCTCCTAACTGTGTTCAATTAGTCTCTGAGGTGCTCTGCACTGTCACAAGGCCCTGTAGATTTCTCCTGAGAAATCAGCATCACCATTGCCAGGCGGCAGTAAGTCTATTGGTTCCTGTTGTGCCATCATTGTGGAGCTTGGCCATCTGAATCTGCTGTGGTTTTTGCCATTTGCAATGTATGTCGTTCCCCTCTAGAATTTTGAGATGATGTCTTTCTTCCCCTCCTTCTGCACTCTTTCTTTGTGTGTCCTTCTAGGGTGACAACCTCATACATGCACAGGGCTCTCTCCTGTGCTATCACTTCTATTTGTGACCATTGTAGATGCTCACAATGTCACTTGCACAAAGTGGCAGCAGGGCCAGAGACCCCAAATCAAACTGAGTTCTTTGTTTTGCCCTGTCTATCTCTTTATAGATCTTTAAGTCCCCAGCAGTTCTGACATCAATTTCTAACAGTGCAGGTCTTGTTTTCAGCTGAACAAAATGTCAGCAGGTGGCAACCCATGCTTCGTTGGCTCTGTCCTGTAATTTAACAGTACTAAATACAGATCTGTGATTCCACAGCCTTTTTAGCAGGCACTTTATTATTTTGACACTATTTTCCACTGAGGATAATGAGATGTCATGGTTGCATATCTAAACCTGTACTCCACTGCAGGCTGCTTAAACTCATGCCCAGCAAACTGCAGGCTGTTGGCAGACATTACTAGGTCAGGTGTATCTAGTGAAAATGGATTTGATATGCACTATCGCCTCTTTAGCCATAGAATCTTCTAGTAAAGCTATCTCAGGGAAGTGGGAATAATCATCCAGAACAGTAGTTCTTAACCTTGTTAGACTTGAGACATCCCTTGCCAGCTTTTAATTTTTGCTTGTTTTTTGACTACGAAAAAATAATAAAACTAAGTTTCTGTTGCAAAGAGCTCAGAAAGCTCACAGCAGGTCGGAACATTTTTAATGGATTCCTATTTGAAAACTCTGAGTTTATCTTGTAAATCATGTTTGCATACCTCACAGTTCTAACATTGCTTGGCACCCTGTGGCATGCTTCAAAGGATCTCAAGGCACCCCAGGGTGTTGCAGCACCTGGATTGAAAATCACTGATCTAGGACATCATGTCCTCCAACAAACAGAAATAAATCTATGCTTACTTTGTTCCAGAGGCCAATGCTCCCCTGCCACCAAGACGGACTCTATTTGGCTTGGCTTGTATTTTTGGCACGTGCCACAAGTTTCTGCCACCTTCCTTGTTGTCACTGTTTATTTCAAGACAATGGAAAGCATTTCAGGCTCTTTCTAGCTCACCAGCGTGCTACTTTTAAATAAAATCGCAGCCAACCCTGAGTGTCTCCCTTAAATAAATGCATGAGACTCTTTCACCCGTGGATTAAAGGCTAAAGCTCCTGTCCGTACTTGAACCTATTGACACTAGGATTTTCTGAGCGCCTGTGATGTATGAGCTACTAGTCTCTAGTTTTGACCGTGCTCTTACAGGAGAATGGGACTGGTACCTCCCTGCAGGCATCTGTGAACAACATTAGTTTTGTGGTTGGTGTCACAGTGCTTCAACTTCAGATTCTCAAACTCTCTTTTTAAGAGTTACAGCCTACTTCCCTTGGGTATCTTCACCCAGCAGTGCTCTCGAATTGCTCGTTTTGGTAGCTGAATGAAGCACAACATTTCTCTGTATGATTCAGCATACTAGGTGTTTTTCCACCTTTGTTGGTACCAGTATATTGGTGATGGCCCCTGTCCTGCTGTAACCTACCTGTAGTTCTTGTATTAACTGTTCTCCTAAGTATGTTCTTTCCTTTACACAGAATTTACCTTCGTTTGTTTAGGATTAGCCCATTAGCTCTTTCCTAAATTGCTCAGAACCTCTGGTCATGCTTTTCTGTTTTTGTCCAGTAAAATGTCATCAGTGCAGAACTTTTATAATTTCCATACCATTAGAAAATCATGTTTTCCAGTGAAAAACCCTGGGTGCCTAGCACAACCCAAATAGAGCAAATGGTGTCTCCCCAAAGAGGTCTTGAATGTGCCATGTGACCTGTTTTTTCTAATCCTTTTTCTAATCTGCTGTAACATTAGCCTTGTGTGCGATGCTACCTTGGAAGGGGTTAAGATGACTACCTGTAAGCTATGAGTTGTTTGACCACTTATCTTCTACTGCCTGTGGGTTTTCTTTGAGTGCTGGTGTCCCAGTGTCCACCTCGCCTTCCTATAGGTCCATCTATAGGAAGCATGTCTTATGTACTTAGGAACTGGATTTGCTATGCACAAAGGGGGCATCAGCTGCTTGTTACATTTTGCAAAAGCCTTTTTTAAAATGAGCCACAATTTTGAGAGTGACCTTGTGCAACTGTGCATCAGTTTCTTGAGTCTTCAGTAATTGTAAATAACAGAGCTGGGTTACCCTTTGAGTTCTGTGCAGCTGCAACCAAGCAATTTATTAGTTATGGGAATGAGAAATGTCAGGCAGGCCCTTGTATTCCAGTTACAAATAGTTCCTGGCCCTTTCCCTGACAAAAGACAGCCTTGAGAATGCAAATTAATTGCCTGATTTAAATGAACAAGTAGCTAGGCTTCACTTCTGGAGCAGGGTCCATATTACATGATGATTTCTCCCTCTCCTTCTCAGAGTATACCTAGCATACCAAATGAATCGGAGTGAAGTACAGAGTGTATCTTGAAGAATTCTCTGACTAGCCCACATCCACAAAAAAGCCTTATGCGTAGTGGTGTGATAATGGTCAACAAGGATTCCACTGTGGCAAGCAACTGTCAAGCCCATGTCACTAGAGAGGGGTGGGAGAGAGAGGGAGATCCCTGTGATCTCTAATTGCTGTTGAGAGCATACCTGTCACAGAGGACTGCCCACATATTTAGGGTGGAGCCCCTTCTGAAACCAAGTGAATGTAGTGGAACAGCAAACACGTGACCAGGCAAGTTTGTCCTTTTACCTAGAGCAGGGGGTTTCAAACTTTTTTAAGAAGTTTACCCCTTCTGGTTGTGGCGGCCAGATGCGGAGTGGGGGGAGAGGAGGTTCACATGTGGCAACTGCCACTGTCACCCACCACCTCACACCGGTGTCCGGCCGGCGGGTGGCACTTGTACAGCCCACAGAGGGGCATCTCTACCCTGCTCTCCTGGGCCCTGCTCCTTGGAAGCAGTGGCACAGGATGGTGCGTGGCAGTGCTCTGTCTCTGGCCACATGCACATATCCCCTAGGACCTTTCCAAGTACTCCTGGGAGTACGCGTACCCCCGCTTGACAACCCCTGACTTAGAGCATGGAGAGAACACTCCCAGGTTGTCTCCCTGCTGGTCATGTTGCTGTGGCTTGTTTGTAGCCTTGTTAAGTAGTGCTCTTTATGCAGAGGATGCTAGATCTGTGCTTCAGATCCAGCTAGCACAGAGCAGAATAGTGAGATAGTCAGTGTGTGGGCAGCTGTCAGCATTCAGCATTGCATCTCAGATACCAGTGATTGTGCTCAAGCTTCAAAAGGATTGAGGTTGTGCTCCAGGGCAGTTCACATGGCAGAAATTTACTTAAAATACCTTTGATTCCTTTGGCTAGAATTCCCATTGTTCTTCTTTTATGGCAAGGATTCCACGCTGACAAGGTAGAATTATTCTTGATACCACTTTGAAAAGCATAGGAACCCCGGAGGAAAGTCAGCTTAAGGAACAGCATTAAGCTGTGCTACTCTTATTTGCACTTTGATGTTGAAATGGCTGGTTAGAGTGTTGTTACTTCAGAGCCGGAATGTTTAACAGGATGCTGCCAAATATCTTTCCTCTGAGAACAAAAAGCAGCTTGGAGATTTAAGGCAACAGCTCTCTAAGCTGTGGCACAATCATGGTGTATGCTGCTGGTCTTCAGAGAGCTGGTATGTAACAGGTTGCTGGGACCTCTTGCTTTTTCCAGCTGTTTCTGAGTGACCAGGTTCTTCAGTGTAAACGAGGCTAGATACCAGCAGAAATGGTTGGAGCCCACGTATTGGGGTTTGATGTTTCTGAAAGAAGAAAGTGGATCCCATGCTCAGATACAGGATCTAACGTTAAGATTGCAGTTATCAGTGGAAATGGAGTTGCTAGACACTACAGAGAGTTGCTAGAGGAGTCTTAAGCCATTAGCAGGAGAGAGATGTCTTAGGTAGCAGGGGAAAAATAGGTACTTGGGTAATACATGCCAAGGAACAAAGGAGAGAAAGGAATAGAGTGGATGGGAGGAAGTAGTTAGGAGCCTAATTCAGCACCACTGAAGTCAACTGTATGCTCCTGTTGATTTCAGTGAGTGTTAGATCGATCTTCTTGTAATGAAAGGAAACAGTGAGGGACTCTCCCCTTCCCCCCCATTAAAAAGCCACAACATTTGTTTCATTAAAGACCATTAAAATGACTGTCTGTATTAGAATTTAGCAGTATAGGTGGTACATGAGATGGTCTTTCTTTTAAGTGGTCTTACCATAATGCATACAGAGAACCCATGCATAAGGAGCACACACCCCTGTGCTCCTTACCCCCTGCTGCTGCCTCCGCTTCTTGCCTGCCACCCCCTGTCCCACCATTTCTATTTCATTGCAACCCCAGCTGCATGGCAGGACCCACTTTATCCAGTTCAAATAATGGGACTGTTGGAAGCCAGTGTGCCCAGCAGACAGCTCTGTATCCATACCTGCAGCTGCAGCTTTTTGAAACCGTCACTGCAGTAATGCAGAAAGAAGAGTGGTTCCCTGGCTGAGCAGTAGGAATGAGTTCACTGAAATTAGAAACCTTTCAAGTAAAAAAAAAAAAAAAAAAAAAAGCAAAGCTTGTCTTCCATCTTGTTATTACTGTACGTACCCAAATCCAGGGTGACTTTGACACATGGAAAATTACAACAAATTTATAAATATTCCATGTCTAGAATCTAATTGTTGAGGGGAGGGCTTTTCTTAAATTCGGAGTTGCCTTGGATTTGGGTAAATATAGTACCGCAGCAGCAAAGATCAGTTGGCTGCTTGCCCCCTCCATACCTGTGTCCTGTCCCACCTGCCCTCCTCACCACTTCCCCCCCGCCTTTGTTCCTGTGCACCGACCCCTGTGCTCCTTACCCCCCTGCTGCTGCCTCCGCTTCTTGCCTGCCACCCCCTGCCCCACCATTTCTATTTCACTGCAACCCCAGCTGCATGGCAGGACCAGGGCCAGAGCAACCATGTGCTCTGTGCCCCATGCCAGAACCCAAACCAGAGCTGTGGAGAGTAAGCAGTGACAGTGGGACAGAGTGAATGCAAATGGGAATGCAATTGATTGCTGCAGTTCTGACTTTGACACCAAGGTCAGGGCTGGAGTTGGGAAGCTGCAACAGCCACCTGCTCCCCACCCCCTTCTTGTAATCAAATCCAAGAAGAGGGCTTCTCCCCCATGTTAAACAGTGGGGAAAGATCTCTTTTTGGATTTGAATAAACATGATATAGTCACTCCATCAGATGAGTAGCCCTTTTGATTTTTTGGGGCCTGTATCTAGTGTCACAACTTTTCCAGACTGAACTGCTCTCTAGGGATGCTTATACACATGAGTGGGGTTTATTTTCCCCTAAAGTGAAACAGTGAGTTTCTAATTTGTGGTTTTTTTAATTGTGACCCACCGTTTCAGTTTAGGGGCTTCTATCACTGTGATGGAACAGTGACAGCCCGCCGTCAAGTTACCCCCCTTGCCCCCTCCCCTCCTGAGAGGGAAAAAAGGGGCAAAGGGCCCAATACTTTTTTCTTTTTTTCCCCCCTGCCTGCCTCTTTCTCTCACAGTCAGGTGGCAAGGTGCCAGCAGCCCCTGAGCAATGCTGGTGCCCCCTGATCCTTTTCTCCAAGGTGGCAACAGCCAGGACAACACCTGCCCACTAGCAGCCTGCCCAGGGGTGCTGTCCCTGCAGAGGGAAGGTTTAGGGGCCACCAGCATCTCGCCCCCCAAGCTGCAGGCGTGGCAGGAAGGCTCCACCAGGAAAAAAAAGAATTGGGCTTGCCCACCTGGGCCTGCCCGAACAAGCTGCCACCAAGCCGTGCAGCCCCTGGGCTATGGGGGGCTCAGTGCTTCCCTGTGCAGCAGTGGTGCCCCCAGGGGCTGCCCAAGCAGGATGCTAGCTGGGCAGGTACTGCCTCAGCTCACAGGCAGCACCTGAACTAATCTAATAGGGGGTAAAAAGAAGGTCCCGGGTAATGTGGGGCCCTTGCAGGACGCCATGGGAAACTTGGTCGTCACACCAGACGGCAAA
>NW_017728943.1:52181488-52196540 GCF_001723895.1 Crocodylus porosus | reverse complement strand
CTTCCAAGAGAAGTGGTGCAGGCTCCTACCCTGGGGGTGTTTAAGAGGAGGTTAGATGAACATCTTGCTGGGGTCGTTTGACCCCAGTATTCTTTCCTGCCATGGCAGGGGGTTGGACTAGATGATCTGTTCAGGTCCCTTCCGACCCTAGAAACTATGAAACAGTCCATGGGGTGCTGGAAGCCTGGTCATGCTCAGGGAAGCTTGGGCTTGCTGGGTTTCCAGTGCCCAGTACAGTGTCCCTGCTGCCTGGAACCACCTGGGAACGGGCTGACTTGCCCCTGGGGCAGTGCGGGAAGGCAGCTGGATGTAGTCGGCCAGAGAAGGTGGTGGGAACGGTTCATGGTTTGCTGCTAGTCTGCCAAGCCCGAGCTTCTTCAAGCCTGCCTAGGCTTCCAGCCATGCACTGTCCCCACCACCTTCTCCAGACACCAGACATGTACATACTTCACAATTTTTTTATTCACAACAGGATAATTTGCCCTAATCAAACTAAAATACATTTGAGTTGGTTTAAGTTGCCACACTCAAATGAATTTTAACAGAAAAAAAATGCACGTGTACATGGTGATGCCATTATGTTAGGCAAATAACGATTTCTCATCCTTTTTTTGTCACGTGGACACGGCCCCACCATCTCGTGTACAAGCACCCTAGAAGGTTGCTGCTTTACCAATAAAGTAACGAGTTCGCGGTGTACTTAGGACAAAACTGGGTGATACTCTGACAGTGGTTTTCAACCTTTTTTCTTTTGTGGACCCCTAAAATATTTAAGTGGAGGTGTTGGACCCCTTTGGAAACTACAAATGGACGTGTGGACCCCCTTAAATTGTAAGTGTGGGTATTTGCATAATTTTGATTGATTATAGTCATCTTTTGTGAACCCTTTAGACATAGTGTGAAGACCCCCAGAGGGCTGCAGACCACAGGTTGAAAACCAGTGCTCTATAATTCTACCTATTGGAAAACTTGAAGACTGGTGAGACTAGGACAGTAACTTTAACATAATTATGAGAAGTATTAGCCAGATAAATGACATGACTCCCTCTTCCTCTGTCCTCATCTGTCTTTTAGTTCTGTGGAGTTATAAATTCATTTACTTCATCTGTAAATAAAAGAAATGGCTAATAGAAAATATTTCTAGGAAGTACAGGTTTAATGTAAGCCTAAGTGATTTCCCTTAGCATCTATTTTTAGTTGGCTGGTGCTCTCCCTTCCTTATTTGCCTTCCTAACCAAAAGCACTTGTGTTCTTCCTTTTTGCAAATTAGGCTGCCTACACCATCAAATTATGTTCTATTGACTACTGAGCCTGCAAAGAAATGGACTGAGGTTTAATCTGATACATTACCATAGCATAAAATACAATTTGTAGATCTTATTTAGATTACATATTGCTTTTCATCTTTTTAATAATATTTGTTATTACTGAAGAAGATTTACAGGCACAGTTGAAAGGAAAAACAAGTATTCAACAATGCATATGTTGTGTTCAGTGCTGTAAGGGATGGCACATTCTCCCCTTCTGTCCCAACTTACTCTGCCTCGTTAGAGCAATGAGTTGTGTTACGGCATTGTTAGAGCCCTAGTCATGGGCAATATTCTTACTGTTTTCATCTTCATTTATGTTCCCATTCAGCAAAGTAGTTAAGCATGTGCCTAACTATAAGCTTCCAAGTAATCCCACTGATTTTCAGTTTGACTTGTCCCGTGTGTAATTTCAGATGCATGCCAGATTCACTGATTGAATAAAGGCCTTTGCTTCTAGTTACATGCAACGTGCTCTTCTCCCTCTCTGCACCCCTAAATGGATGCTACTGCTGCATTTTTCATGCTGGTATGGTGCTGGTTCTTCCTGCATGCAGTGAAATCTTGACCCCTCCAAGCCATCCCTTCTTGAGGTCGATGGCAAAACTCCCATGGATTTCAGTGGAGTCAGGATTTTCACCCCTGGTTTTCTGCTGCTAGTTTTGTGTTAGCTTTGCAAATGAAGTACTTTTTTTCTTCAGGCTGAGCTGTCACTTTGCATGTGGTAACTATGCTAACTTGAGTACGCACATTGTCAGCTGCCATGCAGCACTTGGCAGGAAAACACTGTACTCCCAGGGAAGCGCAAGTAAAATATTTTCTGTGCACAACATTTTGAATAAGGTTTAGTGCAGGCTCAGCATGACAAGATACATGGCCTCATTTTCTATTATCTATAGATAACTGTATCTTATTGGAGCTAAGGAAGGGAATGCACGCTGAGATGTTATGATGATTAATTATGCAGTTTCTGTCCTGCAAATTAACCATAGAACTTCACAGAGTCTCTGAGCAACTTGTAAAGAGTGAAGCTCTCATTGGAAAATGAAGGTTTTGCTCACGAAAGGTGCCAGATTGATAGTACTGGGGAACAACATTATCTACAACGCAGTCTAGGAATGGTCAGCTTCTGAGCAAGCTTCACCGTAACTGGTTAGATCAGTGATTTTTTTTCAACTGTGGTGCTGTGCGATCCTTTCAAGACAGCTGCTCTTGAGTGTGTGAATACCACGTGTAACTGGCAAGATAAACCCAGGTTTCAAATAGGAATTCACAGTGCCCAAAACTTTCTGACCTGTTGTGGGTCTTTGCAACAGAAGAACGGCTCTATTAGTTCTCAGAATGAACTGAAAGAAAGCTAAGATCTGGCTTTTCCAAGGGGTGCCTTGAGTCTAAAAGGTTGAAAACCACTGGCCTACATGATCCACTCATGAGCTGAAACACTGCCATTCCTTAGAGGCATTAAGGAGAATTATTCTATTTTATAGGTAGTTCCAAAGCTTCATTTTTGGATTCATGGCTTGGAGAAAACTGGATGTCCTGTTTTTGAAGACTTTTGCAAGATCCTAAGAACATTAGAAATTAGGTTTAGTGGATAACAAATGTTATTCAGTGTTTTTATTAACAAATGCATTGATCGTGTCAATAAAGCACATTAGTATTCTTGTTCCATTTTTTATTTGCAAGAACAATTTAGTACAGCTGTCACTTGCTGAGGAGAGTAAACAGAGCAATCTCATTTGCAGTCATTGACTTCATTTTTGTATCGTACTGTTGGGGATTCGGTGGGTACGTGTTTGCATACGTGAGTGATCAATATTACATTTGACGCATAATATGATTTAATCCCTATAGTACATGGTACATGGACATTTTATAAGTTTATGAAGACATTGAAAGAGTTGTTAAACTAAATTTGGGAATGAATGATGGTATATGGTATTTAAAAATATCAAAATGGAAGTGTCAACTTAGTATCCTGTTGTTCTCTTGCTGTTAAAAATTCTCGCTACCCAGCTATGGCTTGACAATGCAGATTGTGTTGCTAGAACACTGTTCTGTTAGAGCCAGATCCTGAATAGACTTAGACCCTGATTCAGAGAACACGTAAGTACATCCTCAAGTTTGTCTCTTTTCATAGCAACTTCTAGAATGTTTTTCAAGTGTTCTAGGGATACTTTCCTGAAATGAGACCTTACCCTACATTTAGTACTTATTACTGAGAGCAATTTCATTCAATGAAGATACTCACAGCAGTAGTAGGCAGTTATCATAACAGTAAGCATTTTCATTATGCAATCTTTTAAGCTTAGTACGTTTTAAGGGAGAAAGTGTAAGTAAAGGTTACTGAATTATTTAAACTAATGGTAGTTTTTGTTTTATAGCTGAGCTTTTCATGGAACAACGGCATCTCAAGGAAGCAAGCTTTTGTATCCAGGAGGCAGCAAGTCTTTTCCCCACATCTCACACTGTGCTGTACATGCGTGGGAGGCTTGCAGAGATGAAAGGCAGCTTGGAGGAGGCTAAGCAATTGTATGATGAGGCACTCACAGTGAATCCAGCTGGAGTGGAAATTATGCACAGCCTGGTGAGTTTGCAGGGGCTCAGCTTCATTATAGTGTTCATGTGCTTGATTAATTGTAATAAGAGGGAAGAGGACTAATGGTAGCAGTGGATGCCATTGTCTTCTTAATACAGAGGGTGAGTTTCTTTATTCCGAGAATAAATTGGCTAGCTTGAAGCTCCTATTTCAAGACTGAGTTGAATGTTGTTAGCTAATTAGGCTTGTGTCAGAAGTAAATATTTTAATTGTTGCAATACGGATGGTTTTGGAAGTTCATTTACTGTTTTCTTCCTGTCTTTGGTGTTCTTTCTGCTAACTCCCGCGTGTTCCCAGAAGCAATGCACTTATTTATTAAATCACACTTTCAAGTGTATGAAGACCAGTGATTCTCATCCAGGGTGTTGTGGCAGATATTAAGTAACTAAGCAGATAACCACAGGCTGGTCTCTGCCTGGGTGATCCCCCATTCGGACTCTAGGCCCCTCTGTACGGAAGCAAGAATTGTACTCTGTAAATTAGTTTTTGAAATTGAGTGCTACTCAATTCACAAAAGTTATGCAGGGTGCCTTGGGTCTAATAAGGGGTTGAGTCCAATGAGGGGTACCTCAAGTCGAAAAAGGTGACAACCACTGATGTAGACAATGTTTGTAAGTCTTTGTGCCTACCCAAGACTGAAGCGGATGATGATCTTAGGTTGAACTTTAATACTTGCAGCTTTGTGAAAGGTTCCATCCTAACTCCATGTTCTAGGGACAGTGTCACCCTTTGATTTTGGCAGAGGGAAGGAGTAGAAAAGTCAGTGCCAAATAGAATACACTTCCCTCCCACGCCTGGACTGGAACCCAGGTCCTCCAGGGAGTCTCGCCATCCCTCGAGTGCCGGTTCATATCTGTGAAACTTGCTGCTTAAGTTCATGTCTCATCCTGCTGTAATTCTTGTCCGCAGTGGCAGCATATAATCATTGTCGGTAAGTCCATTAGCTTGAGTTGCTCCCGTGACTTTAATAAAGCCCCCATGTGCATATGTATAGTGATACATTCTTTAGTGACACGATTACATACTTTTTTCACATAGAGGCGTCTGACTCCTCAAATGAATGGGATATACCTACTCTAGGGGATGTATCAGGATTGTGTGGTACCAGGAGACTGTTGTCTGTAGGGCCTCTGTTTTGTTTATTGTAGAAGTTGGAAGGCATACGATGAAAGGGAGGTCTTATGCTTATGGAAGATAAATGCTGCCAATGATTCAACCTTTACTCCTGCGAGTACTAAGGGCACCCAAAATTAGCCAATCTGTGCTCTGGCCCATTGCACCTCCCCCTGATCTCACAGTTTTATAAAGTTATAATGTTTGTGAAGCACTCTAAAACTATAGTGATGAGCATCATAAAAACCCTTCGAAGGAAGTTCAGGCCTTGGCTATAGCCACGCATTAAAGAATGACCAGAACATACTGAATAGCTACTCATTAACTGAATTCTGCCCATTCAGGGCACTGCAGGAGACACTGATCCTGTGCAAATTAAAGACCATATCCTAAGTGGTATCTTCTCCAGTTCTTAAGATCTTCCAGAAAGGCATCAGGGCTTAATTTGAATATAATGAACTTTAGGCAGCCATACCAACTATTGGACTTAGTTCAAGAGTAATAAGCTGAATCACAACACTGGGCAGCCTATGGTTTTGCATGGCTTCAAGCTGTATACAACTATGGGATGTGGATGCACAAAGTTGCACAAGCAGTCTTTAATTCTCATGTTTCCTAACTTAGCTTTATGCTACCTTAATAATGTTCTTTTAATGTAGTTTTGGGCATAATAGTTAAATGTTGGGTTCTTTCACAGAAAAAAGGGGTAAATATAAAAGTACCTTCTCTGCCTCCAGGAATTCTTGTTTGACTTCTAGTGTATTTACCATCCAACTGATCTCGTCATTTGCCAGGGAAAATTCTACCAAAGACAGTGCTGCTTGTCCCCAGTGTTTGAGCAGCAATTATTGAAGCAGCCATGCCTTTCCCTATAGGCTGTGAGAACTAGGTTGTAAAGCCTATATTTGGAACATTCCGACTTCAACAACATTGTAGACACAAATTAAGGACCAAATCTCGCAATGAATGAGCCTGTCAGCTTACTAATAACCACTTTTACATCAGGATAAAGTTAAAGTAGTTAAACAAATGGCCTTTTTGTTCACTTACCTGAAAACAGTTGTGTGATTCATAGCATTCCAAACAGCCATCGAGCTTGTGTGCTTTCCAGATGGAACAGAGTTGTTAGGTAGATAGAGGTGTTAAAGATAAAGCCCATGGGCCTGGCCCACAGTGCTGCCTTTGGGTCTTAGATTGGACCTGGACACCATATGTGGCACATGCCAGACTGGCCCCAGGCATTGCATGGGGAAAGTGGGGCTGGTCCATAGCACACACTGCACCCAGGGCTGGGCTGCAGTGCAAGCTGCTGGCAGCACCCTCACCCTGGGTCCAGCACAGGGGACCAATCTGTGGGCCCAGTCCTGCTGAGGACGAGCACAGCACCACTCATCTGGCCCATGGGGCCTGAATTAAGTTTGACAGCCTGTTAGTAGAGCAGGGTTATCCAACTTCCAGGTAGAGAGATGTCGCATGCCACACAGGTCACAGATCCAGAAAATGCTCCATCCTGGGCTCTCTCCCTTCCCACACTCTTAGCATGGGCAGTTTGGGCCCCCAGTCCTCTCCCCTGCTAGCAGCACCATATCTAGACTCCTGGTGGCCCCGGGCAAACTTTTAGTATCGGCCCTCCCTTTCCCCGAGATAATGATAATAATCATCATTTTCACCATTTTTGGGTCACCTTTCTGTCTGGGCCCCAGGTGGTCACTCGGTTCACTCATGCCTGTGTCTGGCCCTGCCTGCTAACCTCATAACACCCACCATGCACTCTCCCCCTCTGTATGAAGTGTGGGCAGCCCAGCTCCTTCCTTTGTCACACACAACTCGAGTATCCTGAACCCCTCTTTCACCACACAGCAGGCACCCTGGCCCCCCTACCACACACACAGGTAGCGGGGCCAGGGTACCTCAGCCCCCTCCCACTGGAGACAAGAAGTAGAGCTGGAGGAGAGATGGGGAATGCAAAGACCCTGGCTACTGCAGCAGGAAAAATAGGCAGGGAGGTTTGGAGTGGGGCAGAGTGGAGCCTGGGTGGGAGCCTGCATACTGCATCCTAACCCTTTGGGAGCTACATACAGCCCGCAGTCCTGTTGTAGAGTAACTGTACAGCAGATGTATCTGCAGAGTATGCTTGGGATTAGACTGATACACTCTGTAAGGTCTCCAGAGCAGGGGACTGTGTTCATAGTGTGTCTTGCTACAGCAGCATGTGCACCACCAGTACACAACAGGTGTAGTAGTACTAACATGAAAGCATTAGGATGTACTTGTAACTTTTAGGCAATATCATTTGCTAAAAGGCAGTACTTCTGAACTTCTTTACATGGAAATTAGCTGCAATAAAATTAATCTATAAATTTGTTATGTGGTATTGTTTTCTCTTGAAAAAATCTAGGTTGCAGAGTCCTTACTTCAGTCAGTTAATGGTTTTAGCAACTCAGTAGTCCCATTAAAATCTGTGGAAGCTCAACCTGTGAGTGACCACAGTTTTCAGTCTAGCGTTAGCAGTTGTGTGGAATGAAGCTTGTGACTTGTTCTTCTGTCTTTTTTGGTCATGTGACTGGTACTAGGAGACCTCTCTATGATCTTCCTCTCCTCATTTTTCCACTTTTATTCTTACCTTCTTTCCCTGTGTTAGGACAATCTTATCCTTATGAGCTATGCAGTCTCCCACAGCAGCTTGTCTATGAGTCACCTAAGTTAGCCAGAGGCAGTGACACGAAAGGATTATAGAACACTTTGTATCTCATCTCTCATCCTGCTATTGTGGACATAGTTTCCACTGAGTGTGCTATTCCTATGGGACCTGAAACGAAACTAAAGCATGGATCCCCAGTGTCTAATCCGATCCCATGGACTGATTCTACTTGAATAGCCAAGCCAGCTATTAGCTGGCTTTTTTGGGTATATTTTTAAACTGCATAACTAATGCTCATTTCCCCTAGTAAATAGCCAACATAACTTTTTGGCAGGAATTCCATGATAATGATAATGGAATGATTGACATGACATTCTCTACCAAATTAATGAAACCGAATGTAAGCCCAGACAGAATTTGGTCCATCAAACCAACACTGCATCCTTGTGGCTGAAGTACCTAACCATCACATCACTGGAATAAGAACTTGAAATGTGCTGGTTCACAGTGCATTCTGTTCAGCAGTATTGTCTCTTTGAGTCAGGAGTATCAGTGGCAGCATATTAGATTCAGGTCCTAAAGATCCATAAATAACAGTGTGAGCCAAAGTAAAAGTGTGCAGGGATACAAAGTAGGCTCTTGCCCAGCATGCCTTGCACATACCAGTTTGTTGGACTAGATCAATTCTCATCGTGCTTTAATTCAGGAAGGGAGAGAGACCGCCATGCATTTTCAAAGAGAAATAAATGGGTACTGAGGTCTCTGACGTCAAGCCTGATAAAAAATGTGAAATATTTACTTGACTCACAGTTGGGTTTTATTGATTCCGCTGAAGGATTGTAATGATTCCTTATTTCTCTTTTGAAGCCTGGAGCAAGAATGATAAGGATGTTATCAGAATGCTGCATAGCTTTCTGCCATTCCTCCTCTAATATAATCCTTATGTTTGATACTGAATGGTGGAAACAAAGGTTAAATATTTACTTTTTGTAAAAAGTAGAACTAAGAACAATCTTTTAGCAGATAATTCTACTCTTCTGTTGTGACCATGGGCACAGGCAGAAATTGAAATCAAATACTGGCAATTAATTTGATTTGATCCAAAGTCAAGTTATATAGAATATGCCTTCTACATAAATCTCAGCCGTACAACAGTTCAAGTATGCTCAATCTTGAGGATTTTGGCAGTTTCTAGAGAGGGATAGTCACATGTACTTAGTAGAATTAAAGAATCATAGGATGGAAAAGGAGCCCAAGGGTCATCTAGCTCAACCCCCTGCATGAATGCTAGATGAGCTATTGCTGTACCATGCCAGACAATCGCTTTTCCAGTCCCTTCTTGAAAGCTCCAGTGAAGAAGATTCCACAGTTTCCCTGGGCAGTTTGTTTAATAATTTACAGAATTTACTGTTAGGAAGCCTTTTTTGAGATTAAATTGAAATCTGCTTTGCTGCAGTTTAAACCTACTGCTTCATGTCTTCCCCTCCCTGGCAAGGGAAAAGAATTGTTTTCCCTGTGCCTTATGGCAGACTTTCAGATCTTTGAAAGCTGCTATCATGTTCCCATTTAATCTCCCTTTTTCCAAATCAAACGTACCTAGTTCTCTCAATCTTCCCTTGTACAGCTTGCATTCCAGCCCCCTTATCATCCTTGTTGCTCACCTCTGGTTCCTTTTCTATTTCTTTGCATCCTTATTAAAATGTGGAACTGCCAGAACTGCATGCAGTACTCCATCAGAGGCCTAACCTGCACCTAGTAGAGTGGTACTGTCACTTCCTGTGTCTTATGCAAAATGTCCCTGCTAATGCAGCTCACGATAGCAGCTGTTTTTTGTGCTGCATTACATTGCCGACTCAACATGTTGAGTACATGCTTCGCTGAAACTTCATCATGATTCTCAGCAGTGCTACTACCTATCCAGTTATCTCCCATGCTGTATTTGGGCCTTCTGCCATAGATGTAGCAGCTTGCATTTGTCTGGAGACTTGGGCAATAGAAAAGAGAACACAATCTCCCAAGATCCTTTTGAACTCTAATTCTCTCCTCCACGATGTTGGCAAGCCCTCCCAGTTTTGTGTCACCTGCAGACTTGATGACAAGGCTCAAGGTGTCTGTGCCCAAATCATTAATAAAAATTTTAAACGTCACCAGACCCGGAACAGACCCCTGTGAAACCCCAACTGAAACCTCCTGACATCCTGAACTTGATCCATTTATATTTACTTTTTCAGCTAGTTATCCATCTAACAGTTATGCCATCTAGCCACATTTTTCTAGTTTACTATGAGAATGTCATAATGAGAATTTCATAGATTGGAAGGCCAGAAGGGACCTTGGAAGAGCCCCCTGCACCAAGCAGGAAAGATACCTGGGGGTCAGGTGACCTTCAGCAAGGTCTAGTCTCCTGAAGATTTCCAGTGTAGGTGATTGCAGCACCTCTGGAGGGAGCTTATTCCACAGTCTGGGCACCCTGAATGTGAAGAAGGTTTTCCTAATGTTGAGCCTGAATCGATCTTCCAGGAGTTTGTGACCATTACTCCCAGTTTTCCCCTCACATGCCCTGGTGAACGATTGTTCACTGAGCCCTTAATGTACTCACCTAGTGTGGTGGTAAGCTGCTACCAGGTCCCCTCTCAGCCTTCTTTTCCACAGACTGAAGAGTCCTAGATCCCTCAGCCTTTCCTCATAAGGATTGCCATGTAAGACTCTGATCATACAGATGGCTCTTCTTTGGACTCTCTCAAGCTTGTCCATGTCCTTGTTAAAGGGTGGTGCCCAGAACTGGATGCAATACTCCAGTTGCGGTCTCACTGGGAGCTGAGTAGAGTGGAAGAATCACCTCCTTGGTTTTGCTGGAGATGCATCGATTGATGCATGCCAGAGTATTATTTGCCCTACTGGCTATAGCATTGCACTGCCAGCTCGTATTCATACTGTGTTCTTTCATTACCCCTAGGTCCTTTTCATTCATGGTGCTAGTCAGTTTGGTGCCACCAAGCCTGTAGGTGTGTTGAGAGTTGTTCATCCTGAGGTGGAACACTTTATATTTCTCAACGTTGAACTTCATCAGGTTTTGATCCACGCAACTTGCTAGCCTGTCTAGGTCTGCCTGTATTAGTAGCCTATCTTCAAGTGTGACCACACTTCCCCATAACTTGGTGTCATCTGCGAACTTGGCCAGTGAGCTCTTCACCCCCACACCCAAATCATTAGTAAAGATGTTGAAAAGTACTGGATCAGGTACAGACCCTTGTAGGACACCGCTGCCCACTTCTCTCCAGGATGACACAGATCTGTTAGCTATGGCTCCCTGGGTCCTATCCTGCAGCCAGTTTCTCACCCACCTGACTGTCTTGGAGTTAAGCCCACAATCCTCCAATTCTCTCACAAGGACATTGTGGGATACTAAATCCAAAGGCCTTTTGGAAATCAAGGTATACAATGTCAGCCTGCTCGCTCATGTCCAGGTGGCGAGTTATCTGATCATAGAAGGAAATGATGTTGGTAAGGCAAGACCTGCCCATGATGAAGCCATGCTGGCTGTCATTCAGAATCTTTCCTTCTGCAAGCTTATCACAGGTAGACTCCTTGATGGACGTTTCTAGGATTTTCCCTGGAGTGGAAGTTAGGCTGATTGGCCTGTAGTTACGCAGGTCCTCCCTCCTGCCCTTTTTGTGGATGGCCACAACACTGGCCCTCTTCCAGTCCTCAGGGATCTATCCAGAGCACCACAAGTTGTAGAAGTTTCACCAGGGGTTCCACGATGACATTGGCCAGCTCCTTCAGCACTCTCGGGTGAAGATCATCTGGTCCTGCTGACTTGTATATGTCTAATTTTTTTATGTAACACTGTGTCAGCAGATTTTAGTAAGTATTTTATTTTATATTAGCTCCATCATACTCGTTTCATCCACCAAATTAGTTACCGTGTCAAAGAGGGGAATCAAGTTGGTTTGGCATGATTTGTTCTTAGCAAATCTTTGCTGCTACTGATCACCCCCTCCACTTAAATATGTTACTAGAGCAAATTAAGTCAGACTGACTGGCATATAATTTTTTTGTCCTCCTTTTTAAAAATGGGAACTATATTAGCCTGTCTCTAATCTTCTGAAAGCTTGCCTGTTATTCATGACTTCGCAAATATTATTGCCAGTGCCTCCATGATTTCATCAGCCAGTTCTTTCTGCAGCCTGGAATGAAAATCAACAGGTCCTGATTACTTAAATTTATTAAAGTCTTTCTAGAGTTTTCCGCTATACTCTTTGCTTATCAGGATCAGCAGCCCTTTCCCTTCTTTGTCAATATTAATTTTGATAGCTGTCTGATTGCCCTTTGCAAACATACCATTTTATGAGTAAAAACACTCCAACCTTACTACAGGCCAAATTCTATACTGATTTATGCCCCATGCAACCCAATCGGAATCAATAAAGTTGTAGGGGGCATAGGCCAGTGCAGGATTTGGCCCAAAAGAGAAAGTTTTTAACTTGAAAAAAACAATTTAACTATTCTGAGAAGGACACTTATTGAAATCATGCTAAACCCACACCAGCATTTCCAGAGCCTCAGTCTGTCTTGTATTTTACATGAACAAGGAGACTCTCTATGCAGTTGTACAACTGACCCTGTGCCTTTTTGCCAACTAATCTATATGAGTATATTAGCAAAAACCTGTTGCTCATGTTAAGTATCCTTGACAGTGGCACCCATTACAAAGTAATTGTTTTAGAGAAGATATTTTGTCCTCAAGGATGCCCAAGATACAATTGCTGTCCTTTAGATCTCTTCCCATCTGCCCAGGTAGCACTCAAGGAATCATGCACAGTTGAGTATAACTTTAGCCCATCTTTTAAAGTTTTATATAGAACTGATTTGCCTATCAGAGCCAGAATTTCAAGGCTGTGGAAAGGCCAGTAGCATATAGCCCTTCTGAACACAGTGCAGTTGTAGCAGGAATGTGACTTCTTTGCAAATGTTTCAGCAGTGGCAAAGTAATTGTATGGCTTTGAATTCACATGAGCATATCAGTGAGATGTTCCTGCTCCGGCAGTGACCCTGGTTTGCAAATTGATGTGCACGGATAACCCAGCTCTGGTTTATTGGTATACTTTCTTGATTGTGTTCTTTTTTGTGAAGGACATATCCTTTTAGCTGGTCAAGCACAAAAACAAGCTCGAGAACAAATTTTGTGGAGCACTATGATGCCATAGACTAAGATGTGAAAACTGCTATGGATTAGATTGTCATATTTCAAAACTGGTTTGGCATAATATGGTTCTTTTGTTTAAATCCTCTTCTCTTCAGTTCTTCCACTGGCTTCATAGGTAGAAAGAAAAGAAAGCACTTGCACACAAAGACTTGAACTATTTAATTAGGCCTTCATTGTGTGCTTAGGATGCAGTCTCATGTTCATTTTAGCAGAAGAGCCAACCTGTTGTTTCTAGGCTTGCTTTCAGTAGCATTAGGGTAATTTGAAAAGAACAGTTTCTAAAGATTAGAACATGGAAATGAATTATTTCTGTTCATTTATTTCATTTTCATTCCCAGTATGAAGCATGCATCCTCATTTTGAAAGATGCCTATTCAGATAATATAAACATGGCTTGATTGCTTAATACTTTTGAGGATGGCAAGCCTTTTTTCCTTGGGGACTTGTTTCATGCTGGCATGAGGTAATCACAAAAATCATGGCGTAGGTTCTCAGGTGGTATAAATTGTTCTAACCTAGTCCTTATAATAAAGCCAAGATACTAATTAAAAGAAACTTACCTGGAAACCTGAGGTTGAAATGAACTCTGCTCTCATCTCTGGAAACAAAAGATCATAGTATTTGCATGAACTCGGTAACTTCTTATCTGTGAAGCTACTGTTTATTCCTGGCTATGTTAGTTTTTTGAAGTCCTTTTCTGTTGGGAATTATGCCACAGTACATTTTTATTTTCCATGACACTTCTCCTTTAGCATCTTAGGTTTCATTGAAAAGTCAAGACTTGAAGCTGTTCCAGAGGCTTCCAGTCTTGGTTCAAAGATGCAGTTAAACTATACTGTATGCAAACATGATGATTAAGAGCAGTTTCACTATAGTTATCTGATATCTGTGTATCCCTTTCACAGAAAGTTTTTGGAATAATAGTGTTACCATAGTTTCTTCATATCTAAAGACAAAGTGGGGGTGCATCTTTGGACTTTACCCAAGGACTTTGCTGTCAGCAAATCTCTGAATTTCAGCATGTAGGACCTTGAGGAAATAAATTATTTACAGTAATTTTTTATTCTGGGATGAAAAAGTGCTTGTAATGACATATTACCACTAAAAAATTATGAATGTTTTTGTGGTTGTACATATTATGCAGATAAATCTAATTTTCTGAAAGAAACTGTCTTAATAATAGCTCTTTAAATATCTTGCAATATTTTCATTTCTGAGACAGATTCAAATGAGTGGTTTGAGAATTTCTGAGCTGCCAGTAGGAGAGTTCATGCAAACAAATCTTTGTCTTCAAGTAATATGTAAAAGTGAACGTTCATTCTGCTTGGTTAAAAACCAACACTAATCCCATCTAAAGTTTTTGTATGTAAAGACTGTTTCAAAAGACAGGAATTTTTTTAAAAGCCTTTTTTCCAATTAGGTCATGATCATATTTAGTAATTCTCCATCTGATCTGTCATCAGTGATATTTCTAAACACTCAACGCTACGGTATCTGAATCATCACAATGTAGTAAGATGCATGCAAGCATGTATAACAAAACCCAGCAACTTCATAGAGTAATAAACTTAGGATATTAGTTTTACACATGCACACCATATCTGAATTTGTACAGTTATAAGTCTGTTGTTATAGTAGCCAATGCTTACCTAGAATTTAATTTCAGGATGGGGCTTTCTGTTGGCATATACAGGGGCATTTAGAGAGAGTGTAAGACAGGGGCAGCAATTATTTCGGGCCAAGGGCCACTTACTGAGTTTTGGCAAGCCATTGACAGCAGCATGACAGGCAGATAAATATTAATTTTCTAAATTTTTAGGAGCCCTGCGGGCCAGATAGAATGGCCCGGCGGGCCGCATCCAGCCCACGGGCCACATTTTGCCCACCCCGGTGTAAGATGTTATGCTTAGAGCAAGTTCATAGGAGTCTACCTCTGAGTTCTCCCAGTTTGGATGCTGATTCATGACCTCTGTCCAGTCTCTTAGGACTAGATCATTAGCAACAGTTCTGCAAAGAGGGGGTCCTCCTTCACGGAGCATAGAGACTGCTGCTGAGTCGTTTTCATAGATTTCATAGACATTAGGGCTGGAAGGGACCTCGGGAGATCGTCGAGTCCAGCCCCCTGCCCAAAGGGCAGGAAGTCAGCTGGGGTCATAGGATCCCAGCAAGATAAGCATCCAATT
>NW_017728943.1:52155637-52181072 GCF_001723895.1 Crocodylus porosus | reverse complement strand
TGCTGCAGGTTTTTCCTCCCAAGGTGGAGAACCTTGCATTTTTCCATTTAAAGCATTTTACTGAAAGGGATTGAAGAGGAGGTAGAGTAATGGCTCTGACATCCCAATGGAAAGTCAGTCTGCTGCAGTCTCTGCTGTGCATATAAGCCACAATACATCTCTTGAGTGCCTATAAAATAGGGATAGCACTATTAGTCTACTTCAGAAGGGGGTTGTAAAGCTTAATGAAAGTAAGTACGGCAGTTTCAGATGACAGGCACTAGGCAAATGCAAACTTTAAATATCAATACTGTATGTCTTGTATCCTGTGCTGTTGTTTTCTCTTGTGTTTTCATACTGTAAGCTCTGGGCAAAGACCTGCACAGAGCTTACAGATTTTGCACAGATATGCTCTAGACCTCTTTGTACACTTATGCCACTGTGTAGATGATGATGATTATTAATGGATCATTCTACTGGAAAAAGGATTCAGGAGTCAGGTTCGCAAATTTCTTCCTCTCGAGGCTTTGTTTTTGTCAGAGGGATCTACTGTGCATCTGCTACTGTGACTTCCTCTCCATTTTGTTGATAAACTGTTAGTGCAGTGCAGCGCAGTAAGGGACAGAGGAAGAAGAGGCAGATGCAAATCCGAAGATTTTTCAGCACAACCTTCTTTTATTCTCAGCATAAAGCAAGCCAAAGCCTGTAAAAAATAGCTGTTGCCTTTTTGGAGAGGCAATGACTCTGAATTTCTCCTTCTGTTCCCTAAATTCAGTGCAAGCATAAAATCATTGTACCAGGAAAGTTCTGCGGTGCTCTTCTGTCTCTTGGTTTTGAGAGACAGATGCCAGAGATAGAAGTGGAAAGAGCAATCAAAGAGGCACTTAGTCGCTCATTACAAGGCTTCCTAAAAACAGAGCAACCTTGAACAAAGCACATTACATTTTTAAAAATGCTGCATATCATCTTTACGGAGTTAACTGAAGCTGCTGGAAACCTAAGGAAGAAGTGACATCTTTTGTGATGCAGGTGAAAGAGCTGGAGGGTCTGACATTCTTTTTGGATCTACCTAATAAGGAGCATACAAGAAAACCCCTAGAAGTGGCAAATCAATAGATTGTTAGCAAGATCCTAATCCCCAGAAGGCTAGCTTTGTAATACAGACCTATTAAAACAGCTTTAGTCTATTATATATAGGTATTCACTTGATGAAGGGAAATCCCATGGTGCTGGAAACATGGTTCTCTGGCCCCCACTCACAGTCCAGGTCCATTCAATGTTGGAGGCTCTGTTAGTGCTGTGCTGATTTGCTGCTGCTCTTCCCCAGCTGCAGGGTGTGTAACAGCCCCTTAAGCTAAGTACAGGCAGTCAAAAAGCCCAAGGCTGAATTGATTCAGTCTTTGAAGGTTAATCTAAACTGCAGAGATTAAACTGAGAAACAACTGGACAGCCATTCACTTTTGATTCCAGAAATGCAGCCACATGCCTGCAGTGGCTCAGCCCAGAAGCTGGGAGCGCTAGAGTACAGCTCTGTGGCATGTAGCCAGCATGGGCTGTATGTTCACTTCTTCCTCCTATTGCCCCCAACGTCTCTGGGATTTGTAGTCCAGAATCAGAGCTGCAGGAGTCTGCAGAGTCACTCATCACTTCCTCTTCCTGCCAGTGCCTCTGGGATTTCTGGTCCACAGTCACAGCCAGTAGTAAGTTTTTAGCAGAGCAGGGCAGGGCAGCTCTGTACCCAGGGAAGGGAAGTTTAACCGCACCCCCCCCCCCGACCCCAGACCGCAGCCAGGGTTTGCTGGAGGCCTGGGGAGGTGGGGGGGAAGGAGCTGTGTCCTGCCTCCTCCCCACCCCAACCCTTCACTGCTGGAGGAGATAGCCCAGCCCAGGGGTGCTGGGATGCTGGAGAACTGTGATTTAACTTGAACCAGGAAGGGGTCTGGGACAGAAACTTCATAAACTGGTTTGACCCAAATCAGTTAAATCTGATAATACATTCAGCCAGGTTTATCTTAAGCCAGTTTCAGCCATTTTGAAACTGGTTTATGTGCACTCAACTTCTGTTCTGTTACAGGGTTAAACCAGTTTCTTATGACTTAAACCGGTTTGTGTGTAACCTCTGTCCCTAGCTCTAAGGGTATAAGGAGAGTCCAGGGCACTGGAAGCAGAGAGGAGGATGAGGGGGCAGTGAATTCAATGGGATGTAAAACACAGGCAAGGAAAGGCACAGGCTTTTACCCACTTTCAAGTTTAAAATATCTAGATGTAAAACTGGAAGCACTTTTCTGAGTTTTCTCTGTCGATTAAATCCACACATTATCCCCATAAACCATCTGTGTACTGCTACCCACTCCCATCCGCTGTCACCATAGGTTTGCAGGCATCTGAAGGGAGCCCTTCTTTGTCATACCCCATTAGAAGAATGCTATGCCATGCTATGAACTGCCTGTGTAGCATAACCAGGCACCTGACAAAGGGAAAAGGAGTGAGGTCAGAAGCATGTGCAGGTAGGAGCCAGGCAATGCCTAAAAGCAATAGGACAAAGCTCCTAGGTCCATGAATCAGTGGGGACTGCTGAGTCCTTTAAAAAATCAGACCACTCATTCAGGTGCCTAAATAAAGATTTAGGTTCCTGTGTTGGGCAACTGTGGTGGTCTGGTTGGTTGTTTGACTTGTTATTTTAAATCGTGAGCCACACATTTTTTAAAAATATTCAGATGTACATGAACAGTGAAAAAAAAGACTCCTTCCTTGCTGTCACTTTGATCACTTGCTGTCCCCACAGAGGACACTGATTTAAAGCCCCAGCTGACATAATGGTGCTCTCTAACATTAACAGAAATGTACGGAAAAGCACCAATAACAAAATAATCCCATTTCCTATTCAGGAGCTCCATTTCTGTTAATCTCATAATTTGTTGCTTTAATCTTTGCAGTTTGCTTATGATAAAAGTGTAACATTTGGTGTTGGGTGTTCCATTAAAATGCACTTCTGACTGCACATTTATTGTTTAAAAACACAAAAGAGCTTAGCTTGTGATTCATAAAGGTAAATGGCAAACATGGCTGGAATCAAAAGAGTTAAATTCAGCATTAAAAAAAAAAGTATTGCAGTGGCTCACCTGTATTGACAATAATGTCAAGCCAGGTTTAATAGCACAGTTCCTTATTGAATGAATTCACCCTGTAGGAAACAATATGACCTTCCTGTGCATGTGCAAGATAAAAAATCAATATTAATCCCTTGGGAGGAAAATATAGGATTAACAGAATGTTTGAGTGAGTCTAATTAGAGTCAGATGGCAAGAATGCTAACGTGAGAAAAGCAGCTCCTGGATAACTCTGTCTAAATACATAATAAAGTGGGTTCCATATATGTCATTGATTACCGTGCTTTTGCCACAGATACATATTCGCAAGTTGCAATGCAATGGATTTGCATCTCTTATGTATGGTTTCCTGACAGAACAACAGGGGATTTTGAAGTTAATCACCTTTCAGCTTGGAGATTTATGACCAGTGTGGTTAGCTGAGCCTTTCCTCCGTGAGGATGTTCAGAGCTGCCTGTTCTGAGCAGCAGTTCTGAGCTGCCTACCCACTATAGGTGGGAGCGGGATAATTAGAAAGGGGCTTGAGCGTCTCTGTCTAGCAGTTGCTCTCTGGAGTCATCTGGTACACTGGCATTGTCAAACCCAACGCCAGTCTAAATCAGTTCTAATTATTGCTATTTTTGGAAGGTGGGTGGGCAATAATTTTGGTCATACTTTACATAATGACCATTGATTTCTTAGGAAATAAACATAGCAATGTGCTTTTGTTTTCTCTCCCTCTGTCTGTCTCTGAGGCTCTCTGTTGGCTGCTTGGTTTCAGTCCTTTTCAAGGCCTAAGAGTCCTAAGCTCCCAGTAGAAGTTGAGGGCTCACAGCACCCCAGAGGATGAAGCCCAAGGAGAAACATTATGTATAGTTTTAAAGAAAACAAATCAGCTTTGGGCAATGGGTAAGGGAGAAAACCAGCTGGGGAAGTTGAGTGATGCCTTAAAAAGAACGGGGAGTCAGAGACAACACCAAGGCAAGCAACTATTCACTAGGTTAGGAAAGTCATGAGAACAGCAGCCTCCAAGGGCATTTATACACAAATATTTTTATGCTACGACATGCCAGAGATCTGGCACGTTGGAGTAGACTCTATTAATAAAGTCTGCTCCACACGTGAGCTGACACACACTGCACTGTTGTTGTATAAGCTGCGAAAAGTGCATCAGTACACGGAAAATGGCGGTGGTATGCTTTTGAAATAAAACACTTTCTATGTGCGTTAGTTCAGAAGTGTACCACCACCATTTCCTCAGTGCTGATGCTCATTTCGCCATTTATACAAGTGCATGTGTACAAATGCCCCAAGTGAGTTGAAACCTACTACAGTCAATTGTATGGACCAGAGCATGGCCTGTAGATTTCATAGCAGGTGTGGGTTGAGGAAGGGCTGTGTAGTGTGAGATTTGAGGGCTACTCTGGCAGTCAACCAGCTTGCACTCGGGGGCTCAAGAAAAGCACCTGTCAAAACAGGAGTTCTGTTTTGAATTAAGGGTATGACCTGCATCCGCTCCAGACTGACTGGTACAGAGCCTTTCCTTCCTCTTTGGGAGTCATGCCTTATGCAGTGCTTGCCCTCCTGATGCTGACTGTGCTGATCTCCAGGGATGAGGAAGAAGCTTCTTGTCCTGTCACTCACCATCCTCGCCCAGGCCCAGCGTGGTCCTCCATGACTGTTCTTTTGGTGGGGTGCTGTGTAATTGAAATAGATCCCGTATTTAAATATCAATGCCTTGTTACCCTTTGAGAAGGGGGTGACTAGAAGAGTGACAGAGTGATTTGCTTTGTATTCCTTGCAAGCCCCTTCTTTCCTTATCAGAATATTAATCGCTTTAGCTATAGATCTTTAAAGGGAGATGATATGCAGTGGGCATGTATTTGCAAATCCCAATCCCTGCCCACCTTCTCCCATTCTTTGCATTCAAATGAACGCAGAAAGAGAAAGCAGATTAGACTGCAGCATGTCTCATTTGCACTGCCACTGTATGTGCACACTCAAATTATCCTTTTGTGAGTGGATCCGTAGTTACCGGCGAGTGCTTGAGGACGAGAGACTGAAAACCACTGCCTGGAAATGACAGACAGCTCCTCTGCAGCCACTCAGTGTTGCCAAGCTGCATAGTGAAGATTGCTTATGCCTTTTTGCCAGATTTGACTAAACAGAGATAAGCCTGTAAATGCGACAGTGAAGCTCCCCAGATGGGATTACACTGGTGATACATGCTAGCACTCGGCCTCACCAGAATTGATGGCATTGTGCAGCAGGGTCATCTGTTTACTACTGCTTTTGCGTGAGCTAAACACTAAAGCACAGGGGGAGAGAGGGGGGGATTCAAGTGAGTCTGTGTGAAATGTGCTGCTTTAATCGGAAGTGTTCATCAGCTGATTTCCACTTGCACTGCCTGAGTTTCCCTTTGATTGTTTACAGGATGCTTATGTAGAGTTTAAATTTTGGTTAGTATAGGATGGTTTGGATAGGCATGATCCCGCCCAAAATACAAAACGATGAAGATTCACAAGGGCACTATATTAATGGCAACAAATCAGACAAGTCCCTTCCAGTTTCCAGCTCCAGCTATGAAGAAATAGGGCACACTTGAGTAAGGAACAAGTCACAGAATCAGCTCTTTTTGGAAGGGCAGCCTGCCTTGTCTGAGGCATGCTGAGATGCACAAAAACATTTGATTTGCATTTAGACAGGATGTACAGTACTGAGTCACCTCCTCAGCATTCCAGCTGATGGAAGTGTTGATGACACCTGAAACAAGTGATTATATATTAGATGCGCTTAGCATTTTATTGCACAGATTGAGGCAAGCAGGGGCAGATCAGGAGGGGGGGGTGCAAGCAGTGCATACCCATCTTTCAGTTGACTGCACCTTAGGAGCAGCAGCTGGGGAATTGTTTAAGTCCTGGAAGCAAAAAAGAATCCTCCCTCCCTTCCCCTCTGGGCTCAGCAGAGGAAGGGGAATCCTGCCCCTTTCTACCCCTTCCTGCTCCCCACCCATCCACTGCTGCCTCTGTTTCTGGCTTCCCTGAGGCTAGGGGGATGGGGGCCTCCAGGGTTGTTCCTGCCTACTCCAGCCAGGCTCCTTGCAAAGATGGGCTCAGCAAGGGACAGCAGCTGCAGTGTGAGTAGCTTCCCCCTCCCTGCCCAGTCCCCTTGGTGTTTCCTGCCAGCCCAGGAGCAGGTGCAGGGGAAAGGAACCACCCCATTTCTTCACCTGCAGTGTGGACTCCACCTCCCATCCCTGAGTCAATTGGGGACAGCAGCAGCCAGGGTAGGTGGGGTGGGAAAGGAACATGCTGCTGAGCATGGAGGGAAGGGAGAGGGAGGGAAGGTTTTTATCTACTTGAGGAGCTTCAAATCCTCCGCTGCTGTTCCTGTGACATGGTCTACCCACCTTGTTCCTGTGGGGCTTGGAGCCAGGGGGTAGCACCCCTCTGTGAAATTCTAGGTCTGCCCAAGGAGGTAAATCAGTACCATTGTGGCCTGTGTTTTCCCTGCAAACCTTAAACAATTGCACTGGCAAAAAGGATGATTCCCTAAGATGGCATGTGACATGAGTTCCTAAAGGCCTGAGGCAAAATGCACAGTGGTCAGTTAGTATATGGGACACGTACAAGATTAAAATTACTGAGTGCCTAAATAAAAATCTATATAATCTAAAAGAAGAAAAGGTGCAGAGCTGCTGCTCCTTGGCATTGTATAATTTTTGCTGAATATTAGTGTCAAATGTTAACATCCCAGTGTGTGTCCCCTATCATACCTGGTGGGGAATAGGTA
Organism: Crocodylus porosus; assembly: GCF_001723895.1. NCBI lineage: Eukaryota > Metazoa > Chordata > Crocodylia > Crocodylidae > Crocodylus > Crocodylus porosus. The sequence continues at coordinate 52,174,212 of NW_017728943.1, read as the reverse complement.
CTGAAAACAATATAAACAAGAACGGTGTGAAATTCAAAAGAGTTGGGCCTCTTGAGAACTCGGTAATATCTTTTTAGTCACTTACAAAGGACATTTTAGCTAGAGAGATACTGATGTGACAATGGTGGACTTGTGTTTTCCATCTTTAAAAACACACAAGCTACTTGAGTAGTTGTGATAAGACATCATATCTCCAAAAACATCATCTTCCCAGGAGCTACAGTGAGAGAGAAGTGTGAATCAAAAGTATGTATCACATACCAATTTTATCACATACCAAGTTTAACAAAGGCAGCACAGCCTACCTGAGGACCAGTTTTGATTATGGACTTCTTGGATAGGGGGAGAGAGTCTTGTAATTCTGTTGAGTATCTTTTTCTGGTTGCTACTCATGAGTACCTTGGAAGGAGGTGAATCTACATGTATCTCAGCCAAATGAAAGCTGCAGCATCTGATGAGTAGGAAAGGAGAAATGCAGACAGTCCCAAATGATACTTTCCATCTAAAGGAGCCCTTCTGGGGTGCAAAATAAAATCCTGCAAATGCCTATTTATCTGTGTTCCTGGGTGAATAGTAAAAGGAAAGGGGGGACAGTAGGTGGGGCTGACAGCTGACTAGAAGAAACTGAATGGAGTAGAAGAAAATTCAGAGGAGTCAGGGGAGCTTTGCCAGTGAACCAATAGGACAGGAATTTGTGTTTTCAGTGTTCAAGATTGCTGTGATTGTGGGTCATAATTAGTGGGGCATGAGCTGTTCATTGGTATCTTCATTTGATCCATATTTCTGTGGCATAACCTGTCCCTTTGGTCTCCAACTAACCCTGCTTCAGCAAACTCTACATGCCCTACCAAGATCTTAACTCTGCAAACCTGTCAGGCTCATCTTCTACCCTGTATACTCTAACACCTCCATCTAACGTGACATGAACCAGCATTAAAAAGGCACTTTGTTGCTGAAACATAGCACTTGTTCAGCATTTCCAAGAATAACATGACAGGCAGACCGAATGTAATCAGTAGCAAAGGTTGGGAATATGAATAGTATTTTAAACAGGTTTTGACTATTTCCAAGGTTTGTGATTTAACGAAAGAAAGAAAGAAAGATCAGGCTGTCCCTTACATATAAAGATTTCCCCAATGCAGTATTTCCTAAAGTTGCTAATGTTGAAAAGGGTTGGACACAGAGTATAAGTGTGCATTTTAACAAAAACTCGGGATTTTCTTGCCTCTAGATACAAATGAAAATCTTACTATTCCTGAACTTTGCCTAAATACAGAAATGACAGTAGCAATATACAAGGCTGGCAGACAGTGCAGGGCAGGAGACAGCACAGTGTGGGTACTTGGGATTAATGGATCTTACTAAATCAAAATAAACCAGGATTGTAACAAAGAATCCCCAGAGTTATAATCAATGCATGGTTAGCAAGCATCAAAATCTGGTATCCTAACAAGGATTTTCTGTCTGTATATATATGACCAAGAACCCATTTATGTATTGTATTCCATAGCATTTCTATATTTCATAAATGTTAATTACACTTATTGTGGACCTGCTTCTGTAGTAGGAGCAAGCATCAATACTCAGATGATTTCAGTGGGAGGCATAGGTCCTTCCCATCCTTGCAAGCATTAAAGGCAAAGCTGCTTGAGGTATCCAGAGATCTGAGTTAATAAAGCATTAGATTTACTGTTGGTTTGATAAGCCCCTCTGTGAAGGCAATAAAAGTAAATAGATAAATTAATCAAAGACAGGATTCAATGAACAGCCCTGCATGGTGCTTTGGAGATCACCAGGCCTGGACTCTGGGAGGGAGCACAGCCCTACCCTTCAGATTTCCATACTGGTAGACCTGGAATACCAAGAGATAGCTCAAATCAGAAATATCTTGAAACTCAAAAGATGTTTTCTATGAATAGTAATGGTTGTGCAGATATTTATGGAAAAAAAAATTATATTCATAAATTCAAATTGCCAGTATCTGTAGGGCAGCCCTATTTGTTTTCTACAAATGCCAACACAGCCAAGTGTATTTACATGAGCATCTCTGAGAATATAAATAGATGTCACCAAAAGAAGCAGGTCAGCTATGCCAGGATGCATCCCAGCACAGCTGATCGGCTTCACTGAGTGAAAGACATTCTCGCTTTGTTGTCCTGCATGATCAGTGGTGGAACAACAAGTGATGTGCTCCCCACTTAGAGACGTGTCCCCAGGAATCACCAGGGTGTGTGTCTAAGAAGGGAAGCCAGAGTTTCCTGCCTACAGAGATGTGGCCCAGATATTCCTGGGGCCAAATCTCTGTAAGAGGAGAAATCCAGGAAGGTGTTCCTGGGGCTCGGGGGCCCAGGCCTGCCCAGAAATTCTTCAAACCCCAGGAGTGCCTGTCCAGGGTGGGTGGAGAGGGCAGGCACTCTCCCACCATAAAGCAAATAGACATCTGCCACAAAAAAAGCTGTGCAAATTATTATTACCTTTTGTTGTGGCCACAAATATAGGCATTGACATCCATGTCCTTTTGCTTTGTGCTGCCACATTTTTGTCCTGATTTACCTCCCTTGTGAATCCATTAAAGCCAAGACAAAATTCGCTTATTCTAAATTGAAATCTGTTTCAGGGGACAGTTTCTGAAAAATGGAAGACTTCAGCTGGAAATGCAGGTGTAAAGTCATGAAATTAAACTGTTAGCTCTTCCTTAATGAGAAAACCTTAGGCTGGGACAGAAAGTGCCAGGAATGTTAGTGCATCTTGGAGAAAGAGAGAATTTTTTACATGGAAAATGGAAGTATTTGAGGAATGTTCAAAAAAACTTTAAAAATCCTTTTTTCTAGAGCCCCTGCCAGCACCAGAGTAGATGTACCAAACTAGTTGGGAGGAGGGGAAAGTGTGTGGAAGTTATGTGGGTTAAGATGACTAGGCCTTCAGCAATAGGAGTCACAAGATTACTTTGCTTATCCTGAGGGGGAGCTCAGCTTTCAAGTCAGGAAATGGTCATCTGTTACTTCTATAGCCTCAGTCTCCATGGATCTGAATGCCTAGGATGGGTAGGGTAGGGCATCTATTTTTACATAATTTAGCTATATTACAACAGGTGAAGATTTACACTAGACTTTCCCACTAAGTTAAGAGGCACATCCTGTCCACTGTCAGCAACACAGGTGGAGCTCCACCTGCTTAAGCAGAGTAAGGGAAACTAACAGGCATAGCCATGAATCTAATCCTTCAGTTTTCTCTAGATTCTGCTTTCCCCTGAGTAACGGCAATAGCTGTTCCTAGTGAGAGTTATTTGTATTTAATGGCTGGGAAATTGCAAGAGGCATGCTGTTTTTGTGCTGTGCTGAGGATGGATCTGAGCACAGATGAGAGTAGGCAAAACATAGCAGTGGAATTTGGGGACAGGTGCCTGCAGTTGCCTGCAGAGAAGGGCACTGGGACTGCAGAAGCCATTTGGAGTCCAGTCCTGCTGATAGGGCAGTCCCAAACCTTGGAGGAAAGTACATGAGTACCTACTATGGAGCACAGCAATGTACAGCTGTACCACAGCTCAGGCTCAGAGATTTTTTGGATTCTATCTAAAACTACTTTCCCTTTTAGCAATAGCTTCAACTGCGTCTGGTGGGAGTATTTGTACTGTACTTATTTCTCTATGAACTGTTGAGGAAAGATTTAATAGCAGCCCTTCACCACTGGGGAGGGAACTTCCCCTGAGTATTGTTCGGCGGCATGGAAGACTGGCACAGCTGCGGATCCCTCTGCAGCTCCTCTTGGTAGGAAGGGATTTGGCATTCAGTGAGTTAAATCAGGGGAGGGATACAGTGAAGAGAGTAACTTTCCCCGAGCAGAGATAATGTTACTTAACTTAATCCCCTCACAGAAAGCGAGACAAAAGGGGCTTTATAGCAAACCAACCTTCTGCATGGGTCACAGTGTAACATGCTATTGTTATTCTCATTAGACATGGTAATGACACCACAAGGATTCTTTTAACAGCAAGTCTTACACCCCAAAACAGAGAAAAGGGACACTGCCAATGTTGGCAAGGCCAGAATGAGAGATGCTGTGATGCAAAGACAGCTACAAAACAGTTAGTGGTTTATCTTCTTCCCTCAAAAAATGCTTGTTATCCCTTCTGTTCTGAAATAATAATAATATTAATAATAATGCCACTAAACTGTTCTAAGGAATCTTTCAACATCCAGCTGGCATCCAGAAGTGAGGAAGGAAAGCAAATATGGGAAAGAAGCAATTTTTAATTGCAACCATGAGAAACGGTTAAAAAAATAATTAAATGATAGGTGATGAATTCTTAAAAATTGATTGATTCACTTAGTGGGGATCCTGAACTGACACATCTGAAGGTGCTTTATTAACTGAAATTGACATACAAGAGTAGAGACAAGATAATTTCCTCCACTCTTGGAAGTCAGTTGCCCCTTGCAGCCACTGCACAAGAAGTTGGCATTTGAAATGAGGAGCCACCTTTCCCATGGCATCCAGAAATCCAGGACAGGTGGGCCTCATGCAGGCTAAGACCCAGTAGATCTTCAGGACTGAGGCCTGTTGTGTCAAGGCAAATCCTGCGCAGCTATAGGCATACTGGAATACTGTGATGTCTTTTGCTTCAGCGGGTCCTGAACAGTCCTACTTCAGTTCTACAACCTGAAAAAGCATAGAAATCGGAGTTGGCAAAGCCTTATCAGAATGGACTACTCCTAAACCTTCCCCCAAGGACAAGATCATTCTCGACGATGCATTGTTTCACTGCTTTTCCCTTGGTTCTATTTGGGATTGGTAATGGCTGAAAACAAAGCCAGATCCCGAGGAAAATCTGTTCTCAGCTTTGTCCCGCTTCTGTGCGTCATTGAATCGCACAATGTTAAATAGATGTCTGTGCAAGAAACTTCCAAGAATTCCCATCCAAACTACCCAAGAAGGAAGGGAGGAGAATGTAGGATTTCACTTTTCTGCCTGGCCAGATCCTTAGAACAGTAAAATAAAATAGGTAGAAGCAGAAATATGTGCTGAGGTGAGCTAAACTATTCCTCCCTCAAGGGCTAAGTCTGGCTCTGTTTATACTGTATTGAACACTACTGTGTTAGGCCCTAATGCTGCAGTGACTTGTAGCAGTGTGCGTTTCTATGCTCACAATGAAGCCCACTGGCTTCAGTGGAGGGCTGTGCAGGTAAAAGGATCTGCTCACATGGAGCTTGCTTCAGGTGTAGAATTTTTAGGTGCTTCAAATCTGATCCCAAAGGGAATTTCATCACTGACTGCAGTAAGGTAAAGGGACAGGCCTTTTAAGAGGACCTTTGCTTTGTAATGCTGCCCAGTGGGATGATTGACATAGGTCTTTTGGTTTCAGTGGAGCAATATGGAAGTTTGCTCGCCCTGGGCACTTCTTCTAGAGGGTGCACAAAAGGGGGTTTTATGGCAAGAAGCATCATTTGACTGTAGTTAAGGATGATGAAGACTTCTAGTTATTTGACCTGTTTTTACCTGATCTAATATTTCCCAAATGAAATTGAGTCCTTTGATTTTTTTTTTTCCATACATGACCTGGTTATGAGATCAGTCTAATTTCTTGTCTTTTTTTTTTTTTTTTGAGAGAGAGATTCCGAGATTTTAAATACTTAAATGATGCGACTGGAAGTATATCCTGAAAGCATCAAATTTTGGTGACAGGCCAGACTGTCACCTAGCATAACACAGTCACACTCCTTTGCAACGCTGATGATGCCAGCTTGCACAAGCTGGAGATCTAGCCCTGTGTCTTAATCTTACGGAAACACAGGTTAGATAAAAGCCACCAAGATGCCTAAGAACAAAGCTGCCAAGGTGTACACATTAATAGGGGCCCAGATCCACTGTGCTCCCCATGTTTGATTGTGCATCCGCTTATTAGAAAAGACCCAGCAAAATAATATGGGATTGTTCCTTATCTGTAGACGTAATATCAAACTATTTTACACTGATGCTGAAATAACTAGGAAGGAATACAAAGCATTAGGTAAACTGCCCCAAGTGATTATTTTTAACTCCTCGGTTTTCCAAGAGAGGGAGAATCATTTAAACACACACACACAAAAAAACCCCCCAATCATCTTGCACCCTGGGGTATGCTACAGCTCTGACATGAGGGTGCCTCAACTCCCTGTTCACAGAAAACTTCTAGGTCAAAAAAGTGCTGATATAAATTTTTTTACTACACATCACCTTCCTACCTTGCGCAGTATAGTGTAGTAAAAAGTATATATCATAAATATCAGGGGATAGGGCCCAGATCAGTGCACACTTTGGCATTAGATATCCTACAGAGTTTGTTTGGGTCATAGCCACGTTAACAGCTAAAGATCTCCCTCATGAGTTTAGCAAGAGTTGTGTGTGGTCACTCAAGGACAGAAAAGGGCCTACAGGATCTAGGTCTGTGGTTGATCGGTGATCCCCTGAGTCTGTTCAAAGGCCTGTAGAAGTCAGTGGAAGGACTCCAGATTTCAGTGACCTTTAAGTCAAACCCTTTGAGGAGCGGTAGCTAAAACCTATATATCCTTATTTTTATGACTCGGTTATTTGCCTCTATCTAGAAAAAGAGGCAGGGAAAAAAGTTACACTACTTGCCAAATCTTCAGTTTTCATGTGGTGGCCTCTTGCGTAGTTACCTCTGTGAAAAGGTAATCAGAGTACATTGCTTCACTGAGCCCACCCATACTGTACAGTCATTTTTCTCTATGAATATTCAACATTACCAGTGGTCATCTGTTGTGAGAAACCTATTTTAGGAAAAGTTAACGCAACCAAAACAGAAATGATGGAGGAGAGGTCATCAAAGACTTAGGGTTGACATCCTGCTGCTAATGAAGTTGGTAGGACAAGGATTTCGCCCTAAATTTCTTCACTAAACATGATTTGCAGAGACACTAGCACCTTAGATTTTAATTTTAATCTAAACAATTTTTAAACTGAGACTCTCTAAACTGGTTGAGGCCTAGACACAAGCTTTAGCAAACCAAAGTATGACTGTTCTCTTGCAGTGAGCCTGAATACAGTAGCAGGGCAGGGAAGCTTAACTCTGATGTGCAGTCAAGTGTTGTTTTTTTATTACCGTAGGGAAAAAAGCATCAGCTTGAAATTCATTTGGGTTTAGGAGAAAAAGGATAGAATTTTTTTTATCTCACTCCTCCCATAGTCATTTTGAAACTTGCTGTAACAAAAGGAGGTGACAGTTTTCTCAACATCTGAGGTGTCCTTTGGGCCATACTTCGTCCACTTGACATCTCAGCACAAAGGACTAGAACACAAATTCCTCAGCCGCACAATAAAAGCAATTGTGTTTTTTTCTGCATGTGTGTATAAGCTATAAAATAAAATACTTTATACAAAACTATTGAGGTGGCCAGGCAGGAGGGCAGCAGGGCTTTGCCTCAGTCTTCAGGGGAAGGCAGGCAATCAGGAGGGAAGAGATAAAATAACAGGGGTGGATTCTGATGTCAGTTGCATCAGACTAAAATTGGAATATCTCCTCCATTCAAATCAGTGGAAGTTCTCACTGGCTTTAGGGTGCTTTGGATCAGGCACTTGGAGAGCTACCAGCTAAATCCCATAAGTAAATTCCTATTCCATCTCTTAGGGATCTAAGTGAGGTCCTATTTTACCTTGATTGATTCCCTGAAAACACATTTTGTTTATAATGTTCCTTCATTTTAGCCTGAAGTCTAAGTCACAAAAAGCAACAAGGAGGAAGGAGATAACCTGCCTGTTTAACAGTTTTTCAGGCACCTAAGTTTCACTTAGGCCTAGCAGCATCTGGCCCTGTGTAGCTATTGAAGTCCGTCAGTCATTTACCTTTACAGCAAGGTTAGGATTTATTGCCCTTAAAGCAAAAAAGCTGCTGGTTAAAGCCTTCCTCTTGAGTATTTTCCATGCTACCATATTTAATCAGATTCGAGATATGGTTTATTTCCTCATTCAGCATGGAGGGGGAAAGCCCCTAGTCTTGGATTCAACTATGATGTGGAAGGGGAGGAGCAGGTAGCTGCTGCAGTTCTGACTCCAGCCCAGAGCCCTATAGCCTCTGCCCCCTTCCCCTTCCTTACTGTCAGCTATGGCTTCAGCTCCATTCTGTCCCAGGCACAGAGCACGTGAAAGCATGGCCCTTGCCCAGCCAGAGCTGCCGCTGCTTCTTATGGCCCAGGCAAGGGATGGAGTTTCAGTGTGCTCTGTGCCCCAGGAGGGAATGCAGCCGGGGGCGATACTGGAGATGTGCTTTACCATAAGGGGTAGGGAAAGGGTGTAGAAGCTCCAAGGATAGGTGAGGAAGGGGGCGGAGGCTATGGAGAGCCGGGAGGATAGGACAGAGGCTGTACAGAGTGGAGGGGAAGAGGGCAGAGGCTACAGGGAAGCAGGCAGGGAGCAAGGCTGTGGGTGGGGGAGGGGAACAGGTGCCAAGGCACAGGTTGCAAGAGCCCAGTACAGAAGGCATAGGTGGAGGGGTGGGGGCAGGTATCATGGGGGGGTGAAGCAGGCTGCAGGGGATAGTAGAGGGATGAACAGAGGTTCAGGGGGCCACCTGCCCCCCCTCAGCTGCCTGCTCCACTGTTGCTGCTTTCTCTGCTCTAAGAACGGGGCAGAGAAAGCAGTGTGTCATCTTAAATTCCACAAATTTAAGATGACACACTGATAATTAGATAATATTTTTTATAATATATGTGGAAAATTACAACGAATATAAATTTTCCATATATGGAATATAGCCATTGGAGGGTCATCTTAAATTTGAAGTTGTCTTAGATTTGGATAAGTACAGTATTTTAATTCACCAGTTACAAAACTTTAACTGGACTCTTGAACAGGTAAGTTTAAATGTATCTTTGTCTGCCACCATGGTTCAGCATTTTATTTGCATTAAGAGCAGGTACTGTAGGGGGATGCAGATCCCTGTTTTATTTCACTTTTCCTTTTCCATATTCTTACCGCCTGCACAAGTAATATTAAAAAAATGCTTTAATTACAAATCTCGTTGACTGCCTTGAATCTAAGGGCATGTCCCATCAGAGCATTGCTCCAAAGCCTGTTACTCAAGAGACTATCTTGTATGATTCAGATGCAACCATTCTGGCCCGATTTAGCTGGTAAGAAAGGAGAATATTTGAAACACAGACTTACCACATTTACTGTGTCCGTGCAGTTTAGTAAATATGTTCTCTTATTTCAAGGCAAGCCACTAATTCTGAACCATACGGATGGCTGTCTTGGGTGCTTTATTGAGGAGTCAATTCCCACAGATGAGGGATGGATTGATGAGTACGAAGGTGTCTGGGAGGTGTGGACACACTAATGCCTGGAGCCCTTTCCAAAGGGGAATATTTCAGAAGGGCAGCACCTGGTATATTGTGTGACATGTGTGTGAATGAGCTGAAAAGATTTCAAATGCAGCAAAACACTCCTGCATCCAGGGTTAAAATTGGAGGCAGTCTTCTGCATTTGAATCGTTATTGCTACTACCTAATTTGCAGGGGCTGCCCCACCCCAATTTCATGGGCGGAACATGGGCCCAGGCTGCCATTTAAGGGGTGAAGCATGGTAGGCCCCTCCCATGCCTATGATTGGCCCAGGGGTCCCTGTGGCCCTGCCCCTCACCACTGCGGGGGTGCCTGTTATTTGTCCCCACTCCTCACTGGGGATTGGTGGAGAGGGGTGAGGCCACATGGCAGGCAGCCCCCGTCATCCCCAGCTTTGCCCCCCTGCCCCTGGTGAGTTGTGGCAGTGCTCAGTAAGTTTTTTAAGGTGTTTTTTTTTCTCCTGAAGATTTTGTGGATTCTGAATTTTGCAGGCATTGTCTAGATTTTGCAGGCAATGCCAGATTTCGCAGAATCTGCAAAATCATGAATGTGGTAGGGCCCTGGTTATAAGTAGTATAAGAGTGCTATTGTAGCTGTGATGGTCCAGAAATCACGTGAGAGGAAAGTATTTGTTAGGGTGATATCTTTTATTGGACCAACTATGTAGTGAAACCTGACAAAAAATGTCTTGTGTTCAAAACTTGTTTAATTCTCTCCCAACTGTATAGTTGGTCCAGTAAAAGATACTAGCCTAAAAATTCTCACCTCTCACCATAATTGTAAGGTCATTTCCCAATAACAATTAGGACATACCAACTGCTGCCTTTTTGTAACATTCCCCTTTCAAACAGGCTCTGAGCATTCATGTGTCCACACCCTGGGAGAGGAATCTGTGGCAGTGGTTGCAGATAGACATAATGCTTGAACCATCCCAGAAATGTCACAGTTTGGGAACCATTAAGCAGCTCTCCCTAGATAGAAGTGTCCATACATGCATTGCTAAGGGTTTTAAGCAAGGCACCACCTTTTAGGGACTGCATTGCTGCTAAAACACCACCAGGAAGAGTACCCAGACCATCATGCCTTCCAGGGGTGAGTGCTTGGAGTTTTCCCAGGTTCCGTCTAGAGGGAGCAAAACACCTGGATTCGGTCAGGGGATTTGGGTGGAGGGATTATCCCCCTCCCCAAGATCTCAACCACTTTTCCAACCACTCGAGTACCTTGTATTAGCAGCAGTTGCACAGAAACGTGTGAAGGGTGGAACCTGCCAGGCAAGCCTGGCTGCAAAAGCACAGCACAAATAGAAAGTAACAGTTAATGGGCTAATCCACTTCATACGCCAGGGGCGACGCATAGGGGGTGCACACAGATTGCTCGTTCTGCTCACCCACCCCGGCAGACTGTGGTCTCCTTAGGGAATAGATCTTGGGAAGTAAAGCCCTGGCTGCACCCCGGAGCAGCCCAATTGTCCTGCATGGGATTGGCGGGGGGGGCAGTGCAGTTTGTAATACCTGGAGGACTGACCAGGCACAGAATCCTCTGTCCACACATAACGTTGAACCGGTTCTAGGAGGATCATTTCAGAATAGCATTTTGTTTTCCTGGTGTGCTTTTGAGATGTTCTAGGAAGTTTAAGCCAGTCTTAAGTGACCTGCGTGTCTAGACTCTTGGAATTTAAATAGTACATAGAACGTTTTAAGTGTTACATCTGTCCACACCAGGGCTCCTAGCATTCGTGTATCTGCACCCTGGGAGAGGAAAGTATAACAGTGATTCTGAACAGAAAGTTCATTAAAACAGTCATAGTCACTTTCTCTGACTGCTTTGGCTGCTAATCAGTTTGATAGAAATACAAATACAGAAAACAGCTCTATAAATTATAACATACTTGCTCAGGCATTTTTAACAAGATAGCTCAGTCAAGAAACAGTTTTATTATTAACCAGTGCTGGATCAATATCCTGCCATGTATCTTCACCAGTGTCTATGGCTCCCATGGTCTAATTCTATCCTTCCCATGTGGATCTGGAGCCCAGCCTGGTACTCTTATCAGCCCTGAGAAATTTGTTTTCAGCATCAGCCCTCATGCCATACAGTTGAGAAACCACATTCATTCCCCTGCGTTGGATTGAGAATGTTCAGCAGCTTCCCAAAAAGCCTTTGTGTTGCAGTAGCGAACACAGATGCTGATCCTACCTTACCTTTCTCTAATTACTCTTCATGCCAGAGCTGAAACCTGATTCCATAGTGTAGCCTGCTTTATGGGCACTGCACCTCTTTGTACTAGGGGTGAGGGGGAATGAATTAAGGAGAATTTGCTCCCAGCAGATCCACATACTAATTGAGTCTAATTGGAAATGTCCTGCTGCACATATAAATGTTTCACAAGTCCTTCATTCCCAGTGCTGGATCTCATTCTTTGTAGAGGCTTTGACAGGACAGTGATTAAAGATGCCCGTCTCTCTTCAGTAGTTCCCAGCTGTACAACCACTGGACTCCTGTCATGCTGCTGTACTTGACATCCATTCCACATCACTGCCTCATTGAGCATCTCAAGCATTCAGGCTTTCTCTCTGTCTCCAGACATGATTGCACCCTTTCACAGCGATCACAGAAGCAGCATTGCTGCAACTCATTAAAATAAGATGGTTAAGGAACAGGCTGCAAAGGGTTTTACTAGTCACAAAAATAAAAGCAGCCCTAAATCCCAGAGTTCTTCATATTTTCCTTATATATCAGAAGGGCGAGGGGGCAACACCAACTCTTTACAGTGTCTGGCATTTTTTTAAAATCTTCTTGCTGTGTACATGGTGATTGCCTATATATTTTCCCATACGGTGATGGAAATAAGCTAGCTCATTATTTTTTGGCCCCTCAGTTTTAGATGAGTTTGCTTGAGAAAAGAAGACTTTATTGTTGGGTTTGTTATTGTTGTCTTTTTTTGCTCATAGCCTGTTTTTCAAAAAAAAGAGAGACTATTTTGTATTGCTTCCAATCCAGGAGCTGGCTACCTGTTGTTAACATAACCAGCCCATGACAGGAGAATAATTAATTTATGTGCTTCTTTCATTATTTCATCAGATCATAGAAAAGGTAGGTTGAAAGGGAGAGGTTTTATAGTCCAGCCCCCTGTTCAAAGTAGGATCATCCCTGGCTAAACTATCCCAGCCAAGTGTCTGTCGAAGTTGCTCGTGCAAATTTGCAAGAATGGATATTCCAGTTTCTCTAGGTGGCCTGTTTCAACACTTGACCACCCTCACAGTCATAAAATTCCTCCTTATCTCCAACCTAAATTTCCCCTACTGCAGCTAGGGGCCATTCATTGTTCCTAATCCCATCTCCATCTCCATCTCCATCCTCTCTCTGTAATCATCCTTCAGGTATTTGAAGACTGTTATCACATTCCCCCTCAGCCTTATCTTCTCTGTGCTAAATAACCCTCACTCTTTTAGCCTGTCCTCATAAATCTTGCCTCCCAGACTTATAATCGTTGTAGATGCTCTCTCTTGGACTCTTTCCAGCCTGCACACATCTTTCTTAAACTGTGATAATATATTTTAAAACAGTTTTAGGCATCAGTTCAAACCCATCCCAGGTGAATAATCCTTGTAAATTGACACCTACCTGGTGATTGCTTGAAGGCTTACAGCTGTGTCGTTCAGTACTAGCACATTTGTGTGATTTCATACATGAAGCAAATTGGTAAGAGAGATCCCTGTAGACCCAGGTGCTGTAGAAAGTGATGTTACAGATATACCAGGTAGCACTCTACTCTCTGGATCAGGCCTATGTTAGTGAACCCCATGTGGAGCATTTTGTTGTTCAGTGGGAGCATCTACATGAGATACTAACTGTGCAGTAGCCTAATAACACTGTGCAGTAGCATGCAGGGCAAAAACTGTGCTAGTACACTACTGCACAGTAGTATTAGGGTACTGCCCAGCAAGCATCATTAAAAGTTTTTGTGCTGGCAGTACTGTGCAGTAGTGCATGTTATTGTGCATTGATTTAGTACTTTGTTAACCAAGTACTAAATTTAATGCACAGTAACTATGGCACATTAGTGAACATGTAGATGCGCTCTATGTCTTTCAAAGAACAAGCAAAACCTAGAACTTGTCAAACTGCAGCAGTAAAGAACATACAGCTGTTCTGTAAAAGTAAGGGCTCACCTGCATGGGAAATCTACTAGTATACCACTGTATAGGTCCCAAAGTGGACATTCTTATTCAGGTATAAGTGTACCTTTTTCCTGTTTAACTTAAATAGTTTCAAAAGCTGAAATAAAAGTGTTATTAACTGAGGTGTTCCAAGGAGATTCCACCTAAGGTAATTGCAAAATTAGTGCCTGCCACAGTTTTAGTTAGATATGTTAGTCTTCCTTTCCTGTCCTTAACAGTAGTATAGTATTACTTTGCACTTTTAAAGAACTATAGTTTTCCACTCTAGATATGACTATATTTCATTTGTAGGTGGCATGATTACTAGGCATTTCTGAATTACCTCACAGGAATGTTGTAAGGATTTATAAGACATGCACTTTATATAAGGCAGTTTGACATAAAAAGAAGAAAGTTGCTGAAGAAATGCACAGTTAAGTGTTTTTTATTCTTTGATGTTAGAGACACATTTTCAGTAGATATCAGAAACAATATACCCTGCAGTTGTTGCTTAGTGGCTCTCCTGTTAGCAGTCTCAGAAAGCCATGCAATGAGCGGAGTAAAGACTAAAGGTGATCTTTCCAAACCAAAGTTCAGTCTTATTGCTAGGGTTTAGATTGCTGCTGGTCAGCCTGTGATTTATTCAGAGCAACAAATATGTCCAGCAAATGAAATCTTATCTCCTCCCAGGGCGTTACGACTGCCAAATTTCTAGCATGGTTTGATGACCGTATGTGACTACATTTCAGCGTGCAGTTTGTTTGTAAATGAACTGTTCCAGCTATGCAGTGGCACGCTATGTTTAGTGTATGATTGGTCACCCAACTTGCATGGTTGTGTTTCTGCTCTAGGAATGGGTGACTGAAACTTTATGAAATAGGAAGAGTTAAACCAGGGAGATTTTAAATGAACACATGAATATTTCTAGCATAACCCTTCACCTGACCGTGTTCTCAGGAACACTTACAGGAAACTTTTTGTTTTGCTATCTGCAAACATTTCAACAAAACAGGTTCCAAAAAGTATGGAAGGATTTTTGTTTGAAAGAATCTTTGAAAATTCTTTCCATGCATTCTTTGCTCAAGCTTAGTTCAGAAATGGTTGGATGGTGCTGGTAGATTTTCCTAAATCACATTACAGCAGTTTTCCACCATGCATTACACATTATAGTGAGTCCCTTGCAAATCATGACCTAAACGTCCTTCTGCACCTGTAATGTAGAGAGAGGCTTGCTGAGTAATGCACTGAAGTCAAGACCCTTTACATTATAAATCCCATTCCATCACAGAGGTTTAAGGCATGGGTGACAGCCCCATCTCTTCTACTGCATTCCTGTGACGCACTGAAGGTGTGACTCTTCAGCCTGGAGAAGAGAAGGCTCAGGGGTAACTTGGTGGCAGCCTATGAGTACATAAGTGGGGTGTACCAGGATCTGGGAGAACAGCTGTTCACCAGGGCTCCCCAAGGGATAACAAGGTCTAACAGCCACAAACTTCTGGAAGGCTGATTTTAGACTGGACAGTAGAAAAAGTTTCTTTATGGTCCGAGTGTTCAGTGTCTGGAACAGACTTTCCCCAGAGGTGGTGCAAGCACCTGCTCTGGACTCATTCAAATGGCGTTTGAATGCTTATCTTGCGGGGGGTCATTTGACCCCAGCAGACTTCCTGCCTATGGCAGGGGGGCTAGACTCAGTGATCTTGCAAGGTCCTTTCCAGCCCCTAATGTCAATGAATGTATGAGGCTCTAGGGGTTTTTGTACTAACCAGCCTAAATGTGTTAGGGGGTACTTTGTGGCTGTGGTATGCAGGCTGCACTGGATGTCCTTGTGGATCGTTTTGGACTAAACCTCTCTCTTATATGATACCTGTGACCTTAGGGGACTGGACATCATTACCCAGGTTGCCTCCTTCAGTCGTGTGTTCCTAGGTATTGCTTGTTTGATTAAGGGGTACTTACCTGATTAAGTGTTTCAGGATTATAATTCTGGAACAGTTACCAACATGCGCAGGCTTTGAAGCTGGAATTTTATAATGGACTATGGAGTTGTCGATACCAGCATCTGGATACTGAGGCTGATAAAATATTTTTTAGAATGCTGATAATTAGAGGGAAATGGGTTTCTAAGTGCCTGACAAAGAAATAATTTAGCTTCTGATTCTAATGCTGATGAATACTTTAGAGAATAAAACACAGGCCTTGCCCTACTTTTGGTTCTATTCTAAACCAAGTTGCTGTACCAATTCTGTGGGCATCTAATAATTGACGAGGTGAATTTGAGGATGCTGTTACATTTTTCAAAAGGGTGTAGCATCCAGAGTACTTTCTCAGTAAAACAGACCTTTCTCCAAGTTCTTCCAGAATCTAGTCTGTCTGCTTCTTCCCTCCTTCCCCAAGATGCCTCCTTTTTCTGTTCTCTCACCATGACCATGAAGTTCTCATCTAAGATCTCCCTCCCATCCTCAACCATGGAATCCCCTTCTCCCCACCTTCCAAGACACTGACCAGTGTTCCTTTTCTCCTCTCCATCTCTCTTCTAATTGATGTCCATAATAACATGATGTCATAACACTTCCTATCTCCCTTTCCCTCAGAGACTGGGGAACATCGAGGCAGAAGGAGAATGAGAATTAGACAGTGGCAATTAGGAGAGAGATGGAAATGAATCAGTGAGCTCTCATTCTTCTAAAATCATCACTGCTAGCATTAAACTGGGACAGGTTGTGTCAGTCCATGCCACTGTTCAGCCCAAGGACTATCACCTAATTGATCTCCTCTCTGCTATTGCTCATGTGTACCTGCCTCAAAACACACACACTTACTGACAGTGGGAAGGAGCCAGGGAGAGTCAGCAGCCTGCCAGCCAGAAAGACCACTGTACCTACCAGTGACAACTGCATGTGTTGTCCTGTCTTACCCCTGTAGGCTAAATTTCTTGGGTGAAGACCATGACCCCAGATGAAAACAGTTGGCCAGGCTAGGCCTGAGCCATAGGTTTTACATCTCAGCCCAAAGATGGGACCTCAGCTGTACAACATCTGTTGGCACCAGGCTGGGACAAGGCAGTCCAGGACTGCATTGCCAACAGTTTTCTGTAGCACCTTGGTCTCTCCTGGAAATTTCCAGTCCAAGTGACCTAGTCTGGCTTTGCTCAACTTGTGAGACCTGAAAGGCTGTCAGCACAGCAGAAAATGTCCCAAGAGTTTGGTGGTGTTTGCTGAAACTAAGTGTCAGAACTGCTGCATTTTACTTAAACTATAACATTCAGCGTGCATCTCTGTAGAGAAACATTAGGGGGCTTATTATAAAAAGCAGATCTATCAAATCAAAATCTGATCCATTTCTATGAGAGGACCCCCAGACAAGTTTTATATTCTGTTTGACAGGTGTCTTATGCATCCTCATCTTAAGGATGAGACTGCAGGGGAAATACCTGGCCTGCTGGGGAAACAAATAGACTTCTTCCAACCCGGCATGGGCACAGGCAGAGATTCTGTTTTCCCAATTCTGAAGCCTGTTGTAGAATCCCAGGAATGTTCTTGTGCTTCAGATATCCCAAAATAACTGCTGTAAACTTTCCGTGGGGAAAAGCGCTCCTTGGAACAGGCTTTTAACTCAGAGTTCAGTGTGGAAGCAGCTGAATCTGAGAGAGAGAGCTCATCCTTGCTGAGCTGTTAGCAAATTGGGTACCCAGAGGAGAACTATGCATTTTGAATCCTCACACTAAAAAAGGTATGTGTCCGGTCACGGGCTTCGTCTGATGCCTTAAACCAGGCATGTTTGTTACCAGCTGCAGTTTTTCCCCATGCAGGTCAGCTGGTGAACTGGTAATGTCAACAGCTAAAACCTTAGCACTACCCTCCCTTTGGCCCAAAGAAATGCTGCTCTCTAAGTGCCAGCAGATGATTGGAGAGTCCTTAGGGAGGGAGTTTTTCATGTTCTTGGCTTGTTCCCTCCCCATCAGACTTATCCTGTAGCTGCCATACTTCCTGCTTCATTCCAGAATAGACAACAAGCTGTGTGTGTGCCTGTAATGGCTTTTGTAAAGCTGAAACCTTCTATAGCTGTGTCTCCTCTTGAAAGAAATGCACAGTTCTCATATCCTTCATTTAATCCTAAGGCCTTGTGGTGCTCTGGTGTGGTGCCAGAGGACTGGAAAAGGGCCAATGTGGTTCCCATTTTCAAAAAAGGGAGGAAGTAGGACCCAGGAAACTATAGGCCAGTTAGTCTTACCTCAATCCTAGAGAAGCTTTTTGAGAGAATTATTCTGGTGCATGTTCATCGGGGGCTAGCAGGGCAGGTTATGCTTAGTGGCACCCAACACGGGTTCATTAGTAGCAGGTCCTGTCAAACCAACCTGGTGGCCTTCTGTGACCAGGTCACCAAATCCTTGGACACAGGGGTAGCAGTGGACATAGTCTTTCTGGACTTTAGGAGGGCCTTGGACACTGTCTCTAACCCCATTCTCATTAAAAAACTAGGGGACTGTGGTGTCGACATCTACACAGTCAAATGGGTCACTAACTGGCTGGAGGGCCACACCAAGAGAGTGGTGGTGGATGGGTCATTTTTGACCGGGAGGGATGTGGGCAGTCAGGTCCCCCAAGGCTCGGTCCGTGGGCCCGCACTGTTCAACATCTTCATCAGCAACTTGGATGAGGGGGTAAAAAGCAACCTGTTCAAATTCACAGACAACACTAAGATGTGGGGGGAAGTGGGCACGCTAGAAGGGAGAAATAGGCTGCAATCAGACCTAGCCAGGTTACAGGT
Source organism: Crocodylus porosus (assembly GCF_001723895.1). Taxonomy (NCBI): domain Eukaryota; kingdom Metazoa; phylum Chordata; order Crocodylia; family Crocodylidae; genus Crocodylus; species Crocodylus porosus. Next base: position 52,155,950 of record NW_017728943.1, on the reverse strand, counting down.
GTGGGCAGATGAGAACAGGATGGGTTTCGACACTGACAAGTGCAAAGTGATGCACCTGGGGGGGAAGAACCAGCAGCATATCTACAGGCTAGGGAACTCCCTTCTCGGCAGTGCAGAGGCAGAAAAGGACCTCAGAGTCATTATTGATGTCAGAATGAACATGGGCCGGCAGTGTGGGGATGCAGTCAGGAAGGCCAACTGCACCTTGTCATGCATCCACAGATGCATCTCGAGCGGGTCCAAGGAGGTGATCCTCCCCCCCTATGTGTCACTGGTCAGGCTGCAGCTGGAGTATTGCGTCCAGTTCTGGGTG
>NW_017728943.1:52143792-52155537 GCF_001723895.1 Crocodylus porosus | reverse complement strand
GGGGCATCTAGTAGCCGTTTACAAACTAGTCAGGGGGGACCAACAGGTACTGGGGAAGTCCCTGTTCCCCCAAGCATTGCCAGGAGTGACCAGGAATAACGGTCACAAGCTGGCAGAGGGTAAATTCAGGCTAGACATCAGGAGGCACTACTTCACTGTCAGGGTGGCTAGGATCAGGTACCAACTTCCAAGTGAAGTGGTGCTGGCTCCTACCCTGGAGGTCTTAAAGACAAGGCTAGACAAACGCCTTGCTGGGGTCGTTTGACCCCCGTACCTTTTCCTGACATGGCAGGGGGTCGGACTTGATGATCTGCTTAGGTTCTTTCTGACCCTACCATCTCTAAAACTATGAAACCTTATTGCACTGTTGGCTCATATTCATCCTTATGGTCAATCATAGTCCCCCGGTCTCATTCAGATGCTGTGCCAGCCAGTGGACCACCTCCCATCATGTAGTTGTGGTGAGGGTTCTTTCTACCCAGACGAAGGACTTTGCACTTATCCCTGTTAAATCTCATCTGATTTCATTCCGCCCATGAGTCCCATCTGTCAAGGTCGTCCTGGATCCTGACCCTATCCTCCAATGTGCCTGCATTTTTCCACAGTTTAATATCATCCGTGAACTTAATCATTGAGCTTTCCACCCACTCATCCAAGTCATTAATGAATATATTAAAGAGCATGAGTCCAAGCACTGATCCCTGGGGGGACACCACTGGAAAGGGCCCTCTAGGATGAGGCCAGCCCATCAATTACCACCCACTGGGAGCAGCCTCTAAGCCAATTGCCCACCCACCTCGCTGTAGACTAGTGAAGTCCAGCACCCTCCAGTTTAAGAGAATCCTGTAGGAAACGGAATCAAAGGCTTTACTGAAGTCTGGGTAAATCATGTCAACCTCATGTCCCTCATTTAGATGGCTAGTTACCTGGTCGTAGAAGGACACAAGATTTGTCAGGTATAATCTATCTATGTACAATATCAGTATAATATCCAGTACATGTGGTACAGGGAGAGGGACTTAACCTAATGGGCCTTTTGCATCTGTACAAACCTGTATCTGCCTCTTCATCTCTTCCATTAAGATTTGTGTCTTTGCTGCTTTCTGACAGCTACTTCTCACAGACAAGGCCCTAAACTCTGAGCCATGTAACCATTGCGGACTCCCATGTAAGACCAAAGGGAATTAATTTTATTAGCAATACACTGTTTTGCCACTGTGGTGCAGTGTCACAAGCCAGCAGACAGAAAGTAGCAAAATATCTCAGTCTTCAGTAAGCCAGCAAATTGTGTTGAGCTGACCACGCTCAGAAGGAAGCAGGAGCTCCTCCAGGAAGTGTAGACCTGCTGTATGGTAAGCTGTCTGATACCATTTTTATGTGGACCGCTGCACCTCCATCCCATTAATGCACATGCAATATGTATAGAAAGGTTTTAATTCTTTATCTTCTCATTGAGTTGACTCTCTCTCTCCTTTTATGCATGTAAGAGAAAATACACCACTATCTATAATTCAACACCATCTCTTCATGCATAAAGGTTTATGATTTATGAAACATTTCAGGTTAGAAGGAGATAAAGAAACACTCCCTACACGCTCCCCAGCATTGCAGAGCTGGAGTGGGAGATGGATGGGCTAGTTTGAGTACACTGGTGCATTCCCATTTAGATCTCTCACAGCACTGACTATATTCTGAGGTTCAGGCTTTAGTTGTACAATATGATGAATATTATGTGTTATAGAAGAGATTGTCAGTTGTGGAAGGCCAAGCAAATCTGCTCTGTTCAGGAGATGCTTGTTTGCACCTAGATTAGTTCATGGGCATTTTCCAGTTGAATCTTCAAACCGGCCACAGCAGACTTATTCCTCCTTTGTGAAGCCTGATTATCTGTGGCTGTTGTAACATACATGTTGATATATTTTGCTTACATCTTACAAGTTGCCTTGCTCTCCCCATACCATTGCTGTCTTAAGGGAATTACTAAGCACAGTGCTCAGTTTGATGAGCTCTGTGCTCACAATGACTATGGCAGGTGATGAACTTGGTGGTAAATTTCTGCAGAACTGGGGTTGATAGTTTATGAAATCCTGTTAATGGCTGGGCCACTAAGGCAAGATTGGCTGTGTACAGGCAACCTTCTGAGTAGGAATATCTTAAGACTATTGAATATTGTACCTCATAGACTAACCAAGATATGTATGTATGTATATAATATAAAGCACACGCTTTTGGGAGCTGAAGCTCACTTCATCCAGTGCTGTAAAAGGAGATGCAGAAAGCAGAGTCAATATTAATAATATTTAGTCAGTCTTAGTTCCTTGCAAATGAGAGGCTTGGAGATGACTGAAGGACAGATTTTTTGAGTTGCCAATTGACCATGGGACAGCGAATGCAAGCCAGCTTGTTGCAGATATTCAACGACTATCGTTTTGGCCATGGAAAAACTCTTCAGGGTCTCTCCCTAAAAAGGGAAGGGTTATCTCTTCATTTCTCATGAAGGCAATATCTGTTCATTTTTCCTTCTTCCCTGCCATCCTAAAGTTCTGAATTCGGCACCTGTTCTCTAACTTTGCTTCTTTGCATAACTCCAAAGCATACCGAACCAGTCCACAGAATTTCTAAAAGAAAACAGAGTTGCTCAAATTCCTGGTGGAAGATATCTGAGCTGAGCAGATTCTCAGCATGATTTCTCTTATTTTTCCAGAGATGTCCTCCTCCTCTGGGGAAACAGGGAAGGTATTTGACCCACTCCGTGTAAATATTTATAAGAGAACATGAGGCTGGAATAGATGCTGATGAAAATCCAGAGCTGGTTAAGGTGTAATCAGGTATCTGAGATTTTCTCCACCACCCACAAAGGACACTTTCACAAATACATGGTTGCAATGGAAAACCCACTAGAATCATAGCCATTTTTCCTCAACAGACCATATACCACTTCTAAGTGTAAAACCCTTCTGTGTTTTCCTCTGCTGACAAAGAAAAGGTAGAGTAGAAAGGCAAAAAAGCCAGGAAGTGTGTAAGACTGCAAAGAGGAGAACCAGGCTTCAAAGACCAACCCTAATGGTTTCCCAGAATCCTTTGCCCTTACTTGCCACACTGCCTCCATGCTTGCTTTGACCATGGCAGTCTGTTTCCACTTCTACTCTGCAGAGCCTGAAATAAATGAAGGTCAGTAGTTAGTGTATGAAGGGCTCAGAGTCAAGATTCTGAAGTTTTGTCCCCAGCTCTAGGAAGAGAATAAAGTAATAGTGGATTTTGAGTAGGAGGGAAATCAGACTCCTGGGTTCTGTCTTTTGCTGTGATCTGATCTTGGAGACATCCTGCCTTCCTCCAGGAAAGCACACATGGAGCAAAGGGTGCACTTTCATAATCTCTTTTAAACATGTGAATCAGACAGTCTGTTAGGTGATATAGCTTGCTGCTCCACTTCTGTATAGTTGTTAGTGGGAGCAGGACTGTCCTGAATATTCAGTATGCAGCAAACAGTTCTGTTTCACTGAAGCCCAAATGTGATGACTATCCAGTAAGATAGAGAGAAAAAAAACTTAACACTCTTTTCATTTTCCCTGAGCTTGGTTGAGCCTCCCTGGGAAGAGATCAGAGCCTCCTGGTTTGCGAATTGCTGCCTTAGGGTCTGCTTTTTTATGTCAATAAATGTTTTATCATATTTAAGCTTCAAATATGCTACCAGCATGCCTCTTAACAATTGATGAACCAAAATAGATACAGCAGGGCTGGAGGTGGAGCACAGTGCCTTGCTTCCATGCAGTCTTTTTGCTATAGATGGGGGTCTGCCTTTGATGCTCAGAGGGAGTCCTGGAGAATTAGGTCCCTTTCAATTATGAGCTACCAGCATAGACATGCTGGAGGATGGGAAGGGCTAAGAGCATAGATGAGGAGAGGGAAGGCTGCTCAGTTAGTCGTTTTCTTTTCTGCAGTCTCTTTGTTTCTCCTTCCTTCCTTCTTTGTGCTGTCTCCTGTCATGTTTTCAGTAAAACCAGTGGCACTGTATCTAAATGCTTGCTAAATGACATCTGCCTGGTGAAATCCCTAGTGGGCTTCTTGCAGCTTTGACTCTTTGATGCTTTGTATTTCTCTCTCAAATTATTTGCCTTCTATCCCTCCTCCCCCACTTCTTTTGATTATGTTCAGTAAGCTTTTTTTTTTTTTAATAGAGAAGGGACTTGCAGCAGGCCCCAACAGTGATCTGACTTTGTACCAATCGAATCACCTTTGAGGATTCTCATCTTCTTTCCAGCCCTCTCAACTCAGAGTAGTTTTATCACCAGCCTCCCATCCACTGATCTTTGTAAGCTATGTTGTCCCAAAAGAGCATAGCTGTCTTGGCATGCCATGAATGGAGAAGCAGACTGTAGCTGGGGCCCCATACATTGATAGTACTAAGGATCAGGACCGTCCCCCCCTCAAAAAGCTGGCCATGGTGCATTCAGTCTTTGTAGCACTGCCTCATTCAGTGTCAGATACAGTAATCCAGTCTGGATATAAATGCATGGCTCACCCTGACCAGATCCTTGTCTTGGGGGCAGAAGGGAGGTTGAAGGTGGAAGAAGGCATTTTTCTTAGCAGCCACTTTCTTAAGTGAGGCTAGCAGTAACTCAGGCAGAACCTTGATGTTGTTGGTGAAAGGGGAGGACTAAGGAGTGTCTAAAAAAGGTGTTGTCATGTTTAAGCAGCCTCACTTCAGTCTGTCCCAGCTTTAAATGAGGGCTACTTGCTGCCACTGGTATATTATGGTAGCAGAGCACATGGTATCTCACCACGTAAATGCTAGCATTAGGGACCTACTGTATTTACAGCGGAAGTGGGGTGCATAGCAGCTCCTTTAATCTTGCAGGTTCCCCATGGATTCCCCCACGCATACCCCTGTCACTCATTGGTGGAAGTGCCCTACTGCTCCCTGCTCACTTCTGATTGGCAGGGAAATGAAACCAGTGGTTTTAAATATGGCGCCATTTTTACCTTCTCACTGGTGAGTGGCAAGCATTGGGGCTGCCAGGGGTCCTTGGCCAACCAGCCACGGAAGGAAAAAATGGCATTATATTTAAAACTGCAGTTTTCTCCTCCCCGCCAATCAGGAGCAAATGGGGAGTGATAAGCAGTAGGTCCCCTTCGCCTGTCAGTTGGGTAATTGTGGGAGGGGCCCTGAAGTAATCAGCAGTCGCACTTCTGTACTCTCTGGTTCTTGCTGGAGAAGAATAGTTAAAGCTGTTGCAGTGTTGCACCATTTACTGCAACTGTACCGTAGACATGGCCCTGCCTCACCTTGCGATCGAGTGTGTGGAAAGCTGCAGAGAGACTAAGTGGTCCGAGATGACCTTTCCAGTCTGTTTGGCCTGTGTCCACATAGTACCATGGTCTAAAGCCTAATTGCAAAGAAGCCAGAGGATGGGCAAGTGGTGGTGGAGCACTGTTTCCCTGCTTTCCTTTTTTCTTTTTCCTTTGGCTGCAGTCCCTTCCTCCTGCCTCCCACCCCCCCAGTCTTTACAAATGCAGAACTCCAGCTTCACTGACTTACAGGAGATGCTGCTCCAGGGGACGGTTGTCAGACATAGCTGCACTGACTGCAGAAACAGCAGCATAACTAAGAGAATTTGGCATCCACCATTCCACAGTAGCAAGGTGGCAAATAAAGTCATATGCTCTGTGGCTTAGTGTGCTTGGCAGGTGCCCACAGATTACTTCCAAAGAGCTCTTTATGTTTCATGTATTTTTTATGGCAGACCTTCAAAGGCAATAGATCTAACTACCTCCATGATTTGTGCAGAATAAAATAATGCAAGATTAAATAGTTGACCCATCTCAGACTCTGGTATGGACAGGTGATAGCATAACCACCCCCCTTTCCCACCCAGAGCTCAAAAATCCCCATACCTCTGAAATAGATCTGAGTATTGTCAGGTTTTTTTGCCTTGATTGTAGGAAGTTTCAAATGTCTAGGGTTAGTCTTTTGCCATTTTCCAAAAGGGCTGTCTGACATGTCATGGTTTATGCAACAGATTCTGCTTAAAACTTGTTCTGATTGTTAAATAATTACAGAAGTGTATATCGCCCAGTAGCAATGCAGACTTTCCATTATGTGAGATTACTACCACAACGTTCCAAATGCATCTGAAAGGCATTTTGAAGGAGGCTGCTGAAGAAGCAGTCCTGTTTTTAAATGGGCATTTTTCTGAACTAGAACTTCATACTGTGGGTGCCAAACACCGCTGACAGAGGTCATATAAAAGGAAGATACTTTCCGGCCAGATTTCTAACTGAAGTCCACCCTTTTTCTTTTGTAAGAAGAGTGCAGTCTCAGCTTTCTTACTACCTAAACCTTAAAATACCCTTGCCATAATGGGCAAAAGCTCAGCTCTCTCACCTGAGAAGTGGGAAGCAGACAGGATGTGGATAAAGATTTTGATATGTACACCAGAAAAATCCACATTATTTGCATCCCCTTTCCCTTATGCTGTTTATGATATATAGGGATCATATTAAAGGTCTTTGTTGTTCCCCCACCCCCGCCTCCAGTAAATGGGTTAGGTTTGGTATGTGCCTCTCTTCATTTGTTTTTTTCCTGAGAGAACAGTGGGAAATGGATTGAAAGGTTTCATTCCCTTCCCAAAGGGTGCTGAGACTTTCACAAAAGGGCTGCTTACAGACATAAAAAAACAACAACAAACAAACTAGCACTTTAAACTTCATGTGCCCCTGCACTGAGCCCAGTGCATACCCAGAAGGGACATTGCATTAGTTTGACCCAGCTTGCCCAACATCTGTATAGATCAGATGCTTCAGCAAGGCTTTTTTTGGTGCTTTTATCTAATAGCTGATTGAATCAGCTATTAAATAAAAGCACCAAAAAGCCCTGCTGAAGTACACAATCTGTACAGACACTGCAGAGCCAAGTCAAACTAATGCACTGCTCTTCTGGTAAAATGCAGTTTTCTTTTGATTTTTGGTTTTTTTCACGTCTCAGCAGCCAAGGACCTTTTCTTCTATGTGTTTATAAAATACTTGAGTCAACCATCTGATTAAAAATGACCTACCCTTCTCATGCATTTGAAAAAACCTGCAATTCCTCAGTCATCCATAATGCCCTCCAAGACAGAGGAGGGAAGAATATCTCTAAATGAAAATCTTAACACACAAACTGAACCCCCGTTGTGAACTTCTTTCATGCCTTATAAAGTAAAAGAGGCACCAGGGAGAATTTATAACCAGAACCAGTTCTGCTGAGGTTCAGTAGAAGCTGAAACTGGAACAACTGTCTGTACTCACAAAAGAGTCCTGGTCTGAAATACAAGAGTCATCTCCCAGATGGCACTGAAAGAAATTCAAGGCCAGTTTTAAAGTTGTAGTTTTGTGCCTTCCACTTCCCATGTAGATGAGTACTTTTGAAAATGTCTCCCCCCCAAGCCCTTTTCTCCTTCATCCAGGGCAATTTTATGAGTCTGGTTACAGGCCTTAGACTCTAAGTCACGATACCTACTTAAGTTCTTCCACTGCACTGATAAGCTGTCCCAGCTTCTCTTTCCAGCCATTTCTTTCAAAAAGCAGGCTTTGAAAATAAGAAATTCAGGTTTTGATACAAATGTCAATGATGTAAATGGCCCTGTGGATTGAGAAAAAGAACAGGATTTCCACTGCTGTCACTGTGGGTTCACAAGCACTGAATTTATCTTCAACCAAGAGAGAGAAATTAACACTAAGTGGATTTCTCGTAGTTACCCTCAGATCAAATAGGATGGATTAATATTTGAGTTTTGATAGTTTGATTAGAATAATTAACATATGAAATAAGGTATTTATTTTACATAGTTCTGGGGGGTGATCCATGCTACAAAGTCTCTTGGAACTGAGAAGCCAGTCTTAAAATTAAAATTCAAAAAAGCGTTATAATGTACATCAACTTAAAAATAACCCTGTCCCCTTCCCTGCTCCTTTAAAGGCCCGATCTTGCACAATAGAAATAAATGACAAAAGATTCAACAATTCTCATGCACGGATATACTAACCATCTGTGTTAACTCTAATAAATGGACAAGGAGGTAGCTCTTAAAAGCCCTATTGACAACCAAAAGAATTGTGCTGTTGAACTAGAAAAAGAAAGCACTGATTTCTGCATTGATATGCCAAAAAAAAGACAACAACAAAAACACAACCCCTCCTTTTGCCTGAAAGAATAGGAGAATGAAACCCTTAATCATTTGCCTGTTTTTATTTATACTAATTGCTAATCTTCCTTGGATCTCTGATTTTATGAAATTATGCATGCACATTAAGCAGATGAGTTTCTATGGAAACTGAGGAACTTAACTTTCATTAGAAAAATGTAAAAAATCTTCCAGCTAAAAATGTAAATTGCCTGTCAGTGGGTGGTTCTACGAATATATTTTTTCTTTTGCGTTGTAGGCAGATTCCAGCTGGACGGTACATAGCAACAACATACAGCCACTGTTTACAGCTAGCCAGACTCCTTTGGGAAATATGACATTCAGTGGCTCTCAAATGGAAATACCTTAGGGAAACCAAGTGTTCAGTGGCATATGTTACTGCTGGTTTAAGGCTTCTGTGGTCTCTAACTCTTCCATATAGCCATGCAAGGTAGGAATAGTTGTGTCAGTGCAAACTTTCAGCCTGTCCCTTTAATATGCAAATACTTCTGCTTGTTAAATTGGGATTGCAGAAGAACTGGAAGTGGCACTAATAATCACCTTAAGTAGGCTCCCACAATGTCCAAGTTACAAAACATGTTTCATTTCATCAGGTCAGCCGCTGCCAGCAAGACTCAGAAATGCCAGTGAGAGCAAAATTCCCCCAAAGCATCTCCTTGATGCAGCACTCGCAAAAGTCAATGGGAATCTTTCCATGGACTTCCAAAGGGCATTGGGTCAGGCCCTCTGAACTTCTGTTGAGCTCCAGAGGCAGCATTTAAAAACATGAACTTTCTTACTGTTTCTGTATCCACCATAGATTATTATTTTATAATGCAAAGTACAATATTTGTTGACACCCTTTTTTTAAGAGCATCACAGAAATATTTGCAGGGAGAACAACCTAGACAGTGGGGTTTCAGACTCAACTATATCAGCGCTCACACCCACAAATCAAAAAGAACCTCAATCTACAAGGGCAGGCTAGAAAGACTTGCTTTGTTACTTCGAACAAGTCATTGTTACTTTGGGCAAGTCCCAGCCTCGGGTTTCCTATCCTAAAATGTGCCTGAAAGGATCTGAATGATATATGCAGAATCTACAAGTTTATTATGCTAGATTCTTTTTCCTGTCAGCTGCCCACGCTGGACCAAAATCTGCCTTTGTGTATGCCTACTCAGTCAGCATTTGAGAGAGAGGTTTTGAGCACATGAAGAGCAAAGTTTGGCCCATTGCCTTTTCATTACTTTTGGTAGCTGTTTTCCTAACAGGGAAGTAGATTAGAAAGAGAAAGCATTTTAGTTTTTGAAAGTTTGGGATTTATATACAATTCTCATAAATGGATTTTTCAGATCAAAATAACGTGCCTGTTTAAAAAAAATAAGATAAAAGGTTTGGTGACAATAGCTATGTTTACTTAAAAGCATGTCATGTCTTTACTCCTTCCTCTGGTACAATAATGGGTTTCTGTATTTATCAATAATGCTACTGCTGCTCTATAGGGCTCAGCTGCAGTGATGCATCCTAAATCTCCCAGCAGCTGGGTAAAGTAAACACTTCTTCAAGACCAAGAAGCTATCTATTTTACCCATTTCTTATTAGACAGGTGTTTCAGGTTGTGATCATGAGGGTTTTAGGATATTGCACGCATCTTAAATTTCAGCTATATACAATAAGGCCCAGCAAAGCTTTTTGTCAAATCCACACAAACAGTCATGCAAAAGCACAATTGGTGTCACGAAATCCTCAACAATGTTGACACCTCTCTATCTCCATATATTTTTTACAAGCCCATGTAAAGAGATGTGTGCATTCTTATAAAGATGAGTTCTCCATTGAGCAACATATGTTCACCACGAGTGAGCAGCATTATGACACTGTTCATTATACACATCTGTGCAAAACTGAATTCTTTTAGCTGGTTTGTCATGTCTTACCTGTTCTACTGTGAAGAGCTGCCAACTAGCTTACAGAACTAAGTTATGGGAATGTTGTTGGAAAGAGCACATGAAGTTAATAACAGAAAACAGTGGAATGTCAGCTCGGTCTTTGCAAACCTGATTCCAAGAATAGGACTTCTCCAAATTTGAGGCATTAAATACTTATTTGGCCTGGCGGGAGAGAGTCTAGCGGTTGTGTGAGGCCACCAGTTGAAGGCATGTTGGTGAAGCTGCCTCAAACAAGATGTCTGTTGGAAGAATAAAAATGGTAAATTTAGGCCTCAAAGAGCTCCATAGAGAGGCCATCCAACATCAGCTGTTGCTAGTGGAAGGAATAAGAATTGGTCTTCTAGCAGCTAGAGTGGCTGGGAGCAGGCAGAAGCCAATCGGCGCCTGTCAGGCAAGATGAAAAAAAGGGTTGGTTGCCTCTTCCAGTATCTGGTCCCAGGTGAAATGGGGACAAGAAGCTCTTGATTCCAGCTGCACCTTTTGGTTGAGTCACTGAACGACTGTTGTCCCATGTTGTGGAACGTAAAGCCCAGGTGACTTTCTGGAGCTGGGTATCAGTTCACTGCTGTATAATTAATAGGAGGCTGCCTTGTGAGACTGTGACAGGCCTATACGAACACATTCTTATTATTGCTTCCTTTCTCCTCCTGCTCCTGTTCCTTCCACAGTCTTGTACCTGCTTATGTGTCTTCTTAAATTGATAGAGGGCTCTTGGAGCAGCGACCCTCTTCTACGCTGCCCCTAGCTCTTTGAGATCCAGATTGGGATAGTGACTCGCAAAGGGAATGTAATATGAAGAAGTGATAAAGGAGGATGGCAGGTGCTTGAAATTGCTGTTTGCTGTATATAGTCTTTGAAACACATCCCTATGGAACTAATTCTTCTCAACATTTCTTGAATTCAGTCACTACAAAAAAAAAAAAACCCCAAAACCAAACATGTAACTTGGATATGGGAAACCTCTTTTCTTCATGAATCATTCTGTTGTAGATTCTCTCACAGGCTAAGGAATACTGCAACAGATCTGAGCATCTTGGGGGAAAAGAAGGAGAGCATTGTGTGGATTCCTGCATTGTGTGATAATTGTGGAGCACACACTGTTAATTGGCAATGATAATATGGCTATCCACTCATACCCCATTGTTGTTTCTTTGCAGGGCCCAGTACTGAGCAGGCTTGGAAGGAATAACCTGGCTCAAAAGATTCTGAAAGATGCCGTCCAGATAGAAAACACCAATCACAAAGCCTGGAACCGCCTGGGGGAAGTATTGCAAGCTCAAGGAAACAATGAAGCCGCTGTTGAATGCTTCCTAACAGCTCTCGACCTGGAATCCAGCAGTCCTGTTGTCCCATTCACTGTTATACCCAGGGAACTGTGAAGATCTTCCCTTCAACCTCACAGTCATTCATTTAGCAGATATGAAGAAACACATGCAGAAGAAACTGTTGGCTAGACACAGAAGTGCAATTGTAATTTGGAGGGGGCAAAAAAAAATTCCTCAAGTCTTACAAGTATGGACTCAGCTGGAAGAAAAAAAGTTTCATAGATTTCATAGACATCAGGGCTGGAAGGGACCTTGGGAGATCATCGAGTCCAGCCCCCTGCCCAAAGGGCAGGAAGTCAGCTGGGGTCA
>NW_017728943.1:52131842-52143781 GCF_001723895.1 Crocodylus porosus | reverse complement strand
ACCTTGGGAGATCATCGAGTCCAGCCCCCTGCCCAAAGGGCAGGAAGTCAGCTGGGGTCATAGGATCCCAGCAAGATAAGCATCCAATTTACTCACAAGTTGAAACACAAGTAGCAAGGAGGAAAGAAAATAATGCCATTTTCATAGGTGCTTGATCCAATCCCAGCTTAATCAGTGGAAAGACTCCTGTTGATTTCAGCAGAGGTTGCTTTGGGCTTGAGATGACTGACAGTAGGCTAGAAGCTGCTAGGGTGTAGCTATGAGAAGCACTTGTATTGGAAAGGAATTTCTTGTACCTTTCAACCTAATTTGGGAAAGGCTACATTAGAAAAGGAATAACAGGAGCTAAATTCTGACCTGGGGTGAGCAAGTCTATTGAAATTGTGAAGATGCACCCAACTTATTCAAGGGCCAAAATTGGCTCCCTGTCTGTGTACAGAGTCACTGCCATAAAAAGGGGATATGGTAAAAATCAAATAGTTTTGTAAAAAGTATCTTTAAAGGCCTGCTACTTCTGATTTTCTTCCTGTTACTCCAAGCTGCAGACACACACTATATTAACAGTAGTTTTTGCCCAGACTAATTTAATTTGAAAGACACTTTGCTAAGGGCTGTTGTGGTCTACTGGTGAGCCACAGGCATAAAAAAGCCAAAGATCAAATCAGTTCAAATTTGGACCGGTATTAAAAACTTGTTTCCTATTTATTTCTCATATTTATTGCAAGGGATTTCACCAGGCTCACTAGTGTTAACAGTCTGAGCTTCACTCTCAGTGCTTATTTATTCCATTGTTGATGAATGGTATAGTCTAGGTTTCAAGCAATATATTATATTTGTACTGGGCTTTCTATCATTGCTTTCTGTCCCTGACAAGGCTTTTTCATAGTCATCTTTATCTTATATAAAAAAGGGTGACTGCATTAGATGGCAAGCCGGTTTAATTGCTGGAAGCAATGTGTGATGTCTTATCTTTCCTTCCACTGTAATTTTTGGATCGGCCATAGCCTTAAGACACATTGACACCAAGCCCAATCCTGCAAGGCAGTGGGACCCCTCTTTGCCATGGTGCTATTATAGGCTGGCCCTAATTCTGTTTGGCTCATTCAGCTACACAAATGATGCTCGAGCTATTTTATACCAATCATTCTCCTTCTATTAGCAGAGAAGTGGCTAAGCTGATCTTCAGCTCCAGGTGGCCATTGCAGCAAGTTCAAGTAGCCTTGAGTTTGTTGTAACATGACACAAAACAACAATCCTTGTGCAGGGCAGGACAAGGATCCAGGGAGTGCAAAGGTGAACTGTAGGTCATCTTTCCTCACAAACAGCCTGTCTTGTCTTGTATGCACTTTACCACCTGGCCTCTTGTTTCCAGCTCTCCCTCAATGGATACTCTTTCCATCTTAGCTCTACCATCTGCTGTAGTCTGACTAGTTTACTCCAGAAATACTACCTACATGTGAGAAACATGCCAGCTTTATTTGTAAAGACCCTCCAGATATGGGAGCAGACTTGCCATCTGACTTGTTTAAAATGATTTAGAAATCCAGAGATTACTTGAAACATCAGTTCTGCTGTGTCCCCTTCACACCACTTCCAGGACCTGTGCAGAGGCACAACAGGGCCTTGCTCCATAAACTTTCCTCCCCTTTCCTCTCCCATAGTTCCCTTCAAAACTCCAGTACCGAAGAGCAAAGACAGATATTTCACTGGTTGTCTTAATCATCGGCTTATTAGTCTCCTGAGCAGATTTTCAGTCAGGTTGTTGTGACAGTTCAGATTCCCATCTACTCGACTGAAACCAGGGTGTTCAAGGACTGGGTTTCCAGCCTGCAGAGTCATTGTAAGGCACAAGAGACATAAATGCCTTTTACACAAGACTGCTGAGCCTATAGGCTGGTTTCCAAGGATACATTGCATTTCCCAGCTACCTTGCCTGTTTCAGTGACACCACTGTAGAGGAAGAAGTGAAAGGAATAGTGCTAGAATTAGGTAAGTGAATTTTGGGAGTGTGAAGCAAAATTAGTCCATTTTTATTTAAAGGACATTCTAAAGCCTGCCTGCTCAGCAGCTGGGTTGTGAAGGTGGAGACCGTTGCTTTGTCTGTGTGGAGTTATCTGGTTACCTCAGACTTCTCCTCCTCCTCCTCTTCACGTCCTTGTCATAAATTAGATGTTCTCTCCAGAATTGTGCATGTCTGAGATTGTTGATGACATGGTATTTAGCAGATTCATTGGAATCTGACAGAGCCACGAAGCGAACCCTTCTGCTGTGGCAGTTATGAGGGTGCAAGACAGACATCACTCACCTTCTTGTTATACAAGGCCACATCTGCTTCATCTTCACGCACTTCCTCAGGTTCCACTTCCTGCTTTGAGCCCGCTTCTGAGATCTGGCCAACTTGTTGGTGTTCCCTGAGGATGGACAGGAGAACCACTTTTGCAGGAGGAGCTTGAACGAGCTGGCTGATGAGTGCCAAGAACTTGGCCACGTGAAGGTTTTTGTCATACATGCCCATGCACTGGCTAATGTTGACCCTGCGAAGAAGCCCTGGAACACACAGGTCAGCTTGCTGTCCCAGAAGGGAACCACAACTGGCTTCATCTTGGACTGCTGGTTCTGGCGCAGGGCAGCAATGCAGCAGAGAGATGTTGATGTTGTCTTCCCCAGTCATTCGGTCCCTGCTTTTCTGGTCCTTGAAATGCCCTGAGCTGGTGAAGTCACACAGGGACAGCTCGCTCATTTTGGGGACCATCTCACTGCTGCCTCCTCTTAGGTGAAGAATCCAGCTGGAAGAGATCCTGTGACTAGCTGGAGTTCTGGTTCAGGTGAGTGCTGGCAAAGCTCTGGTTTTTCAGACCCAGCCTCAGAGCTTCCAGGCCTTGTCAGCATCTTGGACATGGATCCAGTTCAGTTCTTGGACGCAGGGATCACCATTCTGGTGTTCACACAGCCACAGCGTCTGCCTCTTGTGGTTCAGACCAGGCACAGCTGGCTCCAGCAAGTCGCAGATCAGCTTCTTGTAAATCTCAAAAAAGAAAAAAAACCCCGCAGACTGAATTCTGCTTTCAGGGCCTCCTCTGCAGTAAATCAACATAAATCAGCATTAGGATTGATTTCTATGCTATGCTATGCAGCAATTCTGCTTTCCATCAGTTCAGGATTAATTCTGATTCCCTTAAATAGGAGCAGCCCCTCGGATAAGCGTAGAAAAGGAATGTCTGTGCTGTTTCATCATTTGCTTGTACTTTCAGCTCTTAAGACATTGCCCCAGTAAAACAGGTATAGAAGAAAATGGCTTATAGCAGATACTACTGTAGATATCTTTGTCTTAATTCCACTAGTGACAGCTCTAAGACAGTGGCAGCAATGGCAATGGGGTAAGCAGCCAAGTTACAGAGCAGCAGTGGATCTGCTCCAGCTCATTGGTCTGCCATAGTTTTGGATTAAAACATTTTATTAAATGAAAAGGGATTTGAAGCACAAAGCAGCGAGTCCTGTGTCCTCACTGCACATGGACTTGTTAATCTTCACATGTGCAGTCCAGTTTCTGATTTAGAGATGCTGAGGGCTTATATCGGTGGAGATCCATTCAAGTGGCTCACCACAGAGATTGAGCTGTGCACCTCTCTTCTACAGTATGTGAGAGGAAGGAATAGGAACAGAAAAGAAAGGGAAATAGAAATGGAAGAATGGTAGTCTCTTTGGTTGCTGGTGAGATTACAGGGTAGTAAGCATCGCCTTTCTTTTTTATCTGTAACTTGGAATCACAAGCACACTCAGCTGCATGGCAAACAAAGTGGTATGCAAACTGAAACAGTCTGAGAACCATTGCAAGGTGGCATCTCTCTGCCTGTTCATGCGCTGGTGAAAGAAGATCAGCTTGCCTAATGTGACATGAAAAGCACAGTTTTGCATATATTTACCTAATGTTTATTTACACTTCTTTGCGTTTCACTTGTTTATAGGATATTTAAAACAAAAATCAGTTGTTGCCTTCAGTAAATTCAAACTTTCTCTCTAGGAACATTAGAATTCTCCTAGAGGACATTGAGATATGTAAAACTATGAAATGCTTTGTATATGTCAACCAGTCGCATATTCCCAGTCCAGGAAGTATGTTGTGTACGTTAAGGAATGTAACTCAACTGCCAGCACCAATCATAGCAAAATGCCTTTGCTATTGTTGAAGTGAACCTGAGTAACTGCCAGTAACAGTACTGGGAATGATGTGCCTAATACCCCTTTCAGTACAGTAGTAGATGCAACCGTGCATATACTAATTAATCTGTGAACTAAAACTGTACACACAATGAATTTGGGTCCAATCCTGGGGGGTTGTTAAGAACTTCCTGAAAGGTGCCAATGATCCTCAACTCCCAGTGATGTGAATGGTGTTGTAGGTGCCATGTTTGCCTCAAGATCCTATCCATAATGGCTGAAAATTTGGAATCCAAGATTGTCTTTCAAAAGAGATGGACCATATGTTTAGGAGAGGTCAGTGATAGAGGGCAGTAGGTATTTTTCAGCTGAAACTTCTGTCTGTAGCAGTATCATGAGCTCTACTGCAAATCTTTCTAAGCTAACATATTACCTCTGTTCTTTGGAAATATGAATACCTTCTTCCTTTTATTTCTTTTCTGTATATGGAAGGAATGGGTGCGATTAAGGCAAGTCAAGGTCTGGGGCCAGAGAATGGGACATTTTAGAATCTTCCTGGTGTAGCAACTTCTGCAATAATTAGAATTTAATTGACTTAAGGCAGGGGTGGGCAATTATTTTGGCTGGAGGACCACTTAATGAGTTTTGGCAACCTGTTGAGTGCCGCATGGGTAGACATGCCCCCTGCTTGCCATCTTGAGATGAGAAGTCCCACCCCCTGAACTTTGCCCCCGGAAGTACTCCTTTTGGCAAGGGGATTTGCCATCTTGGAACCAGAAAAAAACCATTTATATTCAAAAAATCAAACATCTACTACAAATTCATTAATTTAATTTCAAAAAATATGTTTGTCCTGATTTACATCTGTTTGTGTAGTGTACATAGAGGTGATTGTATAATAGCTTAACATGAAGTCTTACTCTTGTATATTGTGGGAGGGGGTGGGGGGTGGGTATGTGTATATGGAGTGTGGCAGGATAGATAGGTATGGGGTTTGTGGGGTTTTGAGTGTGTGGGGGGAGGGGATCTGTGGTGTGGGTGCATGTGTTTGGTGGTGCAAAGGGAGTGTGGGTACATATGTATGGTGGGGGGGGACCCCCCCCAAACACCCCTCCCTCATTGCCCACAGCCCGTGCCACAAGTGGCAGCAGCAGGCAGCGAGGCCTTAGGGCACTCATGGCTCAGGCTCTGCACTTCTGCCAGCCTAGCCCTCAGGCAATGGCATGGGTCCCACGCTCCCATCCAGCTGTTGCTGCACTCCCACCCACCCGCTTGCTGCCACTTCCCCCCTCCCCCCTCACCATTTCCTCACCTTCCTGCCCACTGCCGCTGCTCCTCCCCACCTGCCCACTGCTCTAGCACCACAGTTCCCAGCTGCATGGCTGGGACACCTTCCCCTCCAACTCCCTTCTTAGCTGAAGTTGCAGTTTTGGATGGAGGGAGGGCAAGGGAATAGCATCCATGGTCACCAGGCCAAAAGCCTCTGCTAGCCAGAGGCTTCCAGTTAGGGGTGAGGTGGAGGGGGCTAGGGGTGAGGCAGGGCAGGACAGGACTTTCTGCTGTGGCTGCTAGGTCCTGCTGAGGGCTCCTCCTGGTTCCTGCCATTGCTGGCATCTCAGACAGGCAGCCACAGATAGCTAACAATTTTCTAATTTTTTTTTAGGGGCCCTGTGGGCCAGATAGACTAGCCTGGCAGGCCAGATGTGGCCTACCAGCCTTATTTTGCCCACCTCTGATGTAAGGTAAATTGCAACATTATTCCTTCCCCCTGACCTCAATTTTTTGTTTTGCTTTTACTCTGAGTAACCAGGATGACCACAGAGTAAAATGATACAATTTTTTATGATATAATATTGCTTAGATGTTGTGTATGGGAAGTCTGAGGTCTATGTATGTTGAAAAGTACTGGTGCTATCCCTGAACCTTGTGGGACTCCATTCTTCAGAGTTCGTACTCTGCTTTTTTTCTCTTTGTCTAGTAGCGAGTTTAAATGATCTGCTGGAGATTGTGTTCATGATCAAGTGCATAGCTTGTGGTCAGGTATCATAGAGTACAGTTTATATTTGAGGCATTGGTGCCATACACTGTCATAGGCAGCTGTAAGTTTGATAAAGACTGTGCCTGTTTTCTACCTCATTTCAAATCTATTTTCTATGTCAGATATAAGTAATGTAGCTTGGTCAGTGCCAATAAACTAGTGGAAGAGATGACCTATGGGCAGCAGTGGAGTGGGCCAACCACTGGGAAAGGTCAGACCTATTCCTACAGTGTTTTATACCAACACCAAACAAGACCCCCATTGGACTTGACCTTGACAGAGAAGCATGGATTAAGCTGAACAGACTGAGATCTGGCTACAGAACCTTCAAAACAACACTTCACAAGATTAACATCTTGAGCGACCCCCTGTGTAAATGTGTTCAAACACAGCACTTAATCAAAAGCTACAATCTTTATAAATGCCCAGATGGAGTAGATGGAATCTGCACATTGAATAATAATACCAGGCAGTGGCTTATAGATTTGGAAATTGATATCTGACACCATACAAAAGAGAGAAGGTGGGGTATAACATTGAACAGAAAAACTAAAGTATTTGCTATTTCACTTGCCCAGCAGTTAAGATAAATTTTATACTGTTAAAAAAAAATGTAGTCTTGGATTTCTTTACCAGGTTGCCTCTTCTGAGACAGTCTGTATAGAAGCACCACAAAACTAAAAAGGCATATCTGCCACTGAAGCAAATCACTGAAGTTACCAGAGCTCTGACGATTTACACTAGCTAAGGATGCACATATCCCATGCCCCTCACAATCCATCCTCCCCACAGCCACACACTCATTTGTGTAGAAAACAGAGAGGTACATAGCCAGGGCTGTCACATTTCCTGCGCTACAAAAATCCCAATCTGTTTCTGTTGGTAACAACAAGTTCATACTACTGATTATCACAGCACTTCAGCACAGCTAATTATCTTTCCTTGATAACAACTAATAAATTCAAATGGAGAACAATCCTGTAGGGTGTTTACTTAAGTTCACTGACTGCATATCAGAGCAGGTGCATCAGTGAAAGCTGTGCTTTGGGGTGTAAAATGATTTCATTTAGAAAGTCCTATTTTCAGCAAGTCTTGGTGAAGAAAAGGTTTGGTCAGTGTTTAGCAGGGGCAAAGCTGGGGAGGAGGGAGATCAATTTTTCCCCATTTTTTTAGCCCAACTGACTGACTTCTGATAGTTGCAATTTATCCTAGAAAAAGCCCTTACAGAAAAGTCCTCACAGAAAGACCATTGGCTGTTGACTGACCCAGATCATACCAACATGTGGCATTTGTGTGCTGAGCATATGAAGTAGAGATTTTTTTCTTCTAAATTTGCTAAGCACTCATCTTGGGGACAAGACTTTGTAAAGGGTATGCAAGCAGCAAAGCTCAGTGAATCTAGCTCATCATTTGAATGGCTGTATCAAGCCAGGGCAGGCTCCCAAATATTTTGGCTACCAAAAGGGCCTATTTCTCTATCTCCTGCTCCTGCTGCTTTTCTGACCTAAATGCCTTTCCCTTTCCCTGCTCTTGGACCCAGAAACATAAATTGTTGGAAAGACTGTCCAAGAGATCTGTTGTTGGCAACTTGAAACATGATGCAATTAAGATTATATCTGATGAATTCACATGCACAAGGGGCCGAGTTAAGGTTACATCATCCTCAATTTTGACATTTCCTTGCAAGTGCTTCATGGTGCAGTCTAAATGGTCTGTTAATGTAGGGGAATTAGATCTCTCTTTTTTGTCTTAAATATGAAAAAAAGAATGTTAAATTACAAGATGCTTTCACCAGATGAATTATTTAACTGGGGTGGGGGGGAGTTCCTTGTACACAGTCATTTCCTGCTGCTTTAAATTCTTTTAATGTGTTCACTCCACAAAATATTTCAAGCATTATGAAGCCAGTATTTTTATATTAATTGGAACCTAATGCACCCAGTGAGTTACCAGTTGCAAAAGGCATTTTGGCATATGCACAGCGGTTCATGGGAAAAGCTGTAGTTAAGCCTACAAGTAGAACAGAAACAAATACTTCCATTGAGAACTGAAACAAGAGAAGGAATAATGTGGCCTTGAATGTTTGGCTTTACTGAGATTGAAATGCTTCTGTTAATAGGAGAAAAGGATGCTGGGATTCTTAACTATACAAATGCCATTGTTGTTTTCCTACAAATTATATTTGTAGGTTTGATGGATATTGGTCACTGTTTTCCACTGGTTGCATGTAATTTAACAGGTCTTCTCTCAAGTCTCCAGAGGCTTCTCCTATATAAGCTGAAGCCTATCCATAAGGATAAAGTTGCTGTTTAAAAACTAGCCCTTTTTCATATCAGAATGGGAGCAAATAGGGCAGTCCCAATTGTGGGCAAAACCTTTAGTGGTAGTGTGTATAGTGCAACTCAACTACAATGAGGTTCTGTGGCTGCTGACTTTTGTGCTTCCACAGCAGAAATGTGTTGTTCTTTTTTCCCCCCTACTGTATTCTGTAAAGGAAAAGATCATTCCCACTTCCTCTCTACCTCATGCACAGAGGCTTGCTGTCTACATGTAGATGTATAGGGAATTTTAAGGCCTTCCCTTCCAAGAAGTTTTCCAAACAAAAATCAAACCGACTCAAGCATACTGAGAGTTTTCACCCCTTAGGTCAAAATCACTCCCCCTTGCAAATTAATTTTCATCTTGTTGGTGCTTGTGCTGTCCCCATCCTACCAGCTATCCAATAACTCAGAGTCAAATCAGGATAGAGTGGCTCCCTCCCCACCGAGGTCATAAATCCCTAATCAAACAGAAAGCGACTTCAGCTGGATTCCAGGAAGACCCCAAGTGCACTATTAGTATTCAAAGCAAGTGTTTTTATGAATTTGACTCGCCGGTATTAGGCTCAGAGCTGGCTTTTTCTGGCTGTGCACAAGAGGGGTCGCCTCAGCCTTTCACTGGACTTACCGTTCTCTAAGCAACATGTCTTTCCATTGCTGTACTCTTTCCTGAAACACCTGTAAAGCATATTTAGTTAATCTAATAAAAGATATCACATCTACCCAAAAAGCCTTGTTTGTAAAGCATCACAACTTCAGAGGGATTCTTTTGTGATGAATCTGCCAGGTCTCAGCAACCCTAGGAGCTTTGCCGAATATGGACTATACATCTAATATGCTTCTGTGGAGTTAAGCAAGTCTTGCCAGAGGATGTATGAAAA
The DNA here is from genome assembly GCF_001723895.1 of Crocodylus porosus. Classification (NCBI taxonomy): domain Eukaryota; kingdom Metazoa; phylum Chordata; order Crocodylia; family Crocodylidae; genus Crocodylus; species Crocodylus porosus. The sequence goes on along the minus strand of NW_017728943.1, from coordinate 52,134,386 downwards.
AAAAGTGGATTACTGTATTTCACTGAGAAAACTGCACAGGTGACTACATAGCCTAAATGGGTGCAACATGGGTTAGTTTAAAAAGATTTAAGTAGACAAATTTGAATGCAGCCCCACTTAAAAATACAATAAATGGTGAAAAATGAGCAAGATCATTTGTATTCTGCCATTTAATAGTCATGGGATATTGTGCTTCAGTGAACTGCATGTCCTATAGTCCTACAGCCTGTCCTGAAGGAGCTGAACTTGGATCACTCAGGTATGAAATAAAAGTCATTTCCTTTATTGGAGGGTTTCTTACAACAGCAAAGTTTGGTCTTGCAACTGGTACACCTATCCCAAGAGCAATAACAGATTAGAAATAATTTACAGGAGAGCCCAGGCAAATATAAGCCAGCCCCCTGCAAACTCCCGGCTCTCAACTCTTTGTGATCTTTCAGGATCACAGGATTTCAGAGGATCTAGTCCAAATGTGATAACAAAGCTAGCAGACCCTTTCCCAGCACACTAAAAGACTACAAAGGCAGACTATGCCCAGGCACACAGATCTTATTTGATGTTTGAAGGATAAAGTAGGCCTTCGAATAAAACTGGTTCACAATGAAAGAAAGAAAGAGCCTGTGAAGAGAGAAGCCCTGCTTATCTTAGCATAGCGTGTGAGCAACTGCATTGTCTTTATTAGCAAAGTTCAGAAGCTGGCACGTTTGTAAATTACTTGGTAATAACTATTCTTGTACTCAGTTGTCATGCGAGAGACAAACACACACCCTCTCTGAATTCACAATAATGGGTAGCATTTCAGGAAAATGAGTTCCAGGGTTTAATGACAGTCTGGTCAGAGTAGGTTAAAGGTGATTTTGTGAGCAGTGTAAAAGGCATTGTCTAGCAGAGGCAATTAGCTAATGAACTGTTGCCTTGCAAGAGTATCCAAGGCTGCAAATCCTCTTGTTCTAGGTTGACAGCATATTGTCTCAGATTCCTCTCTTGGGTTTCCAAACAGGAACCAACTAAATTAAAAAACAAGCACTCCTTTTCCCAGTACAGTGGTGCTGCTCTTCCCTTCCCTGCTACCTTTTCTGTAACAGTAGGATGACAAGGTAAAATAAGGATTCAGAGACTTGGCCAGCATTTCTTAGAAGTCGTCTTAAGTAGAGTCTGCAAATAGAAATTGAGAAGTAAGAAATGAGGATCCTTTCTCAGGTCACAAGGCAAAGCCTTGCACCACTATTACACCAGACAACTTTCTTTTGTTCTGTTAGTAGCACATCACATCACCACATAGAAAGAAACACATTTTCGCTTTCCCACTCATTTGGTTACATTTGGGCAAATGTGCTACACCAATAAAGTCAGTGACTAGGGCATTGACTGTAGACGTTTGTAGTGGTAGAATTGTCAAGCCACTTATTAAAATTTCCTTGCTTTAGACACGTGCAAGTGGCAGCATATAAAGCAGCGTTTCTCAGCCAGGATGTCACTCGGATATTAGCATTGTTGTGTATGCAAACAGTCACAAGATAAATCCAGAGATTTCAAATAGAAATTCAGTGTCAAAAACATCCCCGATGTGTTTTTTCCAAGTTCTTTGCAACAGAACAAGTGCTTTATTACTTTTTCATAGTGAAGAAATGAGTGAAAGCTAAGAGCTGGGATTTTTTGAGGAACACTTTGTGTCTAAAAAAAGTTGCAAACCACTGGTATAAAGGGATTTGAGTATCAAAAATTAAAGATATATATTTTCATTTATTTTGCAATCTGCTTTTCTGCCACTTGGTTTTGTTTAGGGATGCACAAATAATTAATTTTTCAACTTCGCCGGTGAACTGAAAGATCAAAACAACAAAACCAAAACAAGATGGTTTCTCTGAAAGTTTAACACTCTTGACAAAAAACAAACCAACCAAGAGTTGCTTGAGTTAGGCTCAAGAAAGGATTTTGGCTGAGAAGAAATATTTCATTTCTAAATTGCTTTGTTTGCTTGTTTTAACTCTTTTTGCACATTATGCTTTGGTCATTTTTGAAAATGTGGATTTGAAACAAAAAATTTGAGGCTTCATTTTGAAAAGTGTCCAACCAAAACACTGATCTTTCTGCATTATCTTTCCAGTCAGAGCCATTTACTAAGCTAAGCCACAAGTAGCCTTAGTTCCAATTGATACTGCCTTTTGGTCAAATAAACTATTAATAAAATAACATAAAAAAATAAAAAAATTCCTCTCTCAACTTTTGCTCTTATTTCTGGCTAATGCTGGAGTTCACTTTGTCAAACTTTTTTCAATCACCCAAGTATTTTCCTGCTCTCCTGACAACTGTCAAACTCTATAACCACAGTTCAATGGATTTCACTAGCAGGAAATTGTTGCTGAAGTTTCCAGTTGTTTCTGTTCTACTCCAGCGAACTACTTCTTATGCCCACATGTGACATTTTTCACCAATCATTTCACAGGTCAGTCCAGTAGGGTGCATCCACACATGCAAGCACCTGTGCTTGCAGCAGCTCAAATAGAAGTGGTGCAAATTTGAGCCAGGGCTTTTTGCTTCAGC
>NW_017728943.1:52128744-52130456 GCF_001723895.1 Crocodylus porosus | reverse complement strand
CAGAGCTGTTGGGGGTCCCCCCAATGGTCCCCTCCTCCAGCCCCCCCACCAACCCCTTACACACTGGCACTGGAGCCCTGGTGCTGAACACATGACCTCACCGGTCACATGGTTCAGCACCAGGGCAAGGGGCCAACTATAGAGATGCTCTGGCAGCCAGAGTGTCTCTATGGAGGACCCAGCCTCCAATTGCCTCAGGGCATGGTCCTGGACCGTGTCCTGCACCACTTTTTTAAGCTTCAATTTTTTAGACCCCTGGATATCTGGGGTCTAATTTTCTCCCCGTGCTGCAAACTTGCAGCGCGGGGAACATTTTTTCATTCCCGCACATGCCTGTTGCCCCACTTCAAAAGGGTTTGAGGTGAGGCAAGAGGCACGTGCTCGGTCATGTGGATGTGCTAGTAAAGTCCCATCAAAGTACACGTTTAGTATTTGCTAGCCTGGCTATGTAACATGATTGTATGATGGAGAATGCAACACAGCTTCACATAAGTGGTATGCACCATGATATATGGCAATTGTTACAGAGGCATACCGGGCAGAGCTGGTCAACCCGTGATAAAATAGTTTTCCACCATTCTGTCTCCTTTGAAAGTTGGTGCCCAGGGCTTCTGCCCCAGTTGCCCCCTCTTCAGTCATGCTACTATACTGAGCACATGCTGAAACTGTTGATATTTAAGAGCAATTTCCCTTTTGACATTCACTTTGGAGCTTTGCAGGCTGTAAGATGACCAATCAAGTGTCTCTCAGGACTGCAAGTCAAAGGTGCGACAGCAGCTCATGAACAGCTAGCTCAGCTGGTAAGCTCAGATACTAATGATAGAGTAGGGAAGGCTTTGTAACCTGCCATGACAAGACCCTGGCCTGCACTGAGCTGCATGCTGCTGTGGCCAACCCTTGGACAGTCATGTATGTCAAGCACTTCAAATCCAGCAGGGGGCTGGAGACCTGGAATCTGCACACTTCGCAGCCTCCAGAGGTCCCACCGACAGCAGTGTGCAGACATGTGCTCACTGGCTGTCTTCCCTGCTTCCTCTTACTGCTTCCCTTGGGGGAAACAGGACTGTGGGATACTAGAGGACCACTGGAGTGTACAGTCGTTTCAAGAAATGCCATTTTTCAAGCGTGCATGTCTTCCCTTAGGAGCACTTCAAACAGCATCTGTCCATGGCTTGAGACTGCTCGTATCTACATGAGCTGGTTGAAGCACAGTCCCCCTTGCATGTCACTGCCATCCTTTACTATTCAGTCTGAAACAGTTGCTTTAAGGTTTCCAGTCTAGTTCTGCTTGAGCATTTAGTTGGAGTGAACTTAACGACTTAAAAAGTCATTGAAGAATCCAGATCGAGTCAAGCTGCAGTATGCTCAGGGACAATGCTAGATTTTCTCTTTCATGGCTGGAATTTGTATCTATGGAAAAAGATTCAACCCACACACACATTCTGTTGGAAGAAGGAAAGAGAAAGGAGGAGGAGGAGAGAACTAAAAGGGAATGCAAAAAACTCTACAAAGGCGGCCTTGGGCTACTGAATAAGACTCCCCACCCTGTGCCCAAATATACTTTATTGTCCCATCACATTTAAATGTTGGATAAAATACCAAACCAAGCTGTTTATGTAGCTTTTCATAGACATTAGGGCTGGAAGGGACCTCGGGAGATCATTGAGTCCAGCCCCCTGCCCAAAGGGCAGGAAGTCAGCTGGGGTCATAGG
>NW_017728943.1:52089904-52127809 GCF_001723895.1 Crocodylus porosus | reverse complement strand
CCAGTCTCTCAAGGATGGCCTCCTTAATAAACTTTTCTAAGATCTTCCCCAGGATAGAAGTCAGGCTAATGGGCCTGTAGTTAGCCCATGATATCATGATATCAAACATGATAATTGCACTAAATCGGCAAGCTAGCTAAATATTGATTTTTTTTTAAATGATCAAAACTAATCAGAGTCAAAATGCCAAAAAAGATGAGAAACTTGTATTTGGCAGTGAAGCTTTAACATCTGATAGAGGTTTGTTAACTCTAATATCTGAGTTATTTTCTGAAGTAAAATAAAATTTTGAAAATAAGATTCATGTTAAGACATAAATACAATTCACATGAAAAGAAGTGTGGCATCTTGGAACCAGTTTGGGTGAAGAACATAAGACCAGACTGGTTTGGGTGAGGAACATAACTCCAATGGTGTGACGGCAAGGATTAGAAGTTATTTGTCTGTGACGCATAAGGAATGCTGGAAGTTTTCCACAGTTGTATCTTTTGAACTTTGTAAATTCAGCAGAATGGGAAGGGGTTGGGTTTTAAGCAAAGGAGAAGCAGACAGACACACTCTAAGAATAAGGCTCTTTTCTTAATTCTAGTAAAGTACCCTGCTAAGCCTTATGAGCACATTATCATTTACTTTTATCACAGGATAATCTAATGTTACGTCTGTGGACCCATTTATACCAGGCACAATATATTTTCTGCTTGGACGTATACGCTGAAACTAAGTTAGCTAGCTTCATTTGTCTTTACAAATTACATCCGTTGAATGGTGAGTTTTCATAAATGTACATTTCAATTGCATCATTCCATGTATGAAAACACTTCATATTGCTCCTGAGAAATCTAACAAGCTCTCCCGCTATGCAGGGTTAACCTGTTGTAACCTCCAACAACAAGTGAAACTTTCACATTGCCCAAAGATGACTGAAGTCCATTGATCCATAACTATTCTAAATTAGCAATTTCCTATGAGCTGCTTCTTTTATATATTGTATAATGAAACACCAGAGCCAAGAGATTAGGGGAATTTAAACTTATTTATTCCTCATTCCAATTTTCCCAGAGCCTTCTGCTGACTTTATTGAAAGCATTTAGAATATTTCCTGTCACGCCCCAGTGTCTCGCCCACCCCACAAGTATATTTATAGCTGAATTCACAAGATATGGCAAGAAAGGTAAAAGAGTAGATCAGGCTGATTTGGGGAACAGCTGCCAATACTTGGGTGGGGAGTCTTCTTTTGTCTGCATGCTCTGTTCAGGTAACTAGTAATAAAGCTGAGACATGGTGACAGTGGTATCTTCATTAATCTTTAGGACCTGTATGACCAAAGTATGTTCTGATACTTCACCAGCCTCGCCTATTATAGCCACAGTCACAGAGGTCACTGGGTGCTGTCATTTATGTCACCCCCTTAAAAAGTGCTCATTAGACATCCTTTGCCCTTAATTTCAGGCTGACATGATCCAAATAACACTGTTTTGAAAGTTGTGCTATTATGGATGATACTTAATTATTCAGACTATAAAAGGGTTTGTCCTACAGACTCCTGGGGATTTTATACACATGGTCTGGGAATGGGTGGGGGTGGGGGTGAGGGGGGGCATTTTAATTACTAATTAAAGTGCCTGGAACATCATGTGCAGCAGCATCCCCATGCTGAAAAATGGTGGTGGGGACACTTTAAACTAAAGCTCACTGAACAAGCATTAGTTTAGAGACGCACCAATACATCAGTCCATATCGTATCAGCACTGATCAAAAGAAAGTTGATGTTATCAGAAATCAGCTTTTTTTGGCCAGAGTAGCCAATAATGTCACCGATAAATGTTGCATGCGTGCATGCAGCCGGGCTTGCATCCTGGCACTTGGCCAGGAATGTGGCCTGTCAGCTTGGAGACCAGCATCTGTGTGGGGGAAGGGGGGGGTGCAGATCAAGGTCCTCACAGTGAGGGAGGGAGTGGGGCTGGGACGGAGCCATGGTCAGCTCATCCAGGGGACGTTGGGGCTGGGGAGGGGAGGAGAGCTGCGCCAGCCTCTTCCCGGTGAGGTGGCTGGGCTGGGGCTGCACTTGGGGCAAAGTAAGTGGCAGCACTGGGGGTGGGGGGGGGGGCTACAGGGTGGTTACAGCGAATTTTGGGGTGGCTGTAGTCCACCCTGTAGCCCCCCCCAGCACCACCGCCACTCACTGGCACAGCCCCTGGCTCTAAGCACACAATCCACCCTTGCCCCATGCCCCCAGATTTGTGCATATGCCCCCCATGCTTTCTCTGGGGTGCACACAGCGGCAGGTGCGGTCCTTCTCCACCCGCCAAATGAGCTGCCTGTGGCTCTGTCCCACACCCTGCCTGGGCAGCGCCTGCCTCTGCTCCACAGCCCCACTCCCTCGCTCACCATGGGGGCCTTGATCTGTTCCCCTCATGCCCCTTTCCCCTCCATGGACTCGCCAGCCAGATACTGCTCTACTGGGCTGCATATTGGCAATCAATTGTTACTGGCCAATATGGCTGGTTAATAAATCGGCCATAAAAATCTTTATCAGTGCACCATACTTTAGTTAAAGTGCCCCCACTGCCATTTTTCAGCATGGGAACACAGATACATGCAATGCTGGGGCGTGGTTATTGCCATGCTCCAACAGACTCAATTAATCAAGTCTGCTCCAACGCATTGTAATTACAACATGACAGAGCAGCCTTGCTGCATGTGTATAGGCACCCCTCATAAACCACATTTTACTGGTGTTAATATAGATATAAATCTAGAGAAACTCCCTGGAAAGCAGCGGGCCTGATTCTTCACTGTTTTACACCTGCTATAGCCACTCACTCTTACCATGCAGAATGAAGGTAACGTAGCACTGACCCAAGACACCGGCTTTGAACAAGCACTGGTGCACTTGCACTCCCCTAGGATTCTTATCCACCCAAAGTTTAAAACCAACTGCCTGGCAGCAGCAGCAGCATTTCTAGTCAGGGAGGGCTGAGGGAGTTGCTTGACTTCATGGCACATTAAAATCTACCTGATCCCTTCTATAAATCTTCACTCCACAGGGATTAGCAACCCTTTCTTCTAATGGTCCTCATGTTTCACCAATCAAGCTGCCGTTTGTTCTACAAGTCTGCTGTTGGTTAGGTGCTCCTGGTGTTAAAGCTCCTATTTCACCAGGCTGCTTTTAATTCATTCCAATGAAGTTATATTTCATGTTACTTCAATCTTAAACTGAATACAGCCCTAGGTCCCTTGCCTGTTAGTAAAGCTTCTAGTTTATCTTCAACTGGAGAAAAATACATGTTGTGTTATATGTGAGGATGCACCTCACCATCTGTACCCCACCCCCTTTTCAAAATCCTAGCTACACCCATGCTTACAACCGTACTAAGTACAAGTCATCCAGAGAGCTGCATCAATTTACACTGGCTGTTTCCTTTCCTCCAGAACCAAAAGTAGGCTTGTACTCTTCCCAGGGTATGACTCCAATGCTTTTCTCTATGCTCCAAGAGAGCAAGTCAACAGACAGATATACCATGCTTATTGAAGTTTGTCAAAGAATGCTAGATTCCCCAGAAACAGGAAGAAGCTCACTGTTAACATGCTTAGTAGAACTTACCACCAAGTGAGGCACCCAGATTTGCACACAGCAAACCCAAGAATGGGATTGGCGGGACAGCAGGCTGTGCGGGGAGCTCCCTAAGCTAGCTGCAGATGGGGACTGAGCTAGAGTTTCCCCCCTTTTAACAAGTTAGGTGCTTAGCTTAGGCTTATCCAAGTCAGATCTCCACTCAGAATTCAGAGCCACAACCCCTTTCCTTCATTTAGGCAGTCAAGCCCTTGTCAAAGTAAAATTTTTGGTTTATGCTGCCAATACAGAGAGCTGAGTCTGACATGCGCACGCAGCCCAAGTGGACGGAAAATTCCATAGCTTGGCTAGGAAGGTTGGTGGCAGAGGCCGGTAACAAAACTGTGGATCGAGAAGAAGCTTTACAATTAGTAAGAAGCGCAGCCTGGAGTCGTGCCAAGGTAGTTGACCCCATACTGGTACTGGCAAACCACTACTACTGGCCAATCCCAGTTCCAGCTCTTGCTGTGGAGGCATTACAGAGGAAGGTCCACGCATGGCATGAGGGGGCCGCGAATCGAGCAAATGCAACGACACTGGTTCATGCTGTCATTGGGGCATCATATGCTCTATGGAACCCCATGCATCGAGCATTGAGTCTTACACCAGCCCAGGTGCAAGGAGCATGGCCGCACTGGTACGCAACGACACCTGGGGACATACCTTGCCTCGCCAAGGCTATAGAAGCGGCCACAGAGATCTACGGTAGCAGTCAAAGCATTACTGCCCGACTGTTATTAAGCTCATCCATCAAGGGCCCTGTAATGCACACTCTGGGACTACTGGACCAGTTGCAAGGGGCAATGAAGCCCAAACCCCAGAAAAGCACGTACCCCGTCTCTGACGGAGAATACAAAACCAAGCAGGCGTATCCCATCGAAAGCCCTACTACTCATTCTCGGTGGGTGAACCAGAAATCTTATCATCAAGTATATCAGAAGAAACCGACTCGGACCTCGCCGCCAATCATGAAGAAGTACCAACCACAAAATTCACCACCACCGCAATTTAAGAACCGAACAAGTTACTCGCCTCCCCAGAGAACATCGCTGGAGAGAGCAATGTTTGGGTTCCTCCTGGAGAAGTCTGGCCTCTCAAAAGAGAAACTGCAGCTTCTGGGGGATGAGGGACAACAAACCCTTGCCAGAGCACTAGGGTTTGATGAGAGAACGAAACCAAAAAACGAGTAACAGCCGTCAGCACCACTAGGGCTACCGGCGGCATGACATTTCATACTGACAATGATCTCGAGCAAAGCGAACTCGTACCGAACAAACGAATAAAGTGTGAACCGAAACAATTTGAACCAACTCACGATGAATTTAAGCGTAACGAACTACAACAACACAAGATGAAACGAACCAAAGCTGAACGTGACAAATCAACACGAATCGAATACAAACGAACCAAATCAACAACCTCACAAACCGAATCAAATCAAAGTGTACGTAAACGAAACAAACCAAAGCGAAGACTTGGAACCAATTGAACTTCAAACAGAACTCAAGCGAGATAATCTAGAACCAAATGAGCTGAAACGAAACCCGAAACAAGACAAACAAAACGGATCGAAACGGAACCAAGTGAAGCGAAGCAAACTGGAAATGGAGTTTGAAGTAACCAAAACTATTTTGTCTGAAGGAGCACAGGAGGGAGTTGAAAATAAACGAGCGTACTGTGTGAATTCAAATACAAATGTTGTTGTCGCAATCAACAACATGAAGCTCTTTGATGATGACCCATACGTGACGATTAACATTCAAGACTCTGACGAGGTGAATAAGATAACCCCTACGAAGCTCCTACTGGACACAGGGGCACAAGTCAACGTAATTAAAGCATCAATCCCTCACGTGAAAACCAACCAAATAATGATGGTACAAGGTCTAAATACCGCTACGGCAACAGCCCACGTGAAGTTCCTAGTGGAGGGTCACCAGAAGAAATTAGATGCAGTGCTAGGGGGCATCAACATCTTGGGAGTACCGGGAATAAGAGCTCTGGATTTGAAACAACAGGTCCTAGAAGCATTACCGATTAATATCATCTCGTACAACAACTGGCACAAGCCAGAATTAAAAACCATCTCTTCGTGGCGTTACACTCCTATCCCCACGAAGGCTCACCTTTGTGATCCTTTGATTACACTGCTAAAGCGATTGGAGGACCAAAGATCAATTACTCCAGTCCACACAAGTACGAGACTGTCACCGGGATGGGGCATCACAAAACCTAGTAAGCCAAACGAAGTTAGACTGGTAGTAGACTACAGGGAAGTAAACAAACGCTGTACCGTTTTATCATAAGCAATGCCGTGTATGCTAGTCCAAAGCCTATGTGAGATGGCGGAGTACCAAGCTAACCAATGGCCGGGTACAACGCTGGATCTAAAGGATATGTTTTTTTCCATCCCAATTAACAACGACAGTGGAGTATTAAACATGTGTGTAGCTGGCAAGATGTACAAGTGGAATGTATGTCCCTAGGGGTACCGCAACGCCCCAGTGTTGGCCACTAGTGCCATAAACGACAGTCTCGAATGATTCTACCAAGGTAACCCAGACAGCCAAAACGTTAAAATATGGAGTTACATCGATGACGTAGCCATTAGGGGCCGAACAAAAGAAGTAGTCCAGAAAATCACTCAGAACCTCATAAAACACCTGTCTGAAGATGGATGGGTAGTAAATTTACAAAAGTCCAAACTAGAACCAACATCTAACATTGAGTTTTTGGGGACGGCGTTTGAAGGAAACAAACGACATGGAACATCTCACAAAAAACTGGACATCATCATCATGAGAAATAAAACCCTGATGACAAAAACAGACTTCCAATCCCTTTTAGGGAAATTAAATTGGTTCAGGAATTACATAATGCCAGAGCATCTACCAGTTCTGTCAAGGATCCAGCGTCAAATCAGGGAAAAGACTAGGCAAAAAACTCCGTGGACATCTAAAGATATGAAAGCATTGAATAAACTACTTGTTGCCGTGGAGAACACCTCCCTAAGCGCCACTGACTTTGCCACACCACTGGTGGTGACAGTCGGCTTCTCCAAGGAACACCTCTTTGCCACCGTGAGGGATTCTGAGGTGAGCCTTGTATACGTCACACACCATACAATCCAGTCGGCACAGCATCGTTATGGCGCGGTGGGAAAAGTTCTCCTAGCTGCTCAACTGACCAAGTCATTAGCCGTCGGACACGGAAAATTGAAGGCGGTAGGGGCAACCCTGCTTCCCCGGTTAATTCACGATTGACCGGACCTATGCTTCCAGGGCGAACCATCCACCTGGAGTGCCCTGGTACTAAACCATCTATACCAATGGCACAACTGGAAGCACGAGGACATACCACCTCCGGAACCCATTACCGAAGACATGAAGATCCTTCTATACGGAATGACCCAACCAGTGTGGATGGTATCGGATGGCACCACCCGTGAAAATGGGAAATATGGATTTTATTGCCATCCATGCCACGAACATCAAATCCACAATGGTTGCGGATCCGCCCAGAAAAATGAATTGCTGGGATTTCGTGAGATGATAAGTCACTGTTTACAACATCATAATGGGACACTCCCTGTGCCCATCATGGCAGTGGATTCACAATACATCTATCGTATCACCACAGGTACAGTTTCACCATCAGAGAACCTAGAAATTTGGGAAGAAATCCATGAGCTACTATCCGGTTTCAACGTGCCACCTCTTCTGAAACACACCCGCTCACACAGGAGCGATACAGATGCAACACACAAAACAATTGACCGGTTGTTAGAAGAATCAACTCGCACGGGATATGTACTAACCGCCCAAGGCACTGATGAAAAGTTATGTGTAGACCCGTACCTGGCCTGGTTACATGAAAATTTGGGGCCTGCCACAAAAAATGGAATCAGAAAATCAAAGATAATCAAAAGTATGGTAACCAAGAGGACTGGAAAAGAATAACCCAGGCATGTGAGGCATGCGCCAAAGAGAAATGTCACCCCACGGGGAATACAAAAGGTGTTCTGAACAAGGACAGGTTTGAGCCTGGGAAGACCTGGCAGATTGACTTTCTAGGACCCTTGCCTGGAGCCACAGTTCCAAATAAGGGACTAATTGTGGTGGATCTAGGGATGCGTCAGATCACGGTAGTCCCTTTACGAAGAACTCACGCAGCAGCTGTAATAACCGCTCTGACAAGCATGTTTGCCGTATGGCAAGTACCAAAAACTATCCAGTCAGATGGAGGCCCACCATTTACGTCTGCAGCTATAGAAAAATTCGCCACACTACACAATATTAACTGGCACCATCACGTACTGTACCACCCCCAATCAAATGGGATGGTGGAGAGAGCGGTCGGACTGTACAAAGAGGCATTGCGAATAAAGGGAAATGGGTCATACAAGGGGTGGACCAAATACAATCATGATGTACTTACCAACTTGAATGCCGGAAAAGAGCTTTGGATAGAAAAGGAGCCATTGCTCATCGGACCGTGGAAAGCCAAGTTTAAATCATCAGAACTTGTCTGGGTTACACTTCCGGACCCGAAGAACCGCCATCCTAAAGTCTTAAAAGGATTAATAATATCCTCAAAAAAATACCCCAACACCTACCTTGTCAAATTAGAGGACAGCGGGCAATGCTTACTGATTCATCACAATTGGCTAGCCAGACAAGCCATCAAAGACATTGCGAAAACAGGCTCGTGATGTAATACTTGTATATATTTGTATATTAGTTCCCGTTCTGTCCCACTTTGTTTTATCTTTCAGCATAAAGCGGCGATTACCGTGAGACGCTTCGAGAAAGAGAGTGACCTGACCACACCCTATCTGGACTAGAGCATTGGGAAACACAAACTCAGCAATGAAAGACCACCAACCTACCATTACGTGATGGTAGTGAAACCCAAAGCTGTCGAACTGATTCTAATCTTGTGCATATGTTGTACATATGTTGTGAAACCATCTGTCGATTCAGTTACTGAGCTCAAATTCTCCTCGAACTCGGTTCTTCACCTCCTATCACTCTAGGCCAACGCTACCGGGGATGAGGGGACTGGTGACGGGATAACCGCTTGCCTTAAGATTCCCATATCAGTGGAGGATCCGGTCCTCACCCCTTACCTATAGCCATTCAACGTCTCAGACTGGTTCTATCAAATTTTAAAGAGTCCGAAAAAGTCCATTAATGTTTCTATAAAAAGAGACTCTGCTTTTATTAGTTTTGCGTGGCCCCCAAATCTTACGTGGAAGAATTTTTCTGAAGCCACCCATTTCCCCCATGGGGGATGTTTCACAAACAGAAGGCCTTATGCCTGTTCGGCCATTCCCTGGGGAATACACCGCCAAGGAAACGATTGGTCTTGACCAGATAACTCACTAACGTGGGACCCTCATTCGATCACACCACTGTGGTATCTTAACCTCACACCCCACGGTAGGAAAATCATAACAGTAGTCACTTTGTCGCCGCTCATAAAACCCACTCCCTTGGTCAAGTGGGACGAATCATTAGCCGTTAATTTAACTTGATCGGGTTCTCGGAGAAATGACTCATGTTTTGGGTTCTATTACCCTACCCTGAGGGCTATACTGTTAAGCACCGCCTGCCACGGCGTAGCACTACCCGTCAGACAGCCCAGCCCCCCGGAGCAAGCAAGGCATGCTTTCCCTTTCCCAGGCCAATGCTCTGAGTTAAGCACACTGGCACCATTCGGCCTGGCCTGGGCGTGCTCAGACGGACGACTGTACACCACCCTACCGGCCACTTTGTCGGGTGTACAGTATTTTCTAAGTTCAGTTTTATTTTGCCCACCGCTGTTAGCTAATATGGCTCATCCCCCCAGTCCAGCTGTCTTACACCATCACATCCGATCGACTACCCCAGTGTGGAGCGCGCTCACACATGGGGAAAAGATAGCTCAAGTACTTAGTTGGGCCTTCGAAGGGATTTTCCTTTGGGGTCTTGGTATAGCGAAAGTAAGAATAGCACTTGCCAAGTTGGCAGAACAAGTCGAGCTCTTGGCTAATAACACAGTGACGGGCTTCGAACTAATTGACCAGCAACTTCAAGCCACGTCCCATATGACAATTCAGAACTGATTAGCGCTGGATGTCCTATTAATCCAGCAAGGAGGGCTATGCCAATACTTAAATCTCTCAAGCGACGTGTTGCATAGCCATCCCGAATGTTTCAATCCCATTACAAAACCAGATTGGGAAAATCAAAGAAATTGCCGAAAATGTGAACGCTATTTCTGGCATCGGTCAAGGCTGGCTTTTGAGAATCTTTAAGTGGTTCGGGTGGAACGCTTCATCTTGGTTAATGAACCTATTAACCCCGTTGATTTAATTCCTAGTTGTTATAATTGTAGTTGGTACATTAGTTTGTTGTGTATTTCAATGTGTACGAAGACAATTATCAAATCTGTCCGTTTTAGTATAGACTAAGTTGCCCACATATGTAAAAGTTCACAATAAGGACGAGTTCGGAGACAACTGTTGAACCCGAATTCGGCGCTCCTGTATTGACAGCAAGGGGGCATGTCAAAGTAAAATTTTTGGTTTATGCTGCCAATACAGAGAGCTGAGTCTGACATGCGCACACAGTCCAAGTGGACGGAAAATTCCATAGCACACTCAGAGCTTGCCCTCTGCTCGACCCTTGGGCCTGTCAATCATGTGTGACCTAGTTTTCAGCTTGAGCATGCTCAGTCACGTAAAAGAGCCTTACCAGACGCATGCTCAGTACAGCAATAACATGAGGTAATTTGACCAGAAATTTCCATTGAGAAAGCGTTTTGATTGGCTACTAAATTGGTATAAAAGGCTGGTGAGCCCCTGCTCAAGGAGGAGAGACCACTTGACTGAGAACAGAGGCTGTCTATCAGGGACTGTTCCTCAGTAAGGCCTATCAGGCCTATCGGTCTCCTCCCACACGGATTGTCGCTTTGTCTTCGACCTTGTCTCGTCCTTATCATATTGATCTTCTGGCTTTCGACTAACATTGGCACCAATTACCAATCACGACTCGGATCATCCCTACTCGCCTCAATTATATCTCTGCTTCTCCAATCTCGGCTTCCGACCTTGGCTTTGTCTTCCGATCACCTGTTGTCCATCACTGGACTGGCGTCACGACATCGTTCTCATTCTATGAGTTACAGATTTCGTTTGTTTGTATTCCAACTATAAGCTGTTGACCAGCCCTGGGACTAGCTAGTGGGTAGCCGCACCTATCCCTCCAGGGGTAGAATGCAAAGGCTCGCTAGTGAACCTCGTGGGCCAGCAGACCCCCTTGTTGTCTGTTTAACTGTAACTGAAGAATGCATCGTCACCTACACCTCAAAGCGTAAGTTAATAAATCTTGTTTTGAAACCATACGAGTCTCGTGCCTCAGAACTCCTCGCCAATAATCCCGCCTGTTCCGTTCCAAGCCACCACACGGCCCACCGTGACCTTGGGGCCTTCATTTGGTTCCGACAGCCCTGTCAGTAGCATTTCCAAAGTATGCCACAACCAGAGTTGAGGCAAATGTTAGTGGCTTTTCCCTTACCCAGTAGTCCAGTGACTGAAGCATGCACCTAGAATATGGGAGACCCAAGTCCTTTCTTTGTCCGATGTGGAGTAGGGATTTGAATCCAGGTCACCACTGTCTAGTGAAAATCTCTAGCCATCAGGCTGTAGTTACCTGCGGGTGAGAACTTTCTAGTCTCTTCTCTTCACTCTCCTCTCCACTTTACCTTAACAATTATTCACAAAATGGAGGCAGCTTGCCTTTTCTGTATCCCAGCCCAGTACCGTAAGCATTGGGCTCCTGGGAAAGCAGCTGAGGGCATCTTCTCTTTCAGCCCTCTTTCATGGTGACTTGAAGTGCTCTGAGCATGTCTATACAAGATAGGCAGGGGCAGCACCTATTCTGTGAAACTGGCTAGGGCAGTAAGCTGCTCAGCAGTTAGAGCCTAGATGGCTCTGTGCATGACCAACAGCAAATATTTAGGTGTCTATGAGACCCTGATGGGAGAACTTGAGGTGATGAAAGACTTTAGGAGCTTATGGGGTCAGGTGACAACTAAGGACCTCCGTAGTACAAAGTGAATTGGTAGATTGGGACTGAGGCACTTAAGTGCCTGTGCAGGTACTGGACCTAAAAGACCACCCTGTCCACAGCAGAGCAGATAATTGAACTTAGGCCCCAGTTATCACCTTAACCTCTACATGAGAGCTTGGCAATCTATGGCTTGCAGGCTGGCCTCGGCCCATATAGCCTTTGGATCTGGCAGTAGCCAGCTGAGGGAGGGCTCTGCCCACCATGCCCCAGCTGGGCAGCAGGGAGATAGTGACCTTGTGCCTCAGACCCAAGCTGGGTCATCCCTGCCTGCCACTGGAAAACATTGCCAGCTCCTGTTCTGGATTATCTTTCCTCTGCCTCTGGATGCCAGGGGCAATTTGAGTTGCTGTAGAAAATGAGTTTCCATGTGACTCCATTACTCAGTTTGGCCATGGCACCTGCAATAGATTAATGTCATGGCAATTATTTAAGCAGCTTAAAATGTCTAGACAACTATTATTATTACAGGCATGTCATGACCAATAAAATTGTCTTATTTTGGTGATGTATGGTGCTGAGACTCTCTTGCTTTCAAAATACAATTTTAAATTACCATTACTTTCCTCTTCCCATGAAGGTCCAACACAAAAAGAGGATGGACATGTTTTCAAGTCTCAGGGCAGAATCCTTCACTACAACCCTACAACATTAAAGGCTCCTCTTACAGCAAAGTGTAACAATCCCATACTGACTGGGCAGCAAGCTAGGAGAGCAGACTTTGCATCTCTGGCTCCCCACAGAATGGTGCCCCAGGGCTGTTCTCTCTTCAGCCATAAAGAATAAGGCCTGGCATGCTGGGTTAGATCCATCTAGCCCAGTGATTTCCAACCATGGTGCTATGAGATCTTTTTAACCTGCTACAGGAGGTTGCACGAATGCCACACCCACACATGATTACAAGCTAAACTCAAGAGGTTTCAGAAAGGAATCCAGTGACAAAGACCTGTTGTGGTCTCTAAACTTTTTACAGCAGAACAATTGCTCTATTATTTTTCTATAGCCAAAAATAAAGTGAAAGCTAAGAGCTGGCATTTTCTGAAGGATGATTTGCATCTAGCATGGGGTGAGAACCACTGACCTAGCCTAATTACTGCATCCAATTCTGGGCACCACACTGCAAGAAGGATGTGGAGAAGCTTGGGAGAGTCCAGAGAAAAAACACTCATCTGATTAGAGACCTGAAGAACAAGCCATGTGAGGACAGGCTGACTGATATGGGACTATTCAGCCTAGAAAAGAGAAGACTTCAGGGGGGGTTAGTGGCAGCTTACAAAATATAATCAGGGGAGAGCCTCGGGCTAGGCGAACAGCTATTCATCAAAAAGCCCCAGGGGAAAACCTTATATCCGGTCTGAAACCTTCTTTTAAGAGTTTATGATGATTGCTGGGGGCAATCCTCAAACTCCTAGAAGAAGGAATAAGATTGGATACAAGGACAAACTTCTTCACAGTTCATGTGACCAGACTCTAGAATAGACTCCCAGCCAGGGTGGTACAGGCACCTACCCTAGAGTTCTCTCATGATGTCCTCAAAACCAAGCCGGGGAACTGTGGCCTCAACCATCTCACAATCTTATGGCTGGGGAACTGGTTCTGGGGTCAGATCCAAAGGGTACTAGTTGATGGAAACAAATCAACGTGGCACAGATGGAGTCCCCCAGGGCTCAGTGCTTGGGTTGATACTGTTCAATATCATCATTAATGACCTGGATTTGGGCATCAGATGCGGACTGGCAAAGTTCATAGGCAACACTAAACTATGGGGGAAGGTGATCGTGCTGGGGATATAGGCCAACCTGAACTAGCTTGCAAAGTGGGCAGACCAAAACCGGGTGGTATTCAACACAGAGAAATGCAATGTACTCCACCTTGGGAGAAAAATCCAGCATTATATTTATAAGCTAAGTGGTGCTACATTCACTAGCACCATGACCAAAAGGGACTTGGGGGTCTTGGTTGACTACAAGATGAACATGAGCCCCCAATGCAATGCTTTGGTCAGCAGAGCAAACAAAACTCTGGCATGCATCTACTGATGCATCTCGAGCAAAACCAAGGACATCATTCTCCTGCTTTACTCAGCCTTAGCGAGGCTGCAGCTGGAGTACTTCATCCAGTTTTGGACCCCGCTCCCCCCCCCCCCACACACTTCAAGAGGGATGCGGATAAGCTCAAGAGAGTCCAGAGGAGACCCACCCATGTGATCAAAGGCCAAGAGAGCAAGCCTTAAGAAGAGAGGCTGAGGGACATGGGACTCTTCAGCCTGGCAAAGAAAAGCCTCAGGGAGGACTTGGTGGTTGCCTATAAGTTTATAAGTGGGGTGCATCAGGATCTGGGAGAACAGATGTTCACCAAGGCTCTCCAAGGGATAAATAGGTCTAACAGCCACAAACCTCTAGGAGTCTGATTCAGACTCGATATAAGGAAAAACTTTTTTTACGGTCCGAGTGTCCAAGGCCTGGAACAGACTCCCCCAGAGGTGGTACAACCACCTACTCTGGACTCATTCAAAAGGCATTTGAATGCTTATCTTACTGCAGGGATCAGATGATCCCAGACTTCCTGCCCCTGGCAGGGGGGCTGGACTCAATGGTCTCATGAGGTCCTTTCAAGCCCCCAATGTCTATGAAACCACTAACTACCTGATATTTGACAACAAACTGACACATGAGGAAAGGAGAGCTGTGGACAGGCTTGCTGCCTTCAAACATATTTGGACACAATTTGTGGAGCAGCTCAGGAAATAGTATATTCCATTGGAATACACCTGATGGTTGATGAGCATCTTGTTGCATTCAGGGGTTGCTTCAGACAGTACATGCCCGGCAAATCTGCCAAATAATCGGTGGTGCTGTGATGCAACAACATCGTTCCCCCTGCCTGGAGACATCTATCTGGGCAAGCAACCAGAAGCTCCACACCTACATAATCTTGGTACCTTGGTCATTGAAAAACTGGTTGATCCCTGGTACAAGATGGGAAGGAATATTGTGGGTGACAATTTCTTCACAAGTACTAACCTGGCAGAAAGACTGCTACAGCAGGACTTGAACTATGTGGGTACAATTTGGATAAACAAGGCCAATATCCCAAACAAAAATGCAAGCAAATCAAAGAAGGGAAACTTTTTCATCCATTTTTGCTTTTGATGGGAAACTCATCCTAGTTTCCCGTGTTCCAAAGAAGTCCAAAGTTATGCTGCTGCTGTCAAGCATGCACCATGACCTCTCAGTGGGTGGAGAGCAAAGAAAGCCAGACATCATCCATGACTACAGTAAAAACAAGGGTGGGGTGGATAACCTTGACCACTTAGTCCATATGACCACCTGCAGATGGGGGGGCAGGGAGGGGGAGGAAAAGCAACAGGTTGCCAGTGGCACTATTTTTCAATATGCTGGATGTGGCTGCCATTGCCAGCCTCATCATTTGACTAGGCCACAACACAAACTGGAAGCAAAGATCACATTTAAGACAACGGCGATTTTTTTTTGCAGGAGCTTGGAGAACAATTGATCGATGGACAAATAAAATGAAGAATGATGGATACACACAATCTGTCTAAGCCCATCAAGTCTGGTATGACTCCCCTAATTACAAATTGCCACAACACACCCCAGTAGAACCTTCTGCAAGTATGAGTGGACATTGTGCTTTTTGTCCAAGGACAGATGGCCACAAAACCCGGAAATGATGCAAAGAGTGTAAGTGATTTGCTTGTGTGCACCACAGTACATCACTGCTGCTTTGTGAGGAATGCAATATTTAGTTAAAACAGTTAAGAAATGTATTTGGAAGTAATTGTTAGTTTGAAAATAGTGTGAACTGCAGACTTAGCAAATTGTTCACTCATGTTTTGACACTTAAAAAAAAGTTTAAATTTTGTTCATAGTTCAAGTTAAATAATATTTTGCATTCAAATCATCATAAATACTTTTTCAAACAATCTGTATGTAAAGTAAATAGTTTTTGGTACATTAATGCTGTTGTCACTGGTTCCATTTTGTTCATGTTACCCCATGAGACCAACAATGGTTACAGTTTCATGAGAACAAATATGAGTTAATCCAGTTATACTTTTGGACCCCATTTTTGGGCAGCAAGTTCCACAAATCAGTTTTGTTATATAGTAACGTGCTTACTTTTGTTTGTTTTAAACTTGCTGTCTGAAAAGTAAAATTAGGGTGCACCCAATCAATTTGTTGCCAGACACAGTAAGTAGTTGTTCTTTATTTACATTTTCTATGCCATTTCATAGGCCCCTAATATTTCCCTCCACTCCCGTTGTTCATTTTCCAAGATGAAAAAGATACAGCCTTTTCAGTTTCTCCTCAAATGGAAGTAACCAAGAGGCAAGGAAAGAGCACATGCATCACTATATGCATCCACAGGCCAAAAGCAAGACAAAAGCCAAAATCAGTGGCTGTGGCCATGAACAGTGCCTTGGACTACATTAGCAGCAGCACCTCTTGGAGGCATTTCTGCTTGTTCTTCAAAAACAGCAGGGAGGGTTCAATCCTAGAACTGGTTGGAAATGGAGGTAGGCAGGGGCCATAGAACAATCTCAATTGCAGCAGCAGATACAGAAATCCTAAATTCAGGGTGCTTCTACAATTGCACTTTAATACTCATTAGCCTACTTTAATGCACATTAAAGCACCAAAAAACCTGTGCTCTTTCACTAATGTGCATTAAAATAGGCAAATAGTACTTCACAGTGGAGGCAATGGATTTAAATGTACATTACCTAAAGCGCATTAATGAATGTGTAGATGCACCCACTGTGTCCAAGTCCTGGAACTGGTTGGCCAATAAGTCAAACACTTCAGAACAGAAATGATATATGGGAGTTGTAGTTTATAAATCTCATGTTCCCCTTCTCCTCAACAAGCCAGGCTTTCTGCCTGACTACATCTCCCATGTTGCACTGCAGTTTCTCCTCCTGGTGAGTGGAGGTGGCAAGTCACAGCAGCAGCATGTCTTCACATGTCATAGAATAAGACGTCCTGCTGGCGAGCAGTTCCCACCAAGAATGGCAGCACAGGGAGCCCGAGTGACAGCACCCAGAAGCCAGGATTTCAGAATCAACACATTTGGATCCTGCTCCACTTGTTTATAACAGATTTGGTGCATTCCGTTTTTCCAGACACCAGACCTTTCCCCCCTCCCTTTGCAGCTGTTTTGTTAAAAACTCAAATTTTCCATACCAAAAATAAAAAAGGAAACAAAGTTTTCACCCAACCCTGTTCCATCCCTGCTGAGCTCTGTGGAGAAACACTGCCAAAACTCATTTAGTTCAGCTTTGTGCATGTGTTCCATATTTGCCCATAAAAGACAAAGCCTTCAGCCCTTCATCAATGGGAGCTCTGCCCAGCTGAAAACCACAACATTTGGCTCTAATTTTGCAAGCTTTTTCAAACAGAAACACACACTTACTGCTTCATATTTCAAATGTGTGACAGAAGCACGAGGAGTTCCCACTTTGCTGTCTATACAATTACTGTATTCAAAGAGAATATCACAGTTGCATATTAATTCTCAGATCTGGAGCATTTTTTTCCTTTAGAGAACACAGATATTGCTTCAAAACAAAGCAGCACTATGAATAAATACAGTACAAGGAACTCTACAAAGGTTAAGTGACCTTAGAAAGTGCAATTTATTCTCTTAATGGGTGCACTGCAAATGATGGTCTCTCCCTGTAGTTATTGCGTATGGATCTTTAATGTGCTTGTTTGTATAATTCATGGCAATGCAAAATAAATGTCTATGCAAAGCGCCTTAATAAATGAACTGAGGCTCTAATATTCTTCCAGACCTTATTTGTTGCAATGAGCCCGGCACAGAGTCCAGAGGGAGAGGAAGCCATTAAACGTTAAGCAAAAACAATTGTTGTCATTCTCCAGAGGGACCAATCTTTTAAATGTTTCTGTCACTAAATGCTCACACCATATGGAGGGTTTGAGTAGTTGGGTTAAACTAAGAAGGTAAACAGAGGCAAACACCCCTTCTTCACCTCCAGACGGTTTGCTTGCATAATTAAAAAAAAAAACCCCAAACTCCACAACCACTATGATTTTCAACCTGAAGGACAATATTCATCACCTCACAGCTGCAAGCGATACACCACCAAGAGCTAATTGTCACTGGCAAGAAAAACTTTCCAGTGTTTTCCATCCACAAAGCTGAAGCACTCCCTTGTGTGCCTTTTCAATGCAACCAAGATAGCTGTGTGTAAACAGCCACTCTATCTGTTTCATTCATATTTGATAGACTAGTCAGTACAGATACTTTTATCCACTCTATAAGCGATAAGAAACAAGAGACAATAGTGTCTCGGGTTCCTCACAGTTGACATGGGAGGTGGCAACTGTTATTCTAGGCTCCTTGCAATGTAATGGCTGACAGAAGAGTAGGAAAATGAGAGATGCGTGTACAGTGGAAGTCACCTTTACCATGCACCATCTCTTTACCAACAAGCCCTTCCAACAGCGCATGCAGAAGGCTTGTTAACAGGCTTACTACTGATTGCAACCCAGTCACTTCTGTTCTTAGATGGTGAGCTTTGTAATGCCACCCAATTATAACCCCTGCACCAACCAAAAAAAAGAGTAAAATAAAATTATTATAATCTCTTTCAGCGATTCTCTATTAGCCACTAAAATTACCTATTGGGAGGCATGCTACTGATGAGCCAATGCCACAGTTCCCATAGACTTCAGCAAGTATTGGACTGGACCCAATATTTGAATTTTCCATTCATAAATCAGTTACCACTTCCTGTTTAATTAAGCTGACCAAAAATTACACCTCTAAAAGGTCAGTGCACTGGCACGCTCTAACACAGAGACAGCAGTGCCAACCAGCTGTGAAACCTTCTGGGCCCTTCAATGAGTCACGCTGACCAACATTTTTCAAATCTTGCTGCCTACTCTAATGATTCAAAATCCATATTGTAGTATCATGGGCAGGGCCTGATTTCTGGAGCTGCTGAGCAACTGAGGGCTTTGAGGGACACCAACCATCAAGTGGGTGCAGGGGAGGATCTAGGAGGCTGCGGTTCCACCTCTCCGATTTCTGCTCTCTCTGAACTTTAAAGCCAACTGACTGGGAGGGGCAGTGGCATTTCTATTCAGGCAGCGCTGGATCAATTGACTTCATGGCTCATTATCATCTTCCTGTTTCCTACCAATATCTCTTCATTCCACAGGTGTTAAGGACATCTCTCTTTGTTAATAGTCTTCATGGTCCGTTATCTTAACTATCCTTTCTTCTGCAATGTTGCTGTCCCTGGTAAAGTCTCTCTTCTATCTCACAGCCCTGCAGAATATTTTTAAACTAGAGGCAAAAACAGTAACTCAGGGATAGTAATATTTACTTGGGTACAGAAATGACTGATAATGGAGTACCAGAGGGCACGGTCAAGACACTCAAGAAAACTAGATTTTGCTTTACAAATTTGAATAAAGAGATGTACATTTAACTATAATGATTACAGGACTAATGAAATATTCTCTTTTGACTATGGTGACCATTTTTTTGCCTAGTTTCTTGTGTTTTTTAAACTTAATCTATAATCTAGCAAATTAGTGCACATTTCGATAAAGTTATTATCGTTTTTACTTCAATCTTGGACGAACTTATATAGCACTAGGCCCCAAGTATATTGGTAAAGCTCCTAGTTTCTCTTTAAAAATGGATAAAAACATGTCATTGTCACGGTAAAATTTATGGTTATATGCTGACAACACAGAAGAGCTGGAAACTGACATGCGCATACCAACTCTGTGTCTGGAAAATTCCAGGGCTTACCCAGCACGTGCCCCCTGGGTGACCTTAGGACCCATCAGTCATCACTGACCCACTTTCCTCACAAACGCATGCTCAGTAACAGCAGGAGCATGAGATCATTGCTCCAGAAATTTCTTGGAGGATAGCAGCCTGATTGGCTACAGGGCCGCTTTAAAAGCTTGTGAGACCCCTCCCTCAGGGAGAGACCCGCTCGACTGACAGACAGAGGCTGACGTGTCAGGGACTGTCTTGTCAGGAGAGATCCCACCTGGAAGCAGAGGCTGCGACAGCAGGGACTGCTCTCCAGGAGGGCTTACCAGCCCACTGGTCTCCTCCCTTGGTGTATTTGGTTTTCGATTCTTCTTTGTTTTGATCCTACGGTTACCGGACTGATTTGGCTTTCAATCCTGACTATGATTCTGCTCAACCTGACTTACTTCAATTACGGTTTCATCTCGGCATCCCAGCTTCTGAACTCCACATCGGCTACCACAACCTCTCTTCGTTGTTCATCTTGGACTGGCATCACGACGTTATCAACGAGTTACAGTTTTGTTCTCGTTAACCGTTACCCACGTATGAGCTGTTGAACAGCCCTGGGACTAGCAAGTGGGCAGCCGCCCCTATCCTTTGGGGTAGAACGCAAGGGCTCGCTCGTGAACCCCGTGGGTCAACAGACCCCTTTTGTTGTTTGTTATTGTTTTGTCCATAACTGTAACTGAAGAAAGCAGCGCTGCCTACGCCACTAAGCGTTAAGTGAATAAATCTCGTACATCTTTAAACCACACGCGTGTCCCGTGCCACTCAGACTCCTCGCCGTGAATCCCACCTGTCCATGTTCCAACGCCACCCTCGACCCACCGTGACCTTGGGGCCCTGTTCCCCGACAGTCATATGTGGTTTGATCAAAAAGTTCTAAGGTTTGATGTTCAGGGTATTGTTCATCAGGAATTTGTACCGCGTGGTCAAACAATCAGTCAGGCCTTTTATAAAGAGGTTTTTATTTGATTGAGGGATAAAGTTAGAAGAAACCACCGTGAGCTGTATGAAAATGGTTGATGGTTTCTGCACCATGACAACGCTCCTTTACACACTGCTGTCTCCATTCAAGAATTTTTGGCTGAAAAAAAAACATTCCTGTGATACTACACCCTCCATATTCACCTGACCTTGCCCCGTGTGATTTTTTTTCTGTTCCCAAAAATCAAAATGAAGCTGAAAGGAAGGAGATTTGATGACATTCCAACCATCCATAAGAATGTGAAAGCGGAGCTCAAGAAACTCACAGTTGAAGGCTTCCAGCGTTGCTTCCGAAAGTGGCAGGAACATTGGGACACGTGCATATCATCCAGGGGAGATTACTTTGAAGGGGACATCTCATAAAAACATTGCTTGTACACTATTCTTTAAAATAAAGGCTAAAGTCTTAGAACTTGTTGAACACCCCTCATATTATCTGACGTGTCACACCATCTGCACCCCCTTTTTTAAAACCCTAGATCCACCCATGAGTGGGTGCGCGAGTGTAGCTTACTCTAAAATTTTGATTTTCAGAACAGTCTCTCCCTCGCTCACTTCTGCCTCAGTTTCTGTCTGAGAAATGGCAACCCCTTTTGCTTAGCAACCTCACAGAGTATTGTGAACGTTGGTGAACTGCAGTCAGCGAAAACATAAAAAAAGGCCACATAGGAATTAAAGAGACAGTGCCCCCTTCCAGCATTACCGCTCCAGCTTCCCATTCTAGATAGTTACTTTCCAATAGCAGAGCAGTTATGTACAACCATCCAGGTCACAGTTTTCACTAGCTCTATTTCAGACTCCCGAAATAAAAGGGGTTGGGGGGAGGTAAGATATATTGCTGGCATGCTGAAGGAAAAAATGGCTAACCCAATTCCATGAGTATGGAATGATTTCATTCATACTGGCACAAGGTGACTTAATGCACTGTGGACAGAATTTGCCAATGTTTCCACAGTTGGAGCTAGGACTGGATCTGGCAAAACCCTTTTTCTTTTTGACCCTCTCTGGCCTCAGGTAGCATTTACAAACAGAGGACAAATGAATGGACAGTATGCACCTAAAGGTCAAGGGGACCACTGGAACTTCCTGTAATAATGAAGAGTCAGTTTAGTGGGTGGTCAGTCCAACTGGAACGGCAAGATAAAGGTAACGGTGTTTAAGACATCCAGAGAGCAGCGAAGCTGTTCAGCTCCCCCAGCATTAAGTTAAGGGGAGTACCAATGAAGATCCTGGAATGGCTCAGCTGGCAAAGCTCCACTTTAGTGGAAATTAGGACTGCAAATAGAGGTGGTGATTATTAATGAATGGCCTGGCTGAGTAGCAGCAGATTTGAGAGTAACTGTTGAGACCTGCCAATGAAGAAGAGAACCCATGATTGATTCTACAATGGGGAGAGAATGAGGAGCTGCTCCCTGGCACAGAGCTTTAAAGCTACCACAGCAGGAAGTGGTGGAAAAGGCTCCTGCTCCATTTCCATAGGATAGTTTTGGCTTATCTGTTGAATACTTAGATGTGGTGTGTAGTGATCACCAGGTTCAATAAATACAGACGCACAATGAATGAGAAGAATTAACAACAATTAATTTTATTGGTGCAGCAGTCACTAACTTTGGCAGTCCATTGGTCTTCCTGTAACTCACTGACTCGCTGCTCCCTGAACGGCCATCTCTCAACTCCATCTCTAAACTATAAACTTCTGTCACTACATGGTGGGTACTCTATGTGCTTTTGATGCTAGAAAGGAGGGAAATGAGTTCAGAGAGAGCCCTTTAAGCCCTATTCAGGTTTTCCCATATCCTTTGTGGACTTCAGTTTAGATACAGTAAAGATGTTATGTGCAAGGCCCTATTTAAAGAGAGATGACCTCATTAGCATCCTAGGACATTCTCCAAGACAGAATTATATAGCCCATTAGACAGTCTGTCAGCTCTTGATTAATATCTAGAGGTTTAAA
The DNA here is from genome assembly GCF_001723895.1 of Crocodylus porosus. Taxonomy (NCBI): domain Eukaryota; kingdom Metazoa; phylum Chordata; order Crocodylia; family Crocodylidae; genus Crocodylus; species Crocodylus porosus. The sequence goes on along the minus strand of NW_017728943.1, from coordinate 52,105,320 downwards.
ATTGCTGTACTTCTGGATCCACAGAGCAGACTTTAAGGTGTTAATGTATTATGCAATGAAATACAGTTGCTCGATTTGCAGCATCAATTGCTAGACAACTGCCACAGAATTGAAGTTTTTTGTCCTCAGATAAGAAATGATAGAAATCATTTGGGGCCCCCAATGGGATACTTACCTGCCTGTACACCAGTGCCAGGAGCTTGGGGAATAAACAGGAGGAACTGGTCCTCCTGCTAAACAGGAATGACTAGGCCCTCATAGGGATAATGGAGACATGGTGGGACTCTACCCATGACTGGGCCACAGGTATATGACTAGGCCACATACCCTGTACAGGTGAGATTGTACAGATAAAAGGGGTGGAGGTGTAGCTCTCTAGGTCAAGGACAGCTGCACGTCCATACAAATTGACACTGGCACCCAGAAAAGATGACTGGAGTCTCTCTGGGTTAAAATACATGGGGAACGTGGCACAGGGGGCATCATGGTAGGAATCTATTACAGACCTCCTAACTTGAAACAAGAGCTGGACCAGGAATTCACCAGGGAACTGGCTGAGGCTGCACGCTCGTGGTGCATGGTTGTCACGGGAGACTTTAACTACCCGGACAGCTCATGGGAAGAGCATTTGGCCAAATCCCATTGGTCACAAAGCTTCCTCACGTGCATGGATGAGCTCCAACCAACTCAAGAAGGCTATGGGTCAACAAGAGGTAAGGCATTGCTGGATCTGGTACTGGCCAAAGAGGATGACCTAGTCAGTGACCAAAGAATCAATAGAAAGCTGGGTGACAGTGACCATGAGCTGATCACCTTTACTATCCATCATAAAGCTGGCAAGTCAGTCAGCAATAGAGAACTCCTCAACTTCAGGAAGGCTGACTTTGACAAGCTCAAGGCCTTGACAACAAGCCCCCAAAGGGACCATGACTCAACGGGAAGAGAAGTCCAAGAGGAGTGGTTGCTCCTTAAGAGAGCTATCCTAACAGCACAAGGAATGGCCATCCCATCTCGGAGGAAGGGTAGCAAAAGGACGCAGGAACCCCCTTGGCTCAGCAGGGAACTTGAGGACCTCCTACGCCTCAAAAGAGACTTATAAAGGATGGAAGGCTGGAAGTACCACCAAGGAGGAGTACTCAGCACTGGTACATAACTGCAGGGAGTGGATTAGGAAAGCCAGGGTTGCAACTGAGCTTCATCTGGCTTCACATATCAAGGATAACAAAAAGTCCTTTTTAAGATATGTAGGGAGTCGGAGAAGAAGACCCCTGCTGAACTGAACAGGAGAGCTGATAACCAACACCCAAGAAAAAGCCAATCTACTCAATGGGTACTTTGCATTGGTCTTTCATCAGTCCAATGGGACCACCCTGCCTAGCAAGACACGGGACACCAAGGTGAGGGCGTATTTATACCCAGCATCAGTGTTGATCTAGTAAAGGATCACCTTGAGAAGCTGGACACCTTCAAGTCAGCTGGTCCTGACAGATTACATCCTAGAGTACTCAAGGAGCTGGCAGGTATCATAGCCCAATCATTGGCAAAAAATATTCGAAAACTCGTGGCATTCAGGTGATGTACCTGAAGACTGGAAGAAAGCCAGTGTGGTACCCATCTTCAAGAAGAGGCAGAAAGTAGATCCCAGGAATTACAAGCCAATCAGCTTGACCTCAATCCCTGATAAGATTCTGGAGAAAATTATTAAGGAGACCCTTGTGCATAAGCTGGCTGAGGGCAACATCCTGAGGGACAGCCAGCATGGGTAGGTCTTGCCTGACCAATCTCATCAATCTCATTTCCTTCTATGACCAGGTGATGTATCACCTGGACAAGGGAGAAGAGATTGACATCATATATCTGAACTTTAAAAAAGCCTTTGGTCTGGTGTCCCATGACCTCCTCATGGAAAAATTGGCCACCTGTGGCCTCAGCTACACCACAGTCTGATGGCTGGGAAATTGGCTCTGAGGTCGGACCCAAAGAGTAGTGGTCGATGGTAGCAAATCATTATGGTGCTCCATGACCAGTGGTGTCCCTCAAGGCTCTGTCCTTGGACCGGGTTCTCTTTAACATCTTTGTCAATGTTGTGGACATTGGTGTCAGAAGAGCACTGGCTAAGTTCACCAATGACACTAAACTCTGGGGCGTAGCATCCCCATCTGAGGACAGGCTAGAGATCCAGGCTGGTTGGGATAAACTTAGTAAGTGGGCATATACAAACTGATGACATTCAATAGTGATAAATGTAAGGTACTCCATCTCAGGGAAAAAAAAACCCTGCAGCATACTTATAGGCTCAGCAGTGCTACACTTGCTAGCACCACTGCTAAAGAGACTTGGGGGTCATGATCAACCACAAGATGAACGTGAGCCACCAATATGATGTTGCAGCTGGTAAAGCAAACAAAACTGGCTTGCATCCATAGATGCTTCTCAAGTAAATCTCAGGATGTACTTAGCCTTGGTAAGGCTGCAGCTGGAGTACTGCATCCAGTTCTGGGCTCCACAGTTCAAGAAGGATGTCGAGAACCTTGAGAGAGTCCAGAGGAGAGCCATGTACATGATCAGAGGGCAGGAGAACAGGCCTTATGAAGAGAGGCTGAGAACCTTGGGACTCTTCAGCCTGGAAAAGCACAAGCTCAGGGGGGACCTGGTGGCTAACTATAAGTACATAAGAGGTGTACATCAGGACCCGGCAGAACGACTGTTCACCAGAGCTCCCCAAGGTAATACAAAGACCAATGGTCATAAACTCCTCCAAGACCGTTTTAGGCTAGATATAAGGAAAAAAAATTTTTACTGTCCGAGCCCCCAAGACCTGGAATAGACTTTTCTCCAAAAGTGGTGCAGGCACCCACTCTGGACTCATTCAAGAAACACTTGGATGCCTATCTTGATGGGGTCCTTTGACCCTAGCTGACTTCCTGCCCCTGGGGCAGGGAGGCTGAACTTGATGATCTTTGAGGTCCCTTCCAGCCGTAACATCTATGAAATCTATGAAAATTGCATTTTCCTCCAGGAAGGAGTAGGAAAGAGAGTGTGCACACAAGAGGGAAGATAGGAGGTCATTTTAATATTAAGGCAGAGCTGTTTTCCCAAATAAAGATTTGTTACTACAGGCTATCAAACTTTTCTCCTCTCCTTTTAGCCAGCTGGTCCTCCCTTATTCCCAAGGGAGCACAGTTATTTCTTGGGCGTGTTTATACATGCCACTATTAGTTAGGAACAGGAAGCAGCTTGTGCTACTCTTTGGGGTTATGACATGAGGCTCCAGCAAGGAGAAAGCAAGCAGAGAGTGACAGAACCACCAGTACATATCAGGGATGGACCAAGACTAATTTCTGACTTGGAGCCACTCAAAATCCAGGATGACCTCCTCCCCGAAGTCAAATACAGCTCGCATCACCCACCAAGAAATTAACTAACTTACAGATCATAGAAGGTGAGGGTTGGAAGGGACCCCAGGAGGTCACCTAGTCCAACCCCCTGCTCATTGCAGGACCATTCCCCAAACTACATTATCCCAGCCAAAGATTTGTTGAGCCAGGTCTTAAAAACCTCCAAGGATGGAGAGTCCACCACCTCTGTGGGTAACCTGTTCCAGTGTTTTACTACCCTCCTAGTAAGAAATTTTTTCCCCAATATGTAACCTAAACTTCCCTTGCTGCAACATGCTGCTCCTTGTTCTGTTATCTGCCACCACTGAAAACAGTCTAGCTCCTCCTCTTTCAAATCCCACCCCCCAGGTAGTTGGACCCCCTGTCAGTCTTCTCTTTTGCAGACTAAATAAGACCAGTTCCCTCTGCCTCTCCTCAGAAGTCATGTGCCCTAACCCCCAAACCATTTTTGTTGCCCTCTGCTGGATTCTCCAATGTATCCACATACTTTCTGTAGTAGGGGGCCCGAAACCAGACATGATATTCTAGATTTGGCCTCTAGTGCCAAATAGAGGGTAATAATCACTTTTCTTGCCCTACTGGCAACACTCCTATCAATGCAGCCCAGTACCAATGCACACTGCCGACTCATCTTCAGTTTATTGTCCTCCAAAACCCCCAGGTCCTTTTCTGCAGAGCTGCTGCCCAGCTAGTCAGACCCAGTCTGTCCTGGTGCATTGGATTGTACTGTCCTAAGTGCAGGACTTTACACTTATCCTTGCTGAACTTTATGAGATGTATTTTGGCCCAAACCTCCAATTTGTTGAGGTGACTCCAAATCCTAGTCCTACCTTCCAGCATATCTACTACTCCCCCCAGCTTGGTGTCATCTGCAAACTTGCTGAGAGTGTGCTGCATGCCATCTTCCAGGCTGTTGATGAAGATTTGAACAAAACCAGCCCCAGGGGAACTCCACGTGATACCGGCTGCCAACTAGACAGAGCTATTGATTACTACACTCTGAGCCCAATGCTCCAGACGGTTTTCTATCCACCTTACAGTCCATTCATCCAGCCCATAATTCCTTAGCATGCCTATGAGAATGTTGCTGGAGACTATAACAAAATCTTGCTAAAATCAAGGTACACCACATCCACTGGTCTCCGCACATCCATAGAGCCAATCATCTTATCATAGAAGGCAATCAGGTTGGTCAAGCATGACTTGCCCTTGGTGAATCCATGCTGACTGCTCCTAATCCTCCTTCAGCTGCTTAGAAATGGATTCCTTGAGGATCTTTTCAATGATTTTTCCAGGGACTGACCTGAGGCTGACTGGTCTGTAGTTCCCTAGCTTCTCCTTTTTCCCTTTCTTAAATATGAGCACTATATTTGCCCTTTTCCAATCATCCTGGACCACTAGATTGTCATGAGTTTTCACAGACAATGGCCATCATGATGACTCCGCAATCATATCAGCCAACTTCCTCAGCACCCTCAGGTGTATCCCATCCTGCCCTATGGACTTGTATATGTCCAATTTGTCTAAATAGTCCCTAACCCAGGGGTAGGCAACGTGTTTTGGCTGGAGTGCTGAAAACCCCCATAATGCCTACCTTTGGAAGGTGCCGGAGTGCTGGCATGCCAGAAAAGCAAAGTGAGGGCAGGGGGTACATGGAAGTATGCCCTGCTTGTGCTCCTTACCCCCCACTCAAAGTCCCTGCCCCCCAGCCCTGCTCATGCCCCTGCTGCCCCCTGCCCCCCAGCCCAGGCGCTGTGGCTATCAGCAGCTACCCAGAACCTGGACCAGCTGCAGCCAGGAGGCTGCAAACAGCTGCCTCCCTGCCCCACCCCTGGCTCCAGGAAGACACTGGTGCTGGCACCACACCCGTTGGGGCCGGGGCCATGGGCAGCATGGGGCTGAGGCTGGGGCACACTGGCAGCGAGGGGCTGAGGCTGTGGGGCCAGGGCTGCCCGGCACCATGGGGCTGGGGCCCGTGGGTAACAGGGGGCTGGACCCCACAGCATCACAGGGCTGGGGCTGCAGCTGGGCTGTTGCCAGCACTGAGATAGGGCTGGCCATGGCACCAGCTGAGGCTGGGGCCGTGCAGGGCTGGGGCCCGTGGCAGTGGTGGTGCTGGCTGGGACTGGGCCCGTGCAGGGCCAGGGCCTGCCAGCAGCACGTGGCTGAGGCCTTCAGCAGTGCCGGGATGGCGCTGGGTCCTGCACAGGTCTATGGCCCCGTCCTCATCCCCATCCCGATGCTGCTGATGGCAGTGGCATTGCGCTGGGGCTGGCGGTGGTGGTGAGGGCTGGGGCCAAGCCCGTTGGCAGCATGTGACTGAGCCCAGGGCCAGGACTGTGGGCAGTGCCAGGACAACCCTGGCCCGGTGGCAGCACTGGGCTGGGGCCAGCTGTAGCGGTGGTGCCAGCCAGGATTGGGGCTTGGGCCGTTGGGATGTCGACAACCCCCAGCCCAGGGGTGGCACTAGGCCAGGGCCAGTGGTGGTGTGGGCTGGGACTGGGGCCCAAGCAGGGTTGGGGCCGGGGCTCTTACCCGGTTGGGGTCAGCGGGAGCACAAGGCTGTTCCTGAGCAGCCACGTGCTGCTCGATCTGGGCATGGCTCTTCCCGCCCCTTGGGGCAATCAAAACCATGCCACATGCCACGTGTGCCATAGATTGCCAACCCCTGCCCTAACCTGTTCTTTACCACAGGTGGCTGCTCACCAGTTCCTCAAACAATGCTGCCAGGTGCAGTAGTCTGTGAGCTGCCCGCCTGTGAAGACTGTAAAAGAGACATTGAATACTTCAGCCTTTTCACCATCCTCCGTCACTAAGTTGCCTGCTCCATTCAGTAAGGGACCCACACGTCCCCTGATCTTCCTTTCGTTATTGACATACTTGTACCTCATTTTCCTTGCTAGCTGCGACTCCAATTGCAGTGTGGCCTTCCTGACTCCATCCTTGCATGCCCAAGCAATGTTCTTATACTCCTCCCTAGTTGTTTGTCCAAATACAAGATGAAGCAGAAAGAGCACATCAACACATTTGCTGTGGACCTAGGAAATCAAGTCAAGGCCATTTTCCCCTCCAAACCATAAATAACACATACCCACATTCCCATGGCATAGACTATGCACATATTCCTTTCCCACGTACAGCTAGCCTCCAAACTGTACAGCTAATCATTTATGCTCCATTTATGGCCCAGAAAGAGGTATAGAGGAGTATGGGACTCCATAGCTGCAGGGCCTTTGAATCTTCCAGGTTCATGGAAAAACCGAAGAGGCACTGTGGACAAGATTGATAGGTGAAAAGAAGCTAGAGAAAAGAGCGGACTGACTTCAGGCAAGGCTCAAGTAACAGAATAGGGAAGCAGGTCTTCAGCCCATCACTCTGTGGTATAGCTGGCTGTTTTATAGAGAGGAATCCTCTGTGGCTTTCCGTGACAGGGAATGCCAATAATTCAAGTATTTTAATTCCTGTTAATAAATTAAGTGGCCTGGGTCTGAAATTAAATCTTGAGTTACATGGAGCTAAAGCTGGAGGGTTCACAGGAGCGGAGGCAGCAGTGTTACCTTTCCAGTTGAAATGGTGATAAACTGCCACTTCCCAACTGGTCTGGATACAGGGATTTCTAGTTTCCCCAGTAATTCACTCCACATGCTCAGTTAGTGTTAGCAATCTGGGCAGATGTGCATCGATTTTCATTCACAAGGAAAAGATAAATGAAAAAAATACAACACCAAGAAAACTTAACCATTTTGAAGAGTTTGAAGTGAGCCCAGTTTTAGGATTGCTCAGAATTTTTGGCAGTTTCTTCAACAGGAATTGTAATAGCTATCACAATGGAAAGTGGATATTGAAAAGTGGGATTTGGGCTAGAGGAAGTTTGTTTGTTTTTTAAAAAAGGGACAATTAAAGTCAACAGCTTTATCCAGAATATTCTGCTCTACCAAGAAATTTAAATCTCAGGGCAACTTTAGCTATGGAGTCACTGTTAATGCCTCTGTAGTTTAAGGCCTCATAACACCGAACAACATGGCTGTCAACTCCAGAAGTTTCTCCCTTTTGGAACCTGTATGTTTCTAAAGGTGCCACCTTGCCCTGCCTTCTGCAGATCTATAGTTTAGTTTCAAGTCAGCATGCAATGGGTGTATGCATCCATCCGTACACAAGCAGTACAAGGGTGAGAAGGCAGGGAGATTTTAGATAGTTTGCCCTTGCATCCTTGTGCCAAGGCCTGGCACATTTTGAGTGGGAAGCAGAAGTCCTGCTCCCTCTTGACCCTCCTGCAGCCATATGCTGTCAGAGAGACCAGGAACCAGAGGTCTCCACCCCCAAATGCTTCAGCAGCCAGTGTGCAGGGGGGAAACACGCTGGACCCACCTGCAAGGCTGGCCTGCTGATGCACCGTGGCCAGCAGTGTCCAGTCCAAATTCCTTCTCAGTGCTTTAAGCATAGTCCACACCCCTAAGTGCCAAGGGCATAAGCAAGACCTCAGAGATTTGTATGTATTTCTTATCTCTACCTATTGCTTAGCAACAGCCTAGCCAAGGGCACATTCTGTGCAACTGCCAGGCACACACATATGGCAAATATGAAACAATAAATGTAACTTTCCAAATCATTGCAGCTAGGAGCTCGGTGGTAGTCAGTCAGTGAACAAAGACGGTAGAAGGTTATCTGCAACATATGTTCTTAATGGCTTTGCAATGCCAATAAAAGAATATTTACCCGAGTCCGTCAAAGCCGGGTGGAAAAGGCGCTTGCTTTCATTCACAGTGGCGTGCACACAATGCAGACAACCAAGCAGCACAAACTGGAAAATGAGAACAGTGCCCCAGCTGTCAATGTGCGAGGTCAGAATGAAGAGTCCTCTGTGCACACCTAAGTGCTATGTACACAATGCTCCAACATTTTCCAATGTTGGGTATACAGACAAAGGACCTGAACTCTTCAAATCCACCTTAAACCAAGCTCTGAACACCAGCCAGCAATCAATCTGTCTGCCCAGCCATACTCTCAACTAGCTAACAGAGCATAGCCCATACAAGTTAGGATCCGTTATCATATCAGACTACTGGACTGTATCTGACAGTCCAAGGTTATATAATATTTCTTTCAGGATTATTACACAAGAACTTTTTCCCTGCAACCCACTGGGCAATAAGTCACCACTATAACCCTTGACTCCAATAACCATATGCTACATCCTGCATGCACCAGGGGCAGTTTCTGCAACCACTTACATATAGCATGAATAATCTCTCTCACAGGAGGAGCTTCTTTGAGAGCAGAAGGATAGTCACATGCTTAAGCATTTGCAGGCCCAAAGCAATGATTTGCACAGGAGGCAGTTCCATGCATCTTTTTAATAAATGGGAAAAAGAGTTGATTATTTCCTTTGTTTCACTTGCTGCATGAAGCCAGAGGACGAGCAAACTTCAACTGAATTTGGCTTCAAAGAAATGGCACTTTGTTGCATATGGCAGAATAATAGACATTGGGTAAATAGCTTGTAATAATGCTGTGAAAATACCATGCCTTTGTCATAGCAGCTTTAGCATATGAAGGACCTAGGCAATAAGGCATTCCCATAACTGGCAGCTCTGGATTGGGCTGCATTTGTTGCTCATTTCCCCCAGGTCTCTAAACTGTGACTCAGCTTATCACAGCCATGCAGACTATTTGATTGGATGACAGGCAGCAAAGCTCCTCCTCTTCCATATTATACCCCAAGACTGCAGATCTGGGTGGTAGGTGGGATCTCAAGGTTTTGCCCCAGAGGCTTGCCCCAGGAAGTAATTAAATGCAACTGGACAAGGCCTTGGCAAAACCTTATCTGGTCTGCAATCCTGCATACAATTTTGTTCAGGAAACAAAGATCCTCAGGGGGGAAGGACAGCCTCTTACAAGAGAGAAGACTAGAAACGCTTGGCTTATTTAGCATAGACATACAAAGGCCTAGAGAAGCTAGACAGCAAGAGTATAAAATACATCAGGGGCAAACACCAGGGAGGGAGAAGAGCTATTTAAGCTAAAGGACAATGTGGCACATGTATAAACTGGCCTAACCCATAGGACAGAGGCTCTGAAACACCCTGCCAATCAGAGTCATGGAGACAAAAAGCCCAACTAGTTTTAAGATGGAGCTCTATAAATTATATATTACAATTGGCAAGAATAGCAAGGCTTAGGACTGAAGGATTCAGAGGGACCATTCTAGTTTTATTGTTACTATAAAGCAGGCAAAGCAGACAGCAAACTGGTCATTGTCTCTCCCACCAAAAAAACCTGGATGGGTGCATGGTGGGGAGGTGAAAATATGCTGATCCTCACGGGAGCTGGAACAACTTAGCTCCTACACTGCATAGCTTCATATCCCAAGAAAGCCTGTCCCCATCCGAGGCACAATTCTCCTTGCACTCGTCTTGGTGTGTCACGCTGCCCCCAACGCTGTTGTGTCCAAAGGCGCAGTGAAGCTCTTAACATTTTAAGCTTTGCCTTAGCTCTGATCGTACATTTCACAATCAGAGAAAATGTGTATTGATACACAGTAAGAAGAAGCCAGCATGTTAATTTATTCCCAAGTGTACATGCAGATCACAGTCACAAACAAAATAGCATTAGCTCATAGTTACCATCAGTGAGACTGAGACTCAAGCTGGAAGATTTCATAGTGGCTTTCAGGGGCTCTGGGTTTTAAATACCTAGTGTGAGACACCTCAGGCCTAACTGTGAGATGTGCTAGTATCCACGGTGCAGATAAAGTGTGCAGCACTTCTGCCAGGGAGGTCCAGGGCACATTAAGATAGGTTCTTAGGAACATAGCAAACCAATGCATCCAAGTTAAATTGTCAGGTTTGAAAAACATGGCTGTATGTTCCAAGTCCAAGGCATCTTCAAGCCACACATGAAGCCAGGATCTCAGTGGACTGGACCTTGATTCATTTTTTCCCAGTGAAAAGGAAAGGAAACCCCAGGATGCTTAATTGATTTTAAGCTGCTGTCTACATTCAGCACAGAGAGCTAGATTTGGTTCCCCTCACTCCAGGGCAAATCAGAAATAGCTCCAATGAGGCCAGTGGGATTGTGCTGCTGGAAGCCCAAGGTGAGGCACAGGTTGAGCTTTCAAACTGAAGGTGCCAGCTCTTCTTCTCACTGGGGAGTCTCCATCACCACCCAGACTAGCCCATAGCATAACTGTGCCCATTTATTCCAGAGGATGAACCACCTATTCAACTGTTTAAGTAAGGCCAAGAAAGCAGGGAGGATTAAAACCTTAAGTTCCAATGACAAAATGAACCACAGCAATGGGGGCATTGTTTTTGGGTGAATAAATATTTGAAAACACTGATAAAGAAGACTCCACCATGGATTGCCAACCTTAGAGATGGCTGTATTGCAACAATGGGATATGCATTTAGATAAACCACAATGCAAGAAGACATCAAATGTATCAAGTTACAGACATCTATCGATTTCTGCTGAGCAGCGCCACTGGATATAGATACACATTTTTCTTAAAACAGTGAAAGAATGTCATTACCAAGATGTGGGGTTTATTCCCAAGAAGGAGACTACAAAAAAAGAAACTTAACATCCTTTATTCACTAAGAAGGAATACACCAGCTTCCCCACAGATTGGATTGGTAGCAAAAAATTACAGGTCAGGTAACTGACTTAAACATTCCCACTCCCTCCCTTCATACCTCCCTCTGAGTAAGGGAGCTAGTTCTCCACAATGGCTTGACAAGCTGAACAGCACAGAGCCACTCACAGAAGTGATTGAGGACCAAGGACCATCCCTACAGCTGCTGTAAATAATGTGTTGTCTTCAACAGATACCAGGTGAGGCCGCGGTGCTGGAGGAAATTGAGTGCTTAGAATCAGGGACTTAGGGCAGGACCCTTTGCAGAATTTCATTAAGCCTAACAATACGCTTCTTGGCAAAGACAGCTGCTTCTTGTTCACTGGGATGCAAGCAAACGGCTTGGTATTAGTGAACTAGAGACATAGCTGGGGCCTGGTTCTTCTCCTTTTTTAAGTACTTTGTCCTGGTGCATTTTGCCAGGAAAGAAAAAAGGAGTTATTTCTGATTTACACTCTGGTAAGCAAGAGAAGAAGCAGGTCACCTGGTTTTATAATGTTGGGGGGGGGGGGGAGGAAATGAGACTTTATAGAAGGTTTTTGTCTTTCCACGTGGCTTTTGCATCCCCTCCCAGGGCCTGGCCTGGCAGAAATGCAAGGTTTCTCCAAAACTCAGTTGAACTGGTTTTCAGTTCCGTTTTGGGAACTATGGTAGGCAGATGGGTGTGAGTTGCAGCTCTTCTGTTACCTAGCAATGCAGATAACTGCAGGAAACTGAGAACCACTGGCATCTTTTGGAACTAGGGAACTGCACATAATCAGTCTGCCTACCAGAGCATTTTGCTATCATCAAACGCTCCTCTATATTCACTTTATTCCCCTGTATTTCTTCCCAGCCATGTAGAAGGGATGAGTAAGAATTTGGTTTGTGAGAGGTATGACTGGTGACATGGTACCACATATGTTACAAAATACTGGAAAGACTAAGCAACAAATATCCACATAGGGAGTATCCTGCCTTATAATCCACTTTTCAGCTAAAAATCTCAAGAAAAAAAAGATTTGTACATTATTACTTGAATTACAGTAATATGTGGAGTCCAAACTGAGATTGGGACCCTAATGCATTAGGTGCTGTATAAACATTAAGGAAGAGCTAGTCTAGTGCCCTAAAAGCTTCTAACTACACAAAAGACAAGCCAGTTAAACAGACATCCAGAAAAAGTGACTTGCCTACAGCCACACAACAGGTCAGAGGTGGAGGCTGAACAAAAGCCCAGGTCATCATACCACTATCCTATCCACCAGAACCCACCACCTGCCTTGTTTAAAGCATACTTCTACTTACAACTTAGTGATGGTGAACTTATCTCCTATAATGGCTAAGTAAAGAAGTCTGTCTGTTCTTTAACTTCATCTCAGTTCCTGGCCCTCTGGCTACCTGACCCAGTCCAAACAATGGGTTACGTCCTAGGTTCAAGGAATGTCCAGGACACAGGGCTTCCCTTCACCCCCTGGCAGGCTGCATTGGAAGTAAGCTGTTTTCCATTCAGGCCCCTGCTCTATTTGAAGTGAGCCTGGCAGCACCAGTCACTGCTCCCATACCCCTTTTACAAAATCCTCAACCCACTCATGGTAGGAGCTATGAAATACGTGTATTGAGAGAGGCCCCACAACCCCATGTTATGATGCTTTGAGTGTGAGATCTTCCACCCCCATGGAGGGCTCTGTCTGCATGGTGTTGAAGTCATCATGCAGCAGGCACTCTAGACAACTGTAGCCCTCAGGAGGGGCCTTGTGCAAGGTGACTATTGCCATCAAGGAAGACTTCAAGACTACATTCAACATGAGAATGTATTTTTCACCATTAACAAAGAGCTAAGAATTTGGGCCTGTCATTCTGACCTTAGCATTATGTGCTGGTCCTTCAGGAAAGTATGCACAGGTATAGGTGTATATTTATGCGTATATATGGGTGAGTTTACCCAAGTTGCCCAGCACTCCAAAGATGCAGCAGTGTGTGCAAAGGTTCATGCATTTTTTCATGAATAGGATAGAAGCTGGGCCTGTAAGAACAATATTCTTCCAGGATGTAAAATGTTCTGGTTGCAAAAGTAACGTGGGTGATCTTAATGATCCTTCTGTTAATATGGTCTTTGACCTGCTGTGACTGTTCTCTCATCTGTCTTCCAGGTTGAGCAATCAAACAGGAATATCATTTCCCCAGATCTTCACTGGCAGTTTCAAACCTCTGTAATAGTCTAAGTACCACCCTGATACACTTACCCCAGAAACCCTACCTAGACAGCTGAACTATGTTCAGACACCTCCCACAAGCAAGCTTCGTCCCTTGGTGTCGCCGAGCCTTCTCATCCCACCACAGCACTGTTGTCAAAATTCTGCAATGTCTGGGAAGCCAATACTGAGTCCCTCTTCTCCCCCGCCTTCCTGCACCCCGTATATTATCAGTAGGCAGTTAAAGCAGAAGTGCTGCTATCATGGGGCCAGCAATTGCATGCTGGACTTTGCTGTCATGTTAATAAAACTTTGCAGTCACTCTGGAAACACGGTGTAGCTGCAATTAGGCAATGCTTCTAGTTTTTGGCAATAACTCAGTAATAAGTACTGAGAACATGCCATGGAGCTCCTGGGCCTTGTTTTAAAAACTAGTGCTTAAGTTTCCTTTGATTCCGGTCAGTTTTTGTTGTGAGCATTCAGGTGCAGTTATTAACTAGTTACTAATTATCTGACAAATTTAAACAGAAACGTGACACCTCAGCTGTGTGGGGAAAGGCCATCCATAAGGTGACTAATAGCAGGATGACCCACTTGTCCTGTCCCCAAGCTCCAGTGTTATAGGTGAGTGCCCCAAAAGTGGAAAGTGGGGAAGGCTGTGGAACATTGCAGGATGCCCAATGACTAGCAACCCCTTCTTGTGCTTCCTGGCTAGAGAGCACTGCTGCCACTGCATCCCTGCCAAAAGTGCGATAAAAGTAGTCATCTGAACAAATCAATGGGATACCCAGGACCACAGTGCCCTGGGTGGGTGATGAGGACCTAAGACCTAGGTGCTGACATGGAGGGGCACAAGAACAGAACCACTGCTGCCAGGCGGCTGAGAACAAGCAGAAAGAAAAGAGCAGACAGCAGGGGAAGGAGCTCAGGTAAGTATGTGAGGGTCTAACCTGACAACAGCTGCTGCAGCTGGTGCCAGGGCTGGCTCCCCGAGTGCCGTCTTGCTGGGGCTGGTCCTATGCACCCTTCTGGTTGTAGCTGCTGGGGTGCGGGCTCGCTGGGGGAACCATTCTGGCACCTCTTCCAAACTGGCCCCCAGGGCTGCTCCTGCCCTAGTTACATGACTGGTCATCACTGCTGCCCAGTATGCAGAACCATCTTGCTACACCTTGCCTAGGACAAGTGTTTATAATGGGACTGTCCCAGCAAAACCACATGGGGGCACATGGTGGTCCAGACCTCCATGTGAGGATTCATGGGAGCACTGGCCTCAAGAAGGACCCATGATATATACCTGGTTACTATGGATAACACACTGGTCTGCGAGGACTCAGTCCTGCATCTACTTTGCACTCCTGTGAAGTGCTTGGCCTTCAAGTCAGGGAGAGTTGGGGTCTCGGCTTCTCCAGGATTCAGCCCTAATTGAGCAAAACTTTCCCTGATTACACAGGATTTACAAAACTGATTCTTTAAACTTTAGCCCCTCCGCCCCCCACTTAAAAAATGGTTGAACCATTTTCATTCAAACTTCTACATGTAGGCTGCAAGCAGACATTGCGTTTGGGCCCCCTTAATTTTTTTATGGTGGCACAAAACACGAGCAAACAGACATCGTAGGCCTTTCTCATGCCACATCTTCAAAGCTCTGCACCCCCAGACCCCGCCATGAGGGGCAGCCAGCCATGATACCACCAGCCGCCACCAGCAACAGTTCCTCTCTGGAGAGGGCCCCTAGCTAGGTGCCAGCCTGCCGCACACCACAGGCCAAGGACACTGGGCACAGCCGGTTGCCATTGCTGACAGGGAGGCCCATGCCGAGCCACTATCCTCACACTGCGGGGCAGGACTCTCCCAGTCCCCACCCCTGCCCCTGGTCCTGGCCCCAGCCCCTATTCCCTACCTCTCCTGCCCACCTGGCCCACCCCACTGCCCTGGACTGGGTTCCTTCCCCACAGTACGCGGAGAGGCAGGACAACAGTTCAGGCAGAACACTGCACAGCCCGTGTTCCCAGAGCTGGACGGGCATGAGCCTCTCACACCTAAGGAAGATGTTGTTGTCGATGCCAGCTGACCTGGTGGTGGGAAGACATTACCTGGGAGAGGCACTGGGCACATCTGGAGGCCCACAAGCAGGACCGCATTGAGCTGGTCCAGCAGCAGGTGCGCCTCCAGGCCTGGGCATTGGAGGCCACAGACACTGACCCCTAGGCT
>NW_017728943.1:52057454-52089804 GCF_001723895.1 Crocodylus porosus | reverse complement strand
CTCCATGCCCCCCCACTCTGGGACCAAAAGACTGACTGATGTAAATAGTTTCCACTTTGGGAAGTAGATTTTTTATTGGTGGTGGGTGGGGAGGGGAGTGGAGGGGCATTGTGTGTTGGGGAGGGACGGAGGAGGGAGCTCTGTTTGTTGAGGGGGGAGGGATGCAGGTAGGAGTTGTGAGGGTAATAAAGCTTTTTGTTTCACCCATGTTTATGTGCTGGGGGTGGGCAGGGGGTAGGGGATGCATGGGTGGCAGAGCAGGTAGGATGGAGCAGGGTGTGTAAGAGTGGGGGGTTGGCCAGGGCCTCCCTCAGCCAGTTCCATGGCCTCTGCTGGTGGGGGTATGCTGTCCTCAGGCCTGGGTGGGGGGTGCCTGCTGGGGGCAGAAGGGCCAGCACCATGGCCAGCAGGGGCGTGGACCACTGGTCATCACTGGCAGGGGCAGCTGGCATGTGCTGCCCCTGCACAGGGAAGAGGCTGGCCAGGGATCAGAATTTCCAAGAGGGCTGCCAAGTGTTGGTAGCTGGGTCAGGCTTCAACATGAATGGCAAGTGCTAGCAGCCGTGTGGCTGGAGCTCCCATGCATGGCAGCATGGGAGGGATTTGGGACTAAGTTTAGTTCCAAGTCTCTGCACGTGTAGACACCTGCCAAAAAAATAACTTAATGTGCATTAGCTTAATGTGCATTAAATTTAGTCTTGCTTATTTTCACATATAGACACACCCTCAGTCACTCCCAGCTGCCCTCTCAGGCTAGGAACAGATGTTGCATTTGCCCCTGGATAAGCTGTGCCTGTGTTTGTCTCGGAACGAAAATATTCTGGGATTGGTATGTACACACATTACCTTTCTAATCAGGGTTTCATGATGAGTTGAATTCACTACCACTTTTCTGCCATTGATTCAATGAAGCAATCCCGGGATAACTGTACAGATGTACTTTGCAATATCCTGGGGTAAACTTTTACTACCTTTTAGCTGGGAAACTTTTTTTTAGGATTTATCCAGGGACAGTGGGCATGGACATCTGAAAAACTGCACTTCGTTCTGGGATAAAATGGTTTCTCCCAGGTTAAATGTGACATTTGTTTGCAGCCTCAAACACTTACCCCTCTGTTCCTCTTATCTCTTCTCATCTTGCTTTCCAGTTGCTTGCGCTCAATAATATTTGATGTTGTATAACGTTACCAATGTGAGTTCTATCAGTAGTACTTGCAGCAGTATCTATTCAACAATTAATATTTGATGATAATAAATATGGGGTTTTTTTCCAACGGAGAGTAGGAAATAAATGTAACAACTGCTAGCAAATGCTGAGTTTCTAATGGCATGGGTTTCATGTACATATGCAGCTAGGTGATGATGAAAAGGAGACTGGGAATAGGGGGAGAAGATTGTCTTTTCACTCAGAATCTACTTTTTGGAATTTGGTATGTTGACTGTTTTTATTCTAAAACCCAAGTGTGTTGCTGAAGAAGATGCTGTGCTCTTTACCTAGGCTCTCAATAGTCCGTGGTTGCTGTGGAAAGTGTCTTGTGGGCTCATAAGCTCCTGGGCCTGGTATTTTCTACAGAATTGAAAGAAACAACAAGGAATATCAAATAAATAAGGGAGATCTATGGTGAATTAACATAAAAATGCCCCATTAGTCAAATGACAAAAACACTATTATTACTGGAACTCAAATTTGTATTACTGTACAATTGTGCCAAAAGGCCTAAGCAAAGGTTGGGCTTCATCCCACTTAGCATTGTGCAAACACCTGTAACATTAATAATACCTGGCTGTTATATAGCAACACTTGATCAGTTGATTTCAACAGATCTGATCATAAAGATAAGCAGTGTCTGGGTTGTAGTCTAGGAGACACTAGGTGGATACAACACACTGACAGGATTAGCTTAAAGTAATTGTGAGATTAATCTGATTGGTACAATATGAAATGGTCACAGCACAGCAACTGGTCACTCACTGTCATGGGCTTGGTAGAAGACTGAAAATGGGATCTCAGACTAATGCCTTTTACTTCCCAGAAGCATATTCCTATTCACAAACCCCGTTACTTTCATTCATATTCTTAATCTTTTCATTGGGCCATGATTAAGTGCCTACTATTCTGTATATATTACCTCATCTACTCTGACTTTTCTTTGTCTCTCAAACAGCAAAGTAACTTAGTTTTACTTCCAAAAGGGCTCTCTCTCTCATACATACAGACACCGCCCCCCCCCCCGCCCCCCCGGAAGAGGTCTGAAAGTGAACTGGCATCTATTACAACAGGCCACCCTAATAGTGCTTAGATAACTAGAATGACTTTGAGTGACCAGCAGTTACCAGCATAGGCTGGATTTATCCCTGGTCCAAAAGGGGGAGATATCCCACAGCTCCCACTAATACTCAGAATAACTAGTACAGTTGTGCCCAATGTTTCTTTTCAGCTAGTCTTCCCTTAAAATGCTTTCTTTCTTCTGTCCACTGGTAAATCTTGGTGAAGGTACATGTCCCCAGGATACTTCTTTGTAAGTCAGTGGTTCTCCACCTTTTTAGACGCAAGGCTCCTCTCAGAAAACGCCAGCTCTGAGACTTTTTTTTATTTTTACTACAGAAAAATTCTATAGCAATTCTTCTATTGCAAAGAATTCAGAAAGACCCCAACAGGTCAGAACAGTTTTGACACTATAGATTCCTATTTGAAATCTTTCAGTTGATCTTGTGCATTCTGTGCAGGTGTTTGCAGACCTAACAGTGCTAATATTGTGTGGCACACCACAGCACCCTTGAAAGGATCTCATGGTCCCCAGGGTGCTACAACACTGGGGTTAAGAAGCCCTGTTGCACGTGTTCCTTTCAGTGATGTTCTTGAGGCATTCATTTCAAGCAGCTGAGAGACAGGGGCTATTGGCTTATATTTCAAACTACTCACTGAACGGATTGGCAGCAAACGTGGCACTTTGGACTGGAAGCTTGAGCGTATAGGATGAAGCGCTTCCTTCTTTATCTCATATTCACCTGGTCCTGGCCCTTCTTTCTGTAACACAATCAGAAATGGATTTCTTTAAAGGTGCATTCCCACTGTCGAACAATTCATAGCTCCTCTTCTGCTCCCAAATTAAGGTGAAATAGTCTGTCTAAATCCTGTTCTGCTTGTATTATTGGTGTTACACTGTACAGATCTAAAACTATTGCATATATGCGCATCACCCCTGCCACATCAGGTTGCCTTGCATCCTCTCCTCACCACGTGGTTGAGCTAGCACTAGCAGGAAGCAGCCATTGCATGCCGAAGGGAGGGAAGACCATAACTCCTTGTGTTTCTTTGCACCCTTCTATCTCTTGTTCTTGGACCAGGCACAGTGTGGCTCTAACTGAAATGGGGTTAGACGCTAGGAATCCTGACTTCCAGGCCTCTGCGCACAAAGAACATCATAAGATCACAGCAGGACCATGCTTGCTCTGCTACATTTTATAACGTTGCAGTATAATTAGGATTGAGATGAAGAACTGCAGCTTCATTAAGTGTAGTCTGTTATTAGAATCACTGTTCAAAAGTGGCAGTCAAGGGATTGATAATCCTTTCTGAACCAGCAGGAATATAGCAAATGAGCAAGAATCCCCCTAGCGATGGGAGAGACCTGAGTTCAAGTGTCTGCCCTGAATCAGGCAGGGTAGATACTTAAAAACATACCTGTCGCCTCTCAGGTAAATGCTCTAGCCATTGGGTTGTTTGCCAAAAAGAACTGGGATAAGGTGTCCTTTCTCCCTGCCTCCCTTGTAAGAAAGGCCTGAAATACCTCACATATGATATGCACCTTGCCTCAGGAGAAGGGTACACAGCTAAGTGGAGAAAGGCAACCAATTGTCTAAATGCTGCCCTTCTCTCAGCATTTTTCTTTTAGGAATACTGGGTAGAATTCTGCTTAGCTAGTTGCTTTCTGAGACACCAAATTTTAGGCATCTTCTCATTCTCCTGCATAGTGCAGGACATTGGACACCCAGTTCAGCACTGGCAATGCGTAGGGGGTGCACACGGGTGCACGTACACCACCTGAGATTGGCTGTGCCCCCCCTGACAGAAGTGCCACCAGCACTTCCGCGATCGGTTGCTGGTGTCTCTCCCCAGTATTAGCAGGCACCAGTCGCCCATGCAGTTCAGCATGCTACTTCTCAAGGGGATACATGAAAATGAAATATTAAAGTCCTTGCAGTGCTGTGTGGGTTTAGTAGTCAGCGCTTTGTCTAGTCAGGTCACTTCAGTTGGAAACCTAGATACGGACTGACTAACTTTGGGGATCTATCTGCACTTCACTTTTTAACAAATAGGTTTTATGTTGGTGTTGCACATAGGCTTAGTTGAGATAAAAATCTAGCTTCAGCCCAAGAATCAAGTAGAGTCTACTCCCTTGTATGTAGAAGGTTTCTCCTTTCTAGTTTTGCTCATTGGGGGGCTAGTGGCCTCTCTCTAGGCCTGCTCCAGTGCATCCTTCCCAAGTTAAGAGTACCAGGATGGTTCCATGGCTTGTAGATAGACCTCCATGCACTCCTGAATTCATTTTGATCAACTTATGTATCAGACTTGAGGCTCTAGTCTCTTGCTCATTTCAGAGACCTCAGCATAGGTGAACTCCTTACACAGCACCCAAACTCTATCAGATTGTAAAATACCTATGAGTCAAGTAGAAATATTAAAATATAATAATAATAATTTTTCAGACATTCCCATCAAAAAGAATAATGAAGCCTCTGAAAAGCCAATAATAGTGTATACCTGATTACAACATGATGGATTATGCATAGGGACCTACCTTACTCATGGCAAGAGAAAGCAATTTTTGCAGCTTCCTGGCCCGAAGAGCTGATTTTGCAGTCATTTCAATGAGGCCCTGCCCCTCTGTGCTGATTGGTGGGGAGACTCTGGGTGGGGGAAGACGGACAAGGCAGCAACTGCCATTTTGGCTGCTGACTGCCCTTTGTGTGACCTGCCCCTTGGCGCTGATTGGTGGAGAGGCACAAGGGGGCAGCTGCCACCTTGGCTGCTGTCCTTTGTGCTCCCCACCAGCCAGTGCCTTCCTCTTTTGGGCATGCTGCAAGGCCTGGCTGCAGTGACAGTAAGTGCCACTGGCTACTACTGGGGAGCCAGCATTTTATTTTTATTAAGTTTCTTTTTTTGGTTGTGTAACCCAGGTGCACCCAAGTACGTGCGCCCCACTCCAAATAGAAAGGATGAGTGGCCAGGCAGGAGTGTTGTGAGAGGGATCTGCAAATATAGGTCAACAGCAAATAAATACTGGCAAACCACAGCGGGGTATCAACACGGGATTCAACTATGGGTGACTGGTGTCACCTTAGTTTGGGGGGGCATGTGCCCCCACAGCAACCAGTCAGTGACCAGGGGTGGGGTCCCCCTGCGGCCAATCTTGCTGACCCGGGGGAGGTCCCCCCATGGCCAATCATGAGGTGGACAATCACTGTAGCTGCTTCCAGAAGTGGAAAGTGCCATGGCCGCACTCCCCAGTCAGTGCTTGCAGGGGGGCCTAAGCAGCAAGTGCGCCCAGTCAGGGGGTGCACTGATGCTCCTGGATTCAACAAGACAGGTATATGTATATATACACAATATACAACAATTAAATAACAACTCACATTAGAAATAACAAAATATAAGGCACCTGCACACCCTTCAGGGTATCAACATCACTGCAGGCACTGGAGACTCCCCTTTGATGCTAGGAGCCTTGGCACAGCTCCAAAAGGGAAGAAGGAAGGGACCCCAGTACCTCTCAGCCCCTCGTAGGTTTGCCGGGGACTCCTTTCCCACAGGGCCCTCTGCTAGACCCCCTTCCAAGGGCTTTCTCCCCTGTGGGAACCCTTTCCCCAATAACTCACAGCTTGAATGAGCAATGTGGGGTCCTTGTCACCCTAGCCAGGGTTTCTTTCAGCTGGCACAGACGCAGGCCTCTGGCCTCCAATCCCCTCCCAGCCTGTGCCTCACTTCTGGCATCAAGGGCTCTGCCTGCTGCTCATGGCTGGTGGCTTAGGCCGCCTCCTGTAGCTCTGAAGTCCAGGTCCCTGCCTGGGACCAGCTGTACACCAAGTGTGCACAAGAGTCCTGGCCACATGCCAGGAAATTGTGGACCTGAGCCAGCTTGAGTGGCTGTCAGGGTCAGGTCCCACTGGACTGTGCTGTGCCACGCTTCTGACTCTGGATTCCCAGCCTCATGCTGTGGGGTTGCAGAGCTGAGCTGCCTTGTGCAGCTCCCAGGGTCTGAGGCTCTGTGCACCGTTGCGTGCAACAAGTGGCAGGAGACCCCAACTGCCTCACACAGCTACCAGGGTCTTGCCCCATGCGCTGCACTACACACCAACTGGTGCTGAAGCCATCTGCAGCTCCTGCCCAGCTAGAAGTGTCTTCAGGGCCTCTTCAGGGCAACAGCATCCTCCCGCTGGGCTGCTCTTCCCGAGTTCTTCTTAGCCCATTCTCTTCTCCATCCCTCGATGCATCTGCCATGTGCTGGGCACGCTGCTCCTTTTATTTTCTCTGGAAGCTCCGCCCCTGGAGTGCTGTTGGACCTGCAAGGTGCAGGCTTCAATCAGGTCCAGGGCTCTTCACCCTGCAAACCCCAGGCAGGGGCAGGGGCAGGGCCAGCCCCTCCCAGTAATTATCTGATTGGCGGACATGCTCCACCAATCACAATGAAGCTCTTCCAAGCCTGGGCATGCTGGGCTGTATCAGTAAGTCCGCCACACTTGATTTCCTAGAAAATCGTGGCCAATTCCATTTTTTTTGCAGCAATTGCAGTGGAGATCGCTGTGTTTTGTGATTTCCATGAAAATAGCAAAACCCCAATTTTAGTAGATCCCTAATTATGCATCATGCATTGATTATTTTTTCCTAAATATGTAGTACTTTGTATTGGCCCTTATTGTATTCCATCTGATCTATATGATCATTTTCTCAATTTATCAAGGTAATTTTGAATCCTAATCCTCACAGCTATGTTTGCTACCCTATCCAGCTTCAGGTCACTGACAGATTTACCACTGTCACTCATTTCCATTCTCCAAGTGTATAATGAAAATAAGGATAAAAATACACTCAACTTGAAACAGAAAAGGGGTTCTAGGAAGATCAGGAGGGTTGAACAACCTCCCTTATGACATGGTCCTAGAAAGGCTTGGTTTGTTCAGCCAAGCAATACAATGACTGAGAGAGGATGTGACGCCTATAAATACTTTGGTAGATAAACACCAGACAGTGAGAGGAGCTTAACATAGCTCATCCAGGAAGGAACCCACCCCTGTCCCTTCAATTAGGGCAACAGGGTTACATTAGGCCTTGAACTCCTCATGACCCATCACCATTCCCATGAGCTCAGCTGCCATGTCTGGACACAGTGAGACTCAGTGGATGAAATTTTGTTTCTGCTGACTACACTGGGAATTTTGTCTTTGTCCTGAGTGGAATTAGGATTTTGCCATGTACAAGTTCTGTAACTGGAAAGCAATAAAGTCAGTGGAATTATTTAACAAAATCATAGAAAATGAGGGTTGGCAGGGACCTCCGGAGGCCACCTAGTCCAACCCCCTGCTCAAAGCAGGACCAACCCCAACTAGATCATCCCAGCCAGGGCTTTGTCAAGCTGGGCCTTTAAAACCTCCAAGAATGTGACAATCATATTCTACAGAAGAACAGGCTTGGCTAAGGACATGTTAAAAAATGGCATTACACAACTGCTCCCAACAAGAACTATTTCCTCCAATGACATAGCGGCCACTGTGACTATATGCCTTCAGAAACTCATGGCTTAAAACTCATTCCTTGGAAAGTTTTAC
This sequence comes from Crocodylus porosus, assembly GCF_001723895.1. Taxonomy (NCBI): domain Eukaryota; kingdom Metazoa; phylum Chordata; order Crocodylia; family Crocodylidae; genus Crocodylus; species Crocodylus porosus. The sequence continues at coordinate 52,081,977 of NW_017728943.1, read as the reverse complement.
CCAAAATATTTTACATTTTCATAATTTGAGTCACTAAATCAGATATAGATTATCTCAGTGCATTAGGAAGCCTGTTTTTTGCTGCTTTGACTTTAAGCAAACGGCATGTTTAATAGCTCTTTGAAACTGTAAGTAAGATGGCACCAGTCAAATATACAGAACAAGCACAGATGTTGATTAAAAGATTTTTTGTTTAATGAATTCAGTTTATAGCAGCATGACTCTTCAGTATGCCTGGAACACAACTTTGCAGCTACTGCTTCTTAGCATACTAGTAGAATGCGAATGTACCAACGGAAAAATATTCTACAGTGTAAATGCCAAATTATTATTTTTAGAAGTGAGAAGGGATAATTCTTTCTCAATCCTTGTGGCCTTCATTTTCAAAAGTTCTCTAAATCTTCCTCTGCTATTGGCAGCCGGAAATTTTCATGCACAAAGGGTCCCATCTCACAACCCATACCCATGCAAGTAGCCCCAGGAGAATCAGTTCATAAGGCAGAAACTATATTTGAATAATGATTACAAAATCAGGCCCAGGGGCCAGACTTGGAATGTGCAGCAATAAGCTCCAGTATTGCTGCACGTTGAGCTGGGGCAGAGCAGCCCTAGCTGGCAAGGGGCTCTAGGGCTCAGCCTGCCGGCCCGGGGCTGCTCCCCACAGCTCAGCGTGCTGCAGGGTTGGCTGGCTGGGGCACGAAGGTGCTTCAGTGTGGGGCTAGCCAGCAGGTAGCCCCCAGACTGAAATACTCTCGTGCCCCAACCACCTGGGCAGCATCTATGCATGTGCTGCTGCAGGGTTTTTTACTCCCCTACTAGGCTGGAGTAAACTAATTTGTTCCACAGCAGGATAGTACTTGTAAATACTCGTAATAACTTGTAAATACAAGTCAATAGCGTAGGCTGCATTCACAGTGCACCTAATAACTTGCTGTTTATAAAGTATAGGTGTAACCCTTCTGCCAGGTGTCATCAGAAGCAAAAGGGCCAAGGATTTTCCATAAACAGTTTGAACCCTTATTCAGAAACCTAGGAAAAAATGTTTTCCCTCGGTATCCTTAACAAGCAATGCTTCCCCTCCCACAGGCGCTGAGGATGTGTATATCACAAAGGCAACGTATTAAGGGGGAAATGAACATAGCAAATCAACCCTAGGTTAATACAGATAGCAAATAAAACATCCAGCCTGCTCCAACATAGGCACCAATCTTTTGCCTCACTTTCCTCTCCAGCTGGTGTTAGTGCCTGATGCACAAAAGATTGTGTGACCTTCCCTGCCCGGCAACCCCAGCTCCTATTAAAGTATTCCACTCATAGTTTTCTATCAGTAGTCTGCCAACAAAGTGCCAATGCCCAGGGATGGATGCCAGATCCAAGTTTACAGGTTCTTCATTCAACTGTTACATTTACACCATTACTGGTGCATTGTAGTCCCAGATTTAGATCCCCATAAGCATTCATTAAGCTCCATCATTGCACTGCAGACAAAGCTAAACAACATGTGAGCAGAATTCTTGCTACTAAGAACTCATTCCTGCCCACAGAATAGTAGCCCCTTTCCCCGTGGTCGTGTCTGTGGTCTACTCCCCAGCAGTACCCTGTTGAGATTCAGGTAAGGTACACAACATATGAAGAACAGGTTAGATGCATGTCTCTTGCTCTTTAAGGACACCATGACATCTCAGACATCATGACATCTGCTGCAACCAACAGTCTGGCATAACAGATCTCACCCAGGCAAAATGTGGTCTGCTTAATTTTGTCTCCCCGGGTTCATTAGTAGATAGTGGCAAAGAGATCCTTTTCCTCTAAGCTTCAGCAACATCATATATATGGTGGCAGTAACAGAAAGCAGTCATGTATTTGTGGTCCACATCTTGTTAAACTCCTCAAAACTTCTGTATGACGTGAATGAGACCATCATGGTGAGGGGAAAGACTTCTAACAAAAACAGCGATTGGTCATCATCTGAATTTTGATAATAATTAAATAGCCACAAGGTCGTCCTAGGTCTAGAGCCAGACTTACAAATGTATTTAGGTACAGAAGGACAGACGGTGCAGAGAGGTGTCTAATGGGATTTACAAAAACATCTAAGCTGAAACATGTAAATCCAATTAAGAGTTTTGAGGCTGTGATAGCTTACCTATGGAAACCAAAGTTTATAAACACCAAAGAGAAATTATTTACTTAACAATTTAAAATAATTTAAAAGTTAATGAATGATTTACCACTGAGTAATTCTATATTTTCTTATTTGTATTGAAATCAACCACACTAGAATACAGCAGTGAGTCAGGTCCTAAATATTTGTGTCAACATTTCTACCAGTTAGGCTTTGTAAAGCTGTTTAAACAAAACAAAACAAAACCCAACTACAATTGGGGTCTTAATTACCACACAAGAGACCTACCTGCAGCTGGTATCAGCTGTCATTAATCCACTGAAACCAATGGAACTACGCTTACCTACTCCAACAAAGATGTGGCCTAACATCTTCACCATTTTTAACTGATAGTTAATTATGTAGCGGAGAAATGATGATAAAATAAGACTATTAAGGTTGCAAAGTCACACCTGTGCAATCTCAGTTCAGTGCCCTTGTGAATGAGTATCAAGACAGTCATCAATGATGCAATCGCGTACTGTTTTTTCCATGGAACCCATGCCTCATTCACTGCTTAGGAAGTATTATCTCTAGGGATCAGTCAGGAGAGCGTTATGAAAACTGTTGTTTGTACGATTCCTGCTTTATGATACCCTCTTAGAAATGAATGTGTCCAGTACTTAGCTCTTTCCGTTTTAGGTCTGATCATACACCACAGAAACAGGAAATGGGGTGCAAAAGGATCAGTACTCGAGAGCAGGGAATTGTGAAATTACTGATGGAGGGATTTCTTGTACTCAAAAGTGCAGCATCTTAGTGCAGGGTTGGGGAAGACAGGGAGAGTGGTTTAACCTTAGACCCTGAAAGCCGACAGAGCTGTGGCTGCACTGGACTGGAGCCGAGCTATACGGTTCACTGTGGTTGATGGGCTTGAGGACATCCATATTTGACCCTAAGTAGCAAACTAGACATAGCCAATTTTTTGTTACCTCCTTTTCCCGTCTGCAAAACAGAAATAACCTATCATCTCACAAATGTATTGAGAAAATACATATATTTTTTGATAAAATGTGTAAATATTTATAAGTCCCATAGAAAAAGCTGGGGGGGGAATTAATAATTCTGTCTTCAAAGTAAGGATTGACTAGTTTGAAGAAAGCAGGGGACCAGAACTGACCAATAAAAATACAATAAAATGCTGAACAGGTACTTATTAACTGAGCGCTATCCACTCTGTGTATTGAAAAAGACTGGGGTCCTGTGAAAAAAATCAGTGTGTGATCATGTAATGGAGCAAAATTTTCAGCTTGTATAGATCAACATAGTTCTATTTAAGTCAATGGAGCTACCTTGATTCACACCAGCTAAGGAGCTGCCTCGTAAGCTGATAAAATGTGTCCTGAATGTTTTGGCTCACTTTCTTAAAACCTTGTAACCAATAGATTTGCAGTGCACAAATGAATTCTTCACAGGAGAGGACAGGCTCAAGGCTAGCTAGTTCTTGAAATTTCCTGTCTCTTTACTCTTCATTCATGAAAATAAATGTGATATAACAAATCACTCACCATACACTAAATAAACTGAAAGAGGATTTTCAGCCTATTGATCTATTGTGTCGGGTATTTAACAAACTCTGGTGTCATAGACACATTGTAAAATCTGTGTTAAAAGTCTGATTCTGACCATACCAGCTGTTCGCTGTTGTAACTCCACAGTGTTACTAGTGATATTCCCATATGTCAGAGGAACATCAGATCCTTAATATAGAATTTAAGTGCACATGGCTTCTTTTCAAGATATCTGGCCTGCAGTGAACTCTTCTTCCCTACTCCACCAACTCCTCCCCTCTTCCCAAGTCCAGTTCCCTTCCTATTTGGTTCCAAACCTAAAGTTTTTGCATAACCAAAATTTCTGCTCCACTCACAGAAAGCAGAGTCAGGACCTTTTTAATATTTGGATGCTGATTGCAACAGTTAGGAGAATGTATAGCACCTCTGGAGAGAAAAAAACCCACTGGCATTAACATAGCTCTATCATTGTCATTATCATTATGTTCATTGTCTTTTCTCATAGTTATTTCATTCTCACTGACTAAATCTCTTCTAGCCTACATTTTTTGGACAAACGTATATTTTGTTTAAATTATCTATCTATCTAGAGTAAAGCTGAATAACACTGATCAAATATGATAACTTTGTGTGTCCCTCAAAGAGTTTCAGTCTAATGGCCCAGTATTAAAATAAGAACAAACATTGTAATGTACAAATGGAAATGGATCTTTCATTGTTCTATATCACAAAAGTAAGTGAACTGGTATCAGCCAATTGTAAATAGTTATCTGACACAAGGGGTGTTCGATTTGCCTTTCTCCAAACAAAAGTCTTGCTTCTGAAAGTTGCAAGTCCAACCCAAATCTATTTATAACCATCAGGAAGGTTAATATCTATGTATTTATTACTTCCCCATCCATTCTTATTTTCAATTGTGTCACATTCAGTCAAGCATAAAAATGATGCTTCTTTAATGCATTCATAACATCTCCTGCTTTTCATGTGGCAATTGACTTTGTTTGTCTACAGCAAAGGTTTGTGAAGTCAGGGCTTTGTTTGGATACCAGGAAATTTCACTGAGGCATCACATTTTGACATTTGATAAGTAATTAACTAAAGGAAAGAACAGCTGCTTAGAAAATGCATAGTGACAGCATGTAGATGATTTAAGACCAATCCATGAAGCACCTAAGCCCCATTTAAAGTTAAAATGTCATGAGATGCACAAAATATATTCAGTGTGGCTCTGCAGTTTTAACAAAGAATTAGCTTTCATAAGCCTGGACAACTAAGCGCACAATTTAATACTCATGTGATATACTGTTAGAGGCTTAGATGCCCAAGTCCCAAAGACCAATCATAGGATAGTGGCTTTTAAAATAAACGACAAAAACTTGAGCTAACGGCAGAAGAAATTATAACAAGAGAAGGGCATTTTTGGGATTCATATTTGAAATATATGCAGCTTTACCCTGAACTTCAGTTTCATGATATAACATTTCTCATATCAATAACTTATTGTGATAAATCAGGTTTGTCTAAAACAAGTAAATGCAGGTGTAAAATGAGTGACCACCAAAGTACAGAACTATGGCCAAAAACATGAAAGGGGAGAAGTGGATAAATAATACCACAGAAACATACTAGATGACAATGGATCACACAGGATGAATGAAAAGCATCCTGAGAAGTCAGGTATCCAAGTTAGTACATTAGCAGGTATAATGCACACAAAAGTAAACCAAGTTGACGTTGACCTAGGTGGCCATCAACAAAAATGGAATTATTACTTCTTCATTTCATAGTGTAAGGGAAATACACATGCCTGTAATTCTGTTCCTCTGAAAAGCCTAGTCTGATAGGATTCTCACACTTAGGGCTGAGTTACTCACCGTAAGGCTAGCAGAAACCCCTCAGCTCTTAAAGAATGTTGGCCTCAGATGGTTGTTGGCGGAGGTCAAGTGTCAGCCAAGCTACATTGTGATTGACTTGTGCCATACCTTACCCACGTAAATGCTACTCTCGCAACTTTCCAGTCTCTTCTGCTGAGAGGTGACTCTTCTACATTGACTACCCAATTCAGAATGATTAAATACAGCTACGATACGCACCCCAGATGAATAAATAAAAGCAAGCTGCGAGTCTTATGCTACATCTAAAAGATCATCCCAGATTTATAGGGGAGGTCACTGGGGAAGTGAGAGAGATTTTCATGCATCTCCTGGGGAGCTTGAAGAGGTTCACTATGTTTCTTAAATACTTATAGAGACATCACCCATGTAAACTTGGTACCCCTACCCATCATGTGGCAGGTCCCAGGCAGATGAAGCTATGAGCAAAGCCGTCTGAACAGAATTGTGCCACACAGAAATGACTTTAAGCCATTGAAATGTCTTCATTCTCTCTCCAGGGGTGGACCATGGGGGGAAAAAAATGCATATACTTGCATCAAGAAGAATGACATGTTTTCCAGCTTTGAAACTATGGAAGCGGTGGTGAAATGCCAAAAGGGCCATTAAACACAAGGTGCAGGGGCAGTGGGAATAATGCAATTGAGGCTCTGAGAAAAAACAGCCATGTGCATAGTGCAAGAAGACCAAGTATGTTGAGAAAAGCACTAAAAATGTGGCTGCGAGGAAATACTGGAGCAGGCACAGATATCCCTGAGCATCAAGCCACAAGCATCAAAAAGTTGCTGAACTGGGCTAAAGAGCTCAGAACAAGGCTTTTGAACTGTTGTTGTTGGACTAACTGGATGGGACAGAACTACTAAACGCACAGGATGTCACATGCAGTATGTTCAAATCATGGAGGTGTGCAGCTCTGTGCAAGGTCTACACTTATAACTGCATTTCCTTGGTGGAGCCACCATTTAGTTCCAGATGCCATTTTGTTTTTCAGTGCTGGCAGTGACTTGGAGAAAAAAAACCCACTTTGGAACAAATCCTACTTCCACTAAAGTCAATGGAAGTTTTTCAGTTGCTTTACTGCTGTTACAATATTCACAAAGGATCAGGCCATAGATTTATAGGCCAAGCATATTTAACTTGAGAGAGAGAGTAATTAGGCAATAATGATTGACAGCACAAAGCAATTCTTGGCAAGTGTTGAGTATCTGGAGGAGGTAAGGACATAAGATGAAACTCAAGAGATCTTAATCCAGCCAATCATTAACAATCAAGATCATTGCTATTAAAAACATGGAATAACACATGAAAATGTAAACTGCATAAGTACACAATACAAACAATTCCCATTGTATGAGTACAGAAGTTGAACAGCTGGTAGACACAGAACTGTTAACCGCATTCAGTACTGTAGTGAGGGGTACTGTAATGACACAAGCCCTGGACACCCACTTAGAGGGGGTGCAATAATGGAACAGCTCTGATAGCACCTAGGTTTTCCTAACAATTAAAAGCAATAGACAATAGCCAACTGGAAAGCAGAACTTGTGCTGCTCTGTTCTGTTCTGTTCTCTTCTCTTCTGCTTATGAGTCAGAATTAACACAGAGCACAGAGACATTGTTTTTAGAAAACCTGTTTCTCCCCCCCATAAGTGTCCTTTAAGCCATTTACAGTATGTTGCTGTGTAATTATGAAACTGAAAATGTAGCTGTGTTCACAACCACAATGCGTACTAGTACATTTCTGTACATTACCCTAGCTCAAGATCTACAAAAGGAGCACTTCCTTATGAGATTACACAAGCTATATGAGCAAAACCCTTAGATATTAATGTTATTGATCAAAGTATATATTAGCTTGACGTTAAACAAGAATGATTTTAGCACAGAATAGCTACATGATTAAATAGGCAGGAAGTACAAAATCATCCTCTGAACAGGAGCCAAACCGACTTAATTCATCAGTAAAGCATACAGGTTTTGGTTGAAATTCCAAAGCTGGGAGTGCAAGTCTAAAGGATGTTACAGCTCATTTGTTGCAAAATACTGTATGGCAGCAGTATCAATAACTCATTTAAGGAGCTGCTGTTTACACAGAATGGCTCTTCTATCACAAAGGGCCACCTGGCATTGAGAAGTTAATGAGATCCTGGAGGATTTTCAAAAAAAGGTTAACATTTATTTAACAGTGAAAGTCTATCCCTTGATAATTTGCACTAAACACAGTCCCTTGCTCTATCTTCAAATCAACCCCAAGCAACTACACTGGGTTTTTAAGGAGCTGTTTCTTTCTGTAGCTGAAAGCCCTCTTTCAGTCTGCTACCGAAATCTGAAATCTGGATTGTCTGTAAGCAACAATAATTAATCCCAAAGAAAAGAATGTATTTACTGTGAAAAATACTCTGGCTTCTGACAGAGTTAGGCATGAATTCCTGAAGGGGGAAGGCAAAGGTATGGAAGCATTATCATCGCTGATACTGGCTCTCAACCAGTGAGTCAGCAGTAACAAATTGCTTTTTCAGCAGGCATTCCTTGATAATGTGAAGGTATATCTGACCAAAGTTATTTCCTTGTATGTCTCAGGGCTTCCAGAAACTGCGTGTTAATAAATATTCTGCTCACAAACTGAGGAGAGGGCTGAGGGGTGTTCCCTGAGGTGGAGCTCACCCTGCCCCTGGCTACTGCAAAGATGGCCAACAGTGATGAACCTTGGGGCTCATACATATCATTCCAAAGAGCAAATGGTTTGCCTTTGAAACGTGCCAGTTTACATTGAGTGGCAGAAGTTTCCAGAACTTTTTTGGGGGAGGCCCAACAAGGACCTATCCTACAGCTTGATATAAGCCTCCTTCCATCTTCCAAATGAGCTCGATGCACCACATATTCTTCATTTTCCAGTGGTACTGAAGGAATAGCAATTTGGTATGTCTCTGCCTACTTGCTGCCTTCCATCTGCCAAGTGGATCCCAGGGGGAATATGTCGGGAGCAGCCTCTGAACTCCCTGGAGTATGGGGTGGCATTTCTGCCATCCGTTATGTGGTGGGTGAACAGCTCGTTACTCCCTTGCCCTTCTTGTGTGCCAACATAAGGGATAATGGGACCACAGCCTTGCCTAGAAGAAATGTAATCAAAATGATCAGGCCCCATACTATCACGTCAATTTTTAAATCAGTGGTAGCAGTTTTCAGTGTCAGAGACACCATGCTTAGCTAGACCTGTCTGCTTATGAAGTTATCATTGAGCTGGTGTCCAATGAGTGTTGACATGTCAGCCCACTGTGCATTATTACCTTCCCAAGCAGCATGTCTCAAGCAGCATGACAGAGTTTCTCATGGTGAGACTGAAGGCTTTTCTTTTATAGCTTACAGATTTTGTGGCTAATTGTGCACATGGCCCATTTCTGGACTGCTTGTTTCAGACATGCATTGAATCACAGCAATGAGCTGTTGCCTGTCTCCTAACACACACTATCAAACTATTCCCTTTCATTTGAAGTACAGTATGTTCCATGCTGTGAATCACTTTTATGCAAAAATAGAAACCAATGACTATGTTCACATTATAACAGAGCAGCCAGGATAGGCATCCCGTAATTGCAATGCCAGGGTTAGTGGCACTGTAACAAACTACTGTACAGAAGAAATAGTAGCATCAGTGGGCACCTCATATTCTTACAGCTGATCAAGTGTAAGAATTTGCAGAGACAGGGCCAAGACCGAAGGCACGAAAATGGAAAAGTAATGATATCCCTGGTCCCCAGAATACCTCAGGGTAGGTTTGGAAATGAGGCAACAAAACCAAAATATCTTGTAAAAAGAGGTCTATTCAGTCAAAGGACCACATGGGGGAGTGCGACAGTGAAACACAGAATGCCTCCCTACACGTGCATCTATAGGACATCCTAGAAGGATGTCTTGTAGATGTGGCAGTTGGCATGGGCCAACACCACACTAAAAACAGCCATTACAGTCATTCAAGGTATAACACACACAGAGTGGGTGTACTATATTTCACTGTGGTGCTTCCTAGTGACATCTTTCATCATATATGTAGCTATATCCATAAAGCTCGCGCGCGTGTGTGTGTGTGTGTGTGTGTGTGTGAGGGAGAGAAAGGGAGAGAGAGAGAGTGCAGCTGATATGTGCACAAGCTCTTGTGTATGTTATGTGCAAGTATAAATCTGGCCCAGTAAGGAATTTGCTGTCAACACCTATTTAATCCACGATGGAAATTCAAGCTCCAAACTGGCAAAGCTTGAGGCAGTCACCAGTGAAAGTGCATCAGACTCAGGTTGTGTTTACTCCGAGTTCTGTATATAGAAAGTTTTCTGGGTCAGACACAGAATTCACAGGTGTCACCCAGTCAGCTTGAAGTGATGTCAGAAGGGTATTTTTACTTTAGGGATAGTGGAATGGTTGACAATTTAATAAACAAAATACAGGGTATTTAAGCGGAAGAATGAAGTGACACTGTAATGGGTCCAATTCCTTTTCATTGTCATAAATCAAGATTACCATCCTTGAGTGGAGTTGCACCACTGTGATGCTGGTGAGGTCAGAATCTGGTCCAAACACTGAAAACATCTGAAGCCTGGAGTTTCATTCATGCAAAAGAGGAATGATAGCTAATCATTCTCCTCCTCCACGGGCATGACGTTTGTCCTGTCTCCTCTCATTTCCTTGCCTCTCAACCCATTCACTTGAAGAAATATGCATACTTTAACACCTCTTCAGTCTATTCTTCATCTAAACCACAACCCTACACCATTCCTCACCAGAAATTCTGGCAAGGAAACAGTCCAGTCTCACAAACTCTCACAGAGGAGAAAAAACATTGTTTCTTGTAGGTATTTTTTCATAGTGTCCTGCTGAACAATAGGAACAATGAACATTGTTTTATAGTAGGATTGCCATAAATAGATGTTGAGATCGAGTGATTGCCAAAGCTGAGACAAAGTGTTTAATCATTTTCCTAAGCTATTTTGGACGAGTTCCTGCAAATACTTAACCTTATGTGTTGTTTTCCTCACAGGAGTAGTCTCTTTGTAGTAAAAACTATTCCCAGGCACAAAGTTAATTCACAAGTGTCATTGTTTGTAGGATCAAGGTCTTTGCATACTATAGAAAACTAAGAGTGGAGTTCTAGTCCACTTTGGGAGCCTAAATAGCAGTTTCTAGCCATGGAATTGGTGTTTTTGACACTTAAACACAGTGGAGGAGGTCCTTCCCATCTTCTAGCCCCATTAGCCAAGTGACTAAGAGCACTTGTCCTGGAAGCAGGATCTAGGCACCATTTGCCCAGAGCGGGGTTGACCTTATATCTCTCTGACTTCTCAGCATGGTGCTCTAAGCACTATGCACAGGTTAGGCATTATCCAGTTCTTTCTCCCTCATTCCTTTTGAAGCTGAGGCATGGCATCTTGCATTTAAAGATCACTGGGTACAGAGAGTTTATCCTGCATGGGGAGCAAGGCTGCAGGCTAGAAGCCTGGGCCTGTTCCCTTTGAAAACAACAGTCATTCAGTCACACATCCTTGAGTTTGTGTATATTTCTATATTACATAATTATATATTTCCCTCTCATAGTTGCACAGAGTGTTTCAGAGTCAAAATCATAGTTGGGCAATAACCTGGATAATGCTAAACCTGTGGCCTGGTGGATACAACTTCAAATCCCTCTTAAGGAAGAAGGAGCCTAGAGCCTGGTTTTCTATTTCCTGGGCAAGTGTCTCCTGTTTAGCTCTTGGAGCTTAGACATGGGTGGGTCATCCGTCTCTTCCTCTGGTGTCTCACACGCATTAGTTACTGGATTTTGTCCAGCTACACGTTCATGAGTTACATATCCACAATAATTTACATGTCCACATGGCTGGCTACTACATGCGCAACACAAAGACAACTGCACATACCCAGTGTACAGAAGCACACTTGGGTGTCTACACTACAGGGGTAATAGAAGTGCAAGCTGTGCATAATTTCCAGAAATGCCACTTACTTGGCCCGTCAAACTTCCATTTAGGAAGTTAGTGCACAAGGAGTAAGGGATTTCCACCCCAAGCATACTCTACAAACCAGGAAAGATCATTTTTAAATATACAGAAGAACCAGGTAATTTTTCTTTTCTTTTAGACACCCAAACATTTCTTATCATCAGTTACTATTTTCCACATAGTACTTACAGGAGTGAAGTAGGTTGCTCTGCACCTTTGGACTGCAGAACGAAACATAAACTGCCTAAGTTTTGGAAAAGAAGCAGGTAAGATCATCTGAGTCATGTTCTTACTGTTACTTTCATCTTTAACAACAGTTTCTATACCTGTTTTTGTTTCAGTACAAGAAAGTGTAGCTGTCTGTCATTTTCAGCGCTAGATAATGGAACAGAAATTGTTCTGTTTTGGTAAAATATACTGAAAAGCTAAGGAGGCCTTGCAGTATCTTTCACTGGTATATAAAAAATATAGCTAAGCCATTTCCATTAAAGTTAATCAACACATATAGAGGGCCCGATTTTCAAATCTAGATGCCAAAAAGGTAGGTATTTTAAAGCATTTTTACACATGCTTGGGGGCAGGGAGTCTATAATTAGGGTGGCTCGGAGAACTGCTCTAATTAAAGCACCTGCACTGTCTTGTGTATTCAGCATCCCACACTTCAAAATGCTGGCAAGGGTGCTTCAACTAAAGCTCATTCAACAAACTTTAGATAAAGCACCCCTGCTACCATTTTGAAGGATGGGGATGTTGAATATACAAGGCAGCTGGAGCACAGTAGCGAGAACACTCCAGCAGGTTCAATTAATCAGAATGATTAATTGAGTCTTCTCTGATGTGCTGTAATTACATCAGAGCGGTGTTCCTGCATGTCTACAGGTGCCCTTAGATGCCTACTAATGTAGAAAACCTATTTCCCAGAAGTGCTGAGCACAGACAACTTCAAGTCAAGTGAGTATTATGGAGATAATTTTCCTACCTATGGGGACTTTTTACCATCTTGTACCATCTACACTTTTTCCAGAGCCTGACGAAGGGACTTCGATCCTCAAAGCTTGCAGAAAAGCACAATGTTCTTGCCATTTTCCAGTTGGTCTAATAAAAGGTATCATTTTGAAACCAGGAGTTCTAGTCTTTGTATGTCTTTTTGTTTCAGACCAACACGGCTACCAAGTTCACCCCTTTTAAGATAAACGCATTCTTAATGGCTGTGTTGAATCGGGATGGGTGTATGTATATCTCTGAATACTTTATTAAACTGGAGCTTACAGCAGAGTTAGGAGTCAAGATACTGACTTAAGGTCTGAGCCTCAAGTTAATGTGAGACTTTAATGACTTTGGATTAGGTGCATAAAGGAGAGAGCTGTAGGTACTCTGAAGCTCTGAAATTCTGAAGTCCTGGAAAATAAAACAGACTTTATAATACATCCAAACACCTCCATGGTAAGACAATCAGTTTACTCACTTGGATGCAAACTTGGGAACTTCAGGAGGGAGCAGGTTGTATTGTCCTGGTGCAAGGTCAATATCCTAAAAGGAGTGGTTGTTTAAGACTGGGTAATGATAGGGTATCAAGGTTTGACTTCAAGTTACTACTTTCATCTCAAAGAGCTTCATACACAGCTTTGCTTTAAGCAATACAGCTATTCTAAGGAGGGCAAAATTTAGCTCATATTCTTGGCCCATCGTTTTTATACCTATGCTCTCTGGGTCTGGTCCTACTCAAGGAAGCCAATGGGCCTTTCAGCTTTGGGGTGGAATTCTTTCCAGAGTCTTTCCCAACACAACTTCCCAATATTTTTCCAAGCTTTCCAAGGCTAATTAATGAAGTCTTGTAATACTCCTCAAAAGAGCATTAAAATCATGCCATCTTTATTACAAACATAATTTATAAGAAGATGCTGAAAAATGATATATAAATCCAGTGGCTAAATCGTCAAACACAGATGGAAGATATGCACCTGAAAAAAACCTTGCGCCTCTGTAGCTGCTCCACGCAAAGTTGGGTGTCCTTCAAAACCAGTTTCTTTCCCTTTCCCCACAACCCACTGGATCCAACATGCTATGTCATCTGGTGAGTGGGATCAGAGAGAGATCTCTTAACTGTAAAGACCTTCCATATGGCAACTGCGGAGGGCAGGGACAACTCTTCTTATCCACCAGAAAACTTCCGTCTTTGTATTAGAAGCTCGGCTAAGGACGTGAAACCTGTCCCTTAAGTTCTGTCATTGTTACTACACCAGGAGGTTGCAGGAATAGTATGTGAACAAAGGTGAACCATGGTCACCTGAGAGCTGTTTGATGGGTAGAAATTCTGCCTGGATGGTCCCATTCAAGTGGCTGTTAGCTAAACACAGAACCTTTTGGCCCCATCGTATTGCAGAGCAGATTGATGTGGAAGGGAGGAAACAAAGTTTCTGCAACAGAGAAAAGTACGGAGAATATTAAGATGACTCTGGACGCTGTGGCTGGGACCACCTGAGAAAGGCATCTGATAGGGATGGTTGCAGGACCTGGGAATTCACAGGAGCTGGAACTTATGAAGCAAACAAGGCCAGCTGAAAAAGGAAACTGGGGTCAGAATGGAGAAGAGGTTGTGATGGTCAGAGGAGAAGCTTGAGAAGTGATTGAGTATCTGGGGACTGCTGGTATCTTGGGAAGTGTATGTCTGAGGATAGGATGCAGCCTCAATGGTTTCCCAAAGTCCAGCCTGTGAGAATGCTACTCAGGGCCTCCTCAGACTGGGATCATAGGTGTCTTTTTAAAATAGGATAATTAAAAAATATAGTATCAAAAACAACTGAACAAATGCTTTTTAAAACTCTATCATAGTATATCATATGCAAGGTGGTCTCTTGTTCTTCCCTATCTTGTCTCATTCAAGAGAGAGATGTAACTATTATTCTGTTTTTACCTTATCTCTGAAATTTAAGGTGTTGGAACTTTTCCTCGGCGTGCTCTTAAATGAATATGTTGCTAGCCTTTTTCTTGCTAAATCAGTAAAACTAGGAGGCATATACGTGTAAACACCCGGAATGGAAAGGTCCGCTTTTGGATGAAAGATGGAAGGTCTCTTTCTGCCTTCTCCTTTAAAATTGTATGTGGGTTTTACTGGGTTGAGCTGGGCTTCTTCAAGGAAATCCCGTACAGCATATGCACCCGGTGAAGGCGTTGGCTAGTAAAAACAAACATTGTCTAGGTTGAGTTTCCTGTGCAGTTCTGTAATTCTTTTAAAAGCGTATTTCACAAGTTAATTCTACCTGGAATTTCAATGACATGTAGGGTTTTGAAATGTAACAAATACCAATAATTAACACATCAAAGTTTTTGGATCCTGATCATGTCATCTATGAAATGTTTCATGACAATATATTTGTCCTGAAAATAATTGTTAAAATAGCCACATGGATTATCATCAAGATGTTCCAAGGTGCATCTACATGAGATGTTTACTGTGGAGTTGACCAATTAGCTCCTCAGTAAACATTTTGGCATCTACACATGCTCCCCTATTAGGCTGCAGGAAACTAATATCTTCTGCTGTAGGTTAGTACTTGTAAATACAAGTACTATCCTGTTGCAGGGTGTTTTACTGCACAGCACAGCACATGTGGATGCTGACCAGCTAGCTGGGGCATAAGGATGCTTCAGTGTGGGGGCTGCCTGCTAGCTAGCCCAGCACCCTTGTGCCCTAGCCAGCTCTTCCACAGCACGTTGAGCTGGGTCAGAGCAGTTCTGGGTGGCAGGCTGACCTCTGGTTTCCCTGCCAGCCTAGTTTGCTTTGACTTGGCTCAACATGCTGCAGTCCCAGGCACACGTGTAAATGAAGTGCCCAGGAACAATAAACTCAGGTGAAAACTGCACCAGAATCTATTGTTGTGCATTAATATGCACTCATAAATGCATTCCCAATGTTTTAAAGCTACCCATGGGAAGTCTCTGGCCAGACAAGACCTGAATCTGTGCCCAAAAGCTGCAATCAAGACTTCCATTCAAATTGCTGTTACAATAAATTACCTTTGAACGTGACCAAGATAGTGCCTGCTCCTTCACTCTGAGATACCAAAAATACAATTGCACCAGAACACACCATTTGAATGACTCTTCATTTTAGCTTTCTAGCACTATGCTTCTACTAGCATTTTCAGTGAAAATATCTGATTTACATTAGATAAGGTGAGCTGGGGGGGGATGAGACATACAATAATTTAAAAATGCTAGATGCAGAGCACATTGCTGTGAGCCCTGTTAGAACATTCAATGGAGTCAGATGGACTTCTCAATGGAAACTGCCAATTAGCTTTGGGCTCAGTTCAGCTACAAATTACTCCTCGTGGCGGCTGGCCCTAGAGAACATACCAGACTTTTCCCTCAGATGTGGCTGCAGAAGCGGGTTCTGGGATTTGCACAGTTGCCCTAAATCTGCATGTCCCTCAAAATAATCAGTTTTTTTTCTGAAGTGGAAAGTGTTTTGTTCCTTGGCCAGGGTCAACTCCGACAGGCATTTTTAAAGGCACTGTGTTTGTGAAACTGCCTACCCACTGACAGCTCCCAAAGTTGTTGGCTTTGTAGTGCTGATTGGTCCTTAAAGACACAAAAGTGACCCCAGTCATTTTGGACCCTTATACAGGCCAAATAAAGCACACCAGAACGTTTATGATAAAAACTATCTTTAAGCATGTTTCATGTTGAAAGAGTTTATGGCAGAAATGGATTACATTTCTGCACCTCCTCCAAACCCAATAACGATTCCCCTTGAAAAGTTTCAGAGAAAGCTGCTGTCTGAAATGTAGCTTCAACGAAATGGAACTGCCAGAGCGTAGTGCTTCCTATAGGGATACAGAGCAAGTGTGGAGGCCCCAGTTCTCAATATAGATGGGTCTGGGTTCTCTACTGATCCCTGTGGTCTGCCCTTTGTGAGCTGAGTCCAAATACTCTTTTGGTAAAAATCATACGTTTTTAATCCATTATTTTGTTATAGTCCTAGACACTGTCTGTTCAAAGCCCCTTGAAGCCAAGAAAAAGGTTCCCACTGACCAGAAAGGGCTTTACATTCTGCCCTAAATGAATGTCTGAATTATAATTTCCCAATTCTTTGTGAATTAATTTCCAGCAAAAGACCCTGCCATTTCTCTAGCTGTTTAGATACCATTGCCATGATTCTAAATTTCCTGAATAAGTCAAGCAATGACCTCTCAAAATATATGCCAGAGCTTTTCATAAGGAAAAATGACCATGTTTACAGTAACTGAAGGTTTAATATTTTAATATTAAGCTTAGTTTATTATATGTGCTACATTAAAATTTGGTTGGGGAAAGACTGGCTTCTGAATATACTGCAGAGGTCCCATTCCATAGAAGAGGAATGTGAAAAGGCAAGCATGGTTGGCTGGTCAGGGAACTGTTCTTGCTTGCTGCTGCCAGCTCTTCTCTGCCTGGATGGATGGGATGCTGTTTGAAGAAGGACTACTGGACTGGGTACATGCTGCAGCTGAAAAGATACAGCAGGCTCAGAAACTGAACTGAGGGCTTGGGAGCAAGCAAAGGGAGCAATCTGTCCGTCTAGACCAGGGGTGGGCAAAATGCGGCCTGCGGGCCAGATGCAGCCCACCAGGTCTGCAGAGCCCCTGCAAAATTTAGAAAATTAATACTGATCTGCCCCGGGTGCTTGTCATGCGGCCCTTGATGGCTTGCCAAAACTCAGTAAGCAGCCCTGCGCCCGAAATAAGTGCCTGCCCCGGTTTAGACCATTGAGTTTGTACTGCATGAAAAAATCAGCCCAACAGTGAAAAGGTGCTCTAATTTGTGGCTTAAAGAGGGATAATTTCTGGCTTAAAGAGCAATGCTAGAAGGGGAACTGGGACTATTCACCCCTCCAAGTGATTCTTACTGATAGCAGTCTTGGAGTGATTTCCGTTCAAATTCCTGTGTCATCATAGGTGGTAGGGGAGAAACAGGAGTTTGGAACTAAGTACCATAGAGCGAAGTCCCACCTAGTCCTGCCTGTGGTAGTGAATGGAAATGTCATGTGGGATTAACTCCCACCTTCACAGTGGGCACACTGAGCCTCAGAAGTTGTCTTCCCACACCGTGTGGTCTTGGGCAGAAGCTGTAGTGAGGAGCCAGCCCGAGGAGTAGCTGCCGAAGCACCTCTGCTAAACGGGGACGTTTCTTTATTCCAAGACAGTCCCTGGTGGACAGTCTCTGCCCTGTTCAGCCTGACGTTTAGCTCCAACCCTCCCCCACCTCCTTCCCTCAGAGTTACTCTCCTCAGCTTCCGTTCGGCCTGCTCCTCTGACCCACTTCTTTCCTACCCTGAACTCATCCTTTTTGACAGTGTTCCTGTCTTCTGACTTCTCTTTTTTTAAATTTGGCTTATGCCATCCAGTTGGTGCACATGGACACTGTTAAACAGCCATACTAAAACAATTGCATGGAAAAGTTGTCTCACCTCTGTCCCAGAGCCAGGGGCAGAGCCGCTTGGGAGGAGTCTCTGGCTCTGTTGAAGGTCGGGGGAGGGGGGTGGGCAGACCGGGGGGATATTTTGGCAGGTGTCACAGTGAGGGAAGGGCTCCCTGTGCAGAGGGGCACTGGAGATCCCCAGAGGAGGGAGCTAGCT
The DNA here is from genome assembly GCF_001723895.1 of Crocodylus porosus. Classification (NCBI taxonomy): domain Eukaryota; kingdom Metazoa; phylum Chordata; order Crocodylia; family Crocodylidae; genus Crocodylus; species Crocodylus porosus. Next base: position 52,063,804 of record NW_017728943.1, on the reverse strand, counting down.
GTGGCTGAGGGGAGGTTGACCATATTTTACCACAATCTATTGTGAAAGCATTTGATCACTTGTTTTTCTTTCTCTGTAATAAACCCTTTGTCCCTTCTGCTATTTGACTGATGTGCCAGTGGCAAATTGTGATTTCTGGGCAAATTAATAACCTGGATAGACCTATTCAGCAGAGCGGGGGTAACCAATAAGTTTACATGGACCCAGGGGGTATTTCTGGGAGGGCCTTGACACCCCGGGGTCCTGTCATAACCCCTCTTCCCTAGATTGTATGCAGACGGTCCACAAGCCTGGAGGTTTAGGCAGGGCCTAGATCTGAAAAACACTACACTGATTTACCCTGGGTGAGGACCATACCTTCCACTTGAAACTTCCATTTCAGGATGACTAGAAATTTGAAATGATTTTTGCTTATCGCATTTTCGCCTGGAAAAACAGTGTGTGGGGTTTTTTTTTTTAACAAAGTGTATTTAGTGCAAGTTCTTGAAAAGCCAATGATTTGCATATGCACAATACTAGAAACCTGAGAGTGCAAACACACGGACCAAAAAACTTCAGTGAGGATAGGATTATTGTTGTGGATAAAGGAATATGCCCAACTGTCTTTAGGATCAGGACCCAAAACAATGAATGCAAAATGGTATTCTTGTAACAGTTACAATATTGCAGCAGTGACAAATGCTAGGAATAAACAGAAAAAGATGAGGAAAAAATGAGATAAAAACTGTACCTACCCTAAGCAAAAGTCTCCACCATGTATCTCTGTCTCCCAAGCACAATGGTCTTTTTTTTTCCTTATCAAAGGGCTGTTAAGAAAGATCTATTACACAGCATCCTTGTATTTCTGCAATTGTCCTGTTAGGCTAAATATGACAGTTTATAAATTATATTTATTCTTTGAGGTGTGCCGTCTGTCTCAGCTGTTATCCCAAATACCCCCTTCATCACTTAAGATAGAGCTGGTTTACATTTAAAGCTTTCTGTTAGAGCAGTTTTTTGTTGAACAAAATATGACTTCTAATTGAATGTGTTTGTATTACTTAATCTTTAAATGGACTTCCCCAATTATATGATCTTAAATTTGAATGAAAGGTCCTTGAGTGTCTATTAAAGCATAAGAATTCAAGATGAGCAGAATATTTTTAAATGGCTGTACCATATAGGAGCATGAATGAGAATTCTTGCAGAATCTCTTTAGTAAGTTCATCCTTTTCTTTCCCAGCAGAGGAGTGCCAGTCTAGGATGGCAGTCAACCTGGGATAAGGAAATGTTCCTTGTCTACCATAGAATCATAGAGAAGCAGAGCTAGGAGGGACCTCCAGCCATCATCTAATCCAACCCCCTCCCTGCCTGGACTATCCAAACCACTACAGTTGACTGGAATTGACATTGAGTTAGTAAAATGTAGTCTAACACAGTGGTGCAGACATGATCCCCTGTCTACTGGGGGTTGAATTATCATTTGTAATCTATGCTGTAACTGTGTTGTGAAAGAGTGCTGTATCATGCCTAGCAGGGCAGTAGATTGGATAGTTTGGTATTCATGAAAAAAGGCCCCTGTCAACACTGTTCAGGGAACCATGTCCAAAGCGCTGTTTACAAGCCTATTGAAATCACGCTGTTTTTCACTAACATGCTTTTGATTGTAATCTGCACAAATGGGCTAGAATTTTTAAAGAAGCCTGATGAAATCTCATTGACCTTCCATGGCAATTGTGTCCCTAACTTCATTAGGCATCTTTGAAAACCACTGAATCGCATAGCGCCTTTACTTAAATTTTTTTCTTAAAATTTTATACAGCTAATGTCAATTTAAAATATATTATTGTACCATATTATTAACCTCTCATTTCTTTTGGCGTGTCCCACTACTACTGAGTGCAAAACTTCTTTGCATGGAAAATGACTCTTCTATTTTCTTGCTCCATTGGGCTCACCTTGGCACTTCAGCTGCCCACCCAATCCTTGTGTAAACTAAATTGCTGGCTCATCTGTTAGTAAAATTATATGGAGTGTAATCTACCCTACCCAATTAGCACCCCCTCCACTGGAGTCAGTAACCTATTTCCTCCCTGGCTCATCAGCTGCCCCAAATTTAGCCAGCCATGCCCCAAGCCAGTAAGTGCCCAGAAGTGTCACGAGCCTCCCCCAGTCCTTGTCATACTCCTTGGAAACAAACAGATTGTAAAGTACCTTTTCTAATAGGCTCTTAGTTTTCTCCTCTATAGGAATCCTGGCATGGGTAGAGTGTTTCTCTAGCATCTTCCTTCAGTATGTCCTCCTCCACTGAGGGAGGAACAGCTGGAGCCTAAGGTTGTTTTGCTGGGTTGCTCCCCTGCCTACTGGAGGGCAGTTACTGGAAGATTGTTGCTCTGTGTCTCGCTACCACCTCTGGCCTGAGGTGAGAACCCTGACACTATTGAGAGAGACTGTAGAAAGAGGCCAGAAGAAAAATGCCTTGTAGTAGATAGAGGATGGAAGGGATTGATCAACTCTTTCCCAAGCTACCACTCTTCCCCCTCTGACACCTGCACACTCAGTTGCTATCTGGTGTTTACTGGATGGGGTCATTGTGATGTAGCGCACATCATAAACACCTAGTAAGAAAGCTGAGTTTGGGGATATGCAGTATCATCACGCTTCTGTGCAAGAATTTTATTTAATCTTCTGGGTTATTCCATTGCTTTCCATCTGTGACAGTTTTATATTATGTCTTCAGTTCTCTGATTCTGATTTTTACTGCCTTATTTTCTAAGCCAGGGGTGTCAAAGATCCAGCTGAGAGAGCCCCATCACCTGGCTGCCAGTGCTGGAGTGGAAGGCAGAACATGGAGTCCCCCAGATACAGTATAGCCATATGCAGCACCCATTCCGGCTGCACCACATGTGGCACATGTTTCAGCATACACCCTGGAATGGCAAGAGTAAGTGTCCCTGTGTAGCACATTCCCAAAGTAGCTAGTGGGCACTGCATGAGGCATGGTCTCAGACTGGCTGTTCTAGGGTATGTGCTAAAGGCAGCCTGCTCTGGGAGGTGTACTGGATGTTGCATAGAGTGTACATGCACTGGACCTGGTTTCCCCATGGATCTGGAACACTGGGCTTATCCAGCTCCCAGACAAACCCCACACCATTCTTCTGCAGGGGCTAACCCTTATTCCAAGCCAAACAACTTCTCAAGCAGTCTCATATAAAAGTAGCTCTCTCATTCCTAATGTAGCTCTTTTGCCTCATTTTTAAGAGACAGAAGTACTAATCCCAGTTCAGTAGAATTTTTTTTTCTTCAGATAAAGTTGACAGACCCACAAAATGGAGTACTTAAATCTTGTTTGTTGCTTGAAGGCACAAACCAGACTTCTTAGTCAGTGATCATTTTCTTGAAACTCCCTCAGTGCAGCAGGTATGAGTACTCAGTCCCAAGACTGTTGGTATGCCTAAGGATTCTGAACTTACTTGTTGTGTGCTTATTTTCCCAGTGTAACATTAGTGTCAATGGTGTTAGGTAAATTGTAGAGTGCTTGTAATCTGCACATGTTTTGTCTATGGGTCCCACAGAGGGAGGTTTAAGTTGCTAAAAGGTCACATATGAACTCAGGGGGAAGGCAGTGAGCTGAACCTGACCTAGGCTTACACCTTTACCACTGAGCTATGCTCCCACGTCTGGAAGTAAATGAACCAAAACAGAAATAGGATTGTTCCTTGAGTTTATCAGCAAGTTTGAAGACTATTTGTAATAAATTGAAATGATATTGGAAGTCATTGGGGGAAAAAAAAGGGAAACCCCCCCACCCCAAACATACTCCTAACATTGGATAAAAGTCAAAACAGACAACCCCAAGCAACTAGAAATGAGCCATTAGGAAACCTGGTTTAATGGACAGGAAGTAAAAATACTAGGGATTTGATTTGGATAGTGTACAGAAAAATTCTAAGACTGCTCTACAACCCTGTAAGGTTAGAATAAGACCAGTGGTCTGATAAAACATTTAAATGTTGCAATTTGTAAGAAAAGGTTTCTTAAAAGATATTGAATTTATTTTATGTGTAAGCCTAGAAGCGACCATAAATCCAGAAAAAAGCTTTCCTCAGGGGAAGTACACTTATTACCAAGCTACAGCTATTTTCTTGCTCAGTCTCTTCCTCAAGCTTAGAAACCTGGACTTCACCTAGCTCAATTATGTAGCAAGTGACAGAGCACCTCTAGCCCAACTTGTGGTTATGGCGTGGATGTGCAGCAGCTATGGCAGAGCAATAGCATTTTTCTGACAAAAACAAGCCTAGAGCACATACAGGTGCATTGTAGGTGCTCAGATTCCTTTTGAATATCAGCAAGCAACTCACTAAGGTGGCAGATTGTGTGGTGAGCCTAGACTGACACCAACTTCAATTAGCAGAAGTCTAGCACCACTGCAAGACCAAAAAAGTCAGCATGCTAAAACTATAGAATCCCCTCAGAGCACCAAGACAGGGGTGGGTCTCCTGCTCCCCATGGATCATCTAAATGCTTATACCCAATGAGGACAGCTTTCCGTTCTAAAAATAACACTTCAGTACTAACTGCATCTAAAAAGTGTAGGACTGACAAAAAGAAACAAGAATGCAACTACTTGCTCTGTTGGCAGTTGGAGGCAGCAGTTGCCTCCTTATTTATACCTTCGGATTTTTTTTTTTGTAGCAGTAAGAGATGGCCTAAAGACCAGTGATTGAGGTCAGTTTGATATTTATTCAGGAGATACCAAACTGTAAGTGAGATTATGCAGGAACTATTTGAAGGAAAAAGAAAAAAAAAAAAAAAAAGGACAACCAGATATCACAAGTGTAAAATTAATTGTACTTAACATCCTTGCAATTTAAACTTACAATGGTACCATTTTTCACATGACAGAGGGCAGAGAGCTCCTTTTTTCCAAGAGTGCCTCTCACATGCAGTGATACGTATCAGTAAGTTATCACAATGCTCAAGAAGCTAGTTCAGTTGTAGAGTTTCGGCAAGCTAGTCGATACCTTCCATATTTTGAGCTCATTGTCTTTATCCTGAAAGTCCACAAATAAGGCTTCACAGCTTTACCCACAACCAGCACTCAAGTGAAAAAGAATGATAAAATTACAGAAATTCAAGATGTGAAATATGGTTTAGTTTTGCCTTTTAAGAAAAGGCCTCCTGTATTTTCTCCCTATATCCATCCTGTTGTTACTTTTATTTCTATCTGCTACCAAATCCACAACAAATTAAAATGCCACTTTTTTTTTTGTGCAAGAAATAGTTTGGATAAAACTTGAAATAGTTCCAAGTCTATTAGGATTAAGATAGTGCCCATGTTCAGAATTTCTCATGGGTATATTGCATAAAAAGTTTGTGCAAGTAGTACTGTGTACCAATCAGAAGTTTAAAATGTGAACACTTAACTCTACAAACAAAGCCACCCACCTGACTGAGTACTTTCATGGGACTGTAGTGGGATTTCTGTCTATATGGCTTAAGCAGGTCAGATCAGGACCGACTTGTCACACAGGCATTATTAGAGCCATATGCATGGTTTCAATCCTTGGGTTATGACATTAGATTGGGAACTCAGCCTTCATTTAAAATGCTGTAAACCTAATCTGTGGACTAATTTTGAAGTTGCTAGTGGGACAGAAATTAGTGCTCTCCTTAAAGATAATTAAAAGGAAGCAATTTTTGAATCACGATAACCAGAACATCAAGGGCTGTCAAAAATACACTCAGCATGCTAGATGCTGTCCAAATTAGCAACCTTCTCTTCAAGGCAGAGGCTTGTTAGCCAGACAGAGTAAGGAAACCAGAGGTAGAGAATTAGTGCTGGTTCAAGTGAGGTTAATTTACTTCATCTTACTTGTATCATTGATAGTCGTTAGCAAAAAAAGTTAAAACAATCCACAAAATCACACCAACTGTTAAGGCAATAAATTTAGAAAGCCACCTGAACTCCTTGCAAGGACATTTATTTAAGTCTAGCATTAACATGAACATAAGCAGCAGACACTTGTCAGTTTCCACGTGCCAAGCTCCTTATATTGAACAGATAGACAGTCTATCTTAAGAGGCAAACTATTAACTCAGCTACATGCCGAGGCATTTAGATTAATAGCAAAGTTGCTAAACACTAGGTAATTCAAAGGATACATTGAAACCATATGGGTAAATTGTAATTTTTTTATTGGAAAACAAATATACAACTTGGAATGGATTTGAGGCAAATTGTGCCATAAGCAGATTCTCTTGAAAATAAGTGGCTAAACAAAGTTTAAAAAGCATAGTAACCATAGGAGAAAAAAAAAAAAAAAAAAAAAAAAAAATCTGGTATGAGACCAGCAGTACAAAAAAAAAAA
>NW_017728943.1:52042096-52057354 GCF_001723895.1 Crocodylus porosus | reverse complement strand
ACAACTTGGAATGGATTTGAGGCAAATTGTGCCAGCAGGAATGCCGAGATCGGAAAAGCGGTTCAGCAGGAATTCCGAGACATAGTAAGCATGCCAAAAAAAAAAAAAAAAAAAGAGAAATCTGGTATGAGACCAGCAGTACAAAAAAAAAAATTGTGTACGAGTACCTGGATAATACACCCGTTTTGCAGTAGTGCAACTTTTAAAGTTTCATATTGTTGACTGTCAATAGTCCACACAGTTAAGACTCCACATTTCAACATGTTGAATACATGTTGTTCCTTCACTTGACCAACTCCACCTAACTTTAGATGTGCAGAAGGGCTTAAATATCCAGAGTAAGCCACATGCAACATTTGTTACTTCGATCAATTTTCCAAAAATCAGAACAATGACAGGAAGATAAAGGGAGAAGAAACATGAAGGAATGGAGTTCTAATTACTATACATGCATATTCTTTTGACAGTAAGGGAAAAACCTTTTACAGATAAGTTACAAACAGAGAAAAGGCAAATAAACAATTTTGTACAAGAAATTTAACACATTCTGTACAATGTCTTCACTTTGCTGTCATCATTTGTACAAACTCTGCAAAGAAAAAAAAAGCTGTATAAGTACTTTGCAGTGTTAGGACCCTTAGGCAAAAGATTTCTTAGTTACAAAGTGACCACAAGTTTGTGAAATTTTATTTTAGATCTGTGCCAGTAAAGGAACCTTTACACTAATCTCCCCAGCACCACAGGTATAGTTCTATGGTCAACTTGGAAGAGTAAGTCCCGGAACATTTAAAAGACTAACTTGCTTCTCAGTCCAGGTACAGTTTACACTGAACTGCATCCATGTCACAGCAGTTTTCCACGCATTTCTTCAGGATGACCTCTAAAAGGCAGAGAACCCCCACACCCAACTACCATAAGCTCAAAAGCCTGTTCTGTACAGAAGTATTTTAAAGTCAAATCAGATGGAATAGGAATAAGTGCCAGTGGGGGCATCCTGGAGCACTGAAAGATATAGAATGCATGTTCTTCTCACCAAGTTAGCCACTGGAACAGCACAGGAAGGGGACCTACTCTCAAAAACAGCTGTTCTTTGAGTCTCAGAGTAGGGAAGGAGAAAGCATCTTCAATTTCATGAGCTTTTTCTATTAGCCAGGTTTTAGAACTCCCCATTTCAGACCCCTTAAGGAGGGGTAGCTGTGAGTAAAGGAACAAATACTAGCACTCCAAATTGGTGCTTAGACTGAAAGTGTACACAGGAAGTGTTGCTTAGTTACAACTTTAAAGACTTGCTCTGCAAGTAGAAACTTTCTACAGGAGCCACTCCAGTACCAACTGTACTACATCTGAAAAGTGACCATTAGAATAGGTATTATTTGTGCTTCATTCTGTATATTTCAAATTCTTGGACAGGAGCGCTAACTTATTTATGCTTTTACTGAAAGGGGGAAAAAAAAAAAAAAAGAAGAGAATTTTGGCTTATTTGCAGCAAGTGTATTATATCAAAGTTAAATGGCATCTCAATCTAAAGCTTAAGGTTTAAAAATTTAAGCCAAACAATAGTATACCAAGCTAGAATGAATTGGGGTGGTATTTAAGATCTTCAAGTATTTTCACACTACCACCAAGAAGAGGCAGAAAAGGCATTTAGGATTCAATATTGACATGTGAATTAAAAAAAAAAAAAAAGGGACAGGAATTGAGGAAACCAGTTGCTACTTAATTCAAGTGAAAAGGTGACAGGATAATACTATAAGTATGGTTTAAGCTGTATTAAAAACACAAAACAAAAAAAAAAAAACAAAAAAAAACACCACAACTACAAAACAAGGGCCTGCTTCTTCTCTACAGAAGATTACTAGACCTCACAGGTTGCAAGAATTGAATCTTTAGTTAAAGAAGGTTATTACCTGCTGGCATTCCCTTATCTATTCCCCTCCCAAAGTAAATAGCTTTTGTTAAAGCATAGTTCAAATGCAATACATCAATCCTTTTGATTCAACTAGTTTGCTTGTATCACACAAGTAAGCTTGCCAAAATAAGCAAAGCTCAAGTCCTTAAAAAACACACCCCAAAACTACAACCTTAAAATGCCACTACAGGTCCACTACCACCATTTATTCTACCCTAGAAGCACAAAAGCCTTGTTTAAAAAAAGTGGAGAGACAGCTATGATGGGAGCCTAGGAGCTGGTAACTTTTGAATACCACTCCCAAGCTATACAATTTCATTAAGCTGATATTTTCAGAATGTTTGGGATGGAAACTGACTCCCCACACCCCAAGAGGATTAATGTTTTTGCAGTAAAGCTTACCTTCATAGTTTACTTGACCATCACCATCAATATCTGCTTCCCTAATCATTTCATCAACTTCTTCATCTGTTAACTTCTCTCCAAGATTTGTCATCACATGGCGAAGTTCTGCAGCACTAATATATCCATTCCCATCCTAGAGTAACAAGTTAAAGAGGCATTTAAGAATTGGTTACTAGGCTGAGTGACCCTTATGTACAGCATCTGAGTATTTAGGAATAAAAGGAAGCAGGAACAGCTTTGAATTGCTCTCTCAGAGCCATTATGTGTATGGACCATACCATGTATTTTTTGATCATATCAATCATGTTTGGACCAAGGAAGTAGTGAAGAGCCAAAACTAGGGAGGGAAGAATAGAAGAGGAGGATAGGAAAAAAACTGAGTGGGGGGAAAAAAGGTCTGTTTTGAATTTAAAGGCCCCATTAAGAATTAATGTGGTTTTTTTTTTTTTTTTTTGTTTGTGTGTGGTTTTTTGTTGTTGTTTTTTTTTAAAGTGTAGCAGAAAAGTCAGCAAGGCGCATGAGATGAAGCTAGAAGATATACTGGGGGGGCAGCAAAGAAGAGAAGGTTAGTATACATCTGTCTGTTCAGGTACAAACAAATGCTTATTGTAGGGGCAGGCAATTTTGGGCAGAGGGCCATTTGCTGAGTTTTGGCAAGCCATTGAGGGCCACATGACAGGCAGCCAGGGGTAGATAAATATTACATTTTTTAGGGGCCCCGGGAGCTGGACAGAATGGCCTGGCAGGTTGCATCTGGCCTGCAGGCCACATTTTGCCTGCCCCTGGCTTTTTGCAACATGGACTTCAAATTTTGGGTTTTGTTTGTTTTTTAAAAAAGGAGAAAAGATATCCAATCCGGGGACCCAAGTACAGCAACACCCCTCTCAGCCATCCTAGGTATTGGACTGCTATCATTTAGGTTAACATCCAACCCTCAATTTACAACATAGATGGATGGTCCAAACGATACTACAAACAGAAGTTCCAGATAACTAAAAATATAGTTTCCACTAGACTAAACATGCCACACAGTGAGAGTCTAGTCAGCCCCTCAAGCCGTGTACAACATTTTACCTTATCAAACACACGGAATGCTTCTCTAATTTCTTCTTCACTGTCTGTATCTTTCATTTTTCTTGCCATCATTGTCAGAAACTCTGGAAAGTCAATGGTGCCATTGCCTATGAGAAAGTGGGATAATTATTAAGTCACTGAAAATAAACTTGTTTTTACCAATCAGCTGCTACCTAGAAACCTTACCATCAGCATCTACTTCATTGATCATATCCTGCAATTCAGCTTCTGTTGGGTTTTGACCAAGTGACCTCATCACTGTTCCCAATTCCTTTGTTGTTATAGTACCATCACCATCCTTGTCAAATAGTGAAAAAGCTTCTTTGAATTCTGTTTGACCAGGGAAAAAAAACAAACAAACAAACCAAGAAGTGTTATTTCAACAAACTATGAACTTAAATTTGAGTCATAAAAGTTCAAAAAGGAAAAACAACTTAACTTTTAAGTTAAAACAGCTATGAATTCTTGTTTTGTTAGGCAAATTATTGGTTGCCTGGTATAAAACAAATACTAAAACACTTGCCCTGGAGCCCTATTCTTTGGTGAAAAGCAGTCTAGAAGACGTGGATGTAGACAAAGGGGGTGGAAAGGGAGGTGTCAATCAGCTTGATTCACCAAACACTTGTATGAAGGTTAGAAGTAGATCATAAAATATAAAAATTTTACACTGCAATTTTCATCTGGAACTGAAGTCTTGAAATATATGAATGGCAGGTATTCATCTCATGCGGATATAGTATTCCAAGTACAATAAAAGTACACTCAGAAGTTGTGGTAAGAGTAGATAAAACACCTTCCAGTTCTCAAGATAAGTCACAGAATAAATATGGTAAAAAAGTCCAAAAGTATTTTTCTATGAAGTCTCACCCTCAATTTTCTAGGTTTTGTTTTGTTTAAACTATGTAGTATTAAGCGGCATTATGCAGACCATGTCTACATGAGATGCTTCAAGCACAGCAGACATTCTACTGCACATTAGCACAGCAGGCAAAACCAGTGCTAATGCACAGTAGAATTAAGTCTACTGAATATTAGTGTAAGAAATAAATAAGTAATAAAAAACAAAAAAGCACCAGTGCTAGCATGCAGTAGCACCAACTATAGTTCATTGGTATTACAGGTACTAAAAGCTTGATAAGCCATAATTATGGAGCATTAAGGAACATGTAGACAGTGCCCACTGTCGCTTAACCTAGTCTAGTTCTCCATCTGCTGATCAAGCAATTAGTGACATACTTGAAAGGCCAAAAAGTCCCACTCACAAAAGGTTTTAAAAACAGACATGTAGCTCATTATTATAATGATATGAACAAGTAACCATTAAAATACTGTTTAGCCATGTACCACACTTAAATTCTCAAAAGCACCAAGATAAATCCACTAAGTATGATAAAAAAAAAACAACAACTCATAAAAATTGAAGTGTTTAATGTTTAGAACAATCTTAACAGAAAGAGTTTCCAAATAGAAAAATGGGGTGTATGGAACTGAGGCTTTATTAGCAGTCTCTTCCTATACTGCTCTGACTCTGTAGTTATCAACTAGTAAGCCCAGGTGGGTTTGAAAGGGCTGATTCAAGGAGGTTAGCCAAGCCTCCCCACAAATAGCCTTGTGGCTCCTAGCAGCCCTGTCTTATTCTCACAACAATCCCTTGACAACAGTAATAAGCAGAGGTAGCTAGCTATCCCTGCTCTGGGGCTGGCATGCATTACTGTGCTATGCATGGCAAGAAAATCATGAGGCAGGCCAAATTTGGGACTAAAGCTGGAGAATCTGCTCTAGATCTAAAAACCCAAAATACATTTCTAAATCATGGTAAAGCCATGCTGAACCAACACCCTCAAAGATTGGAGGGACAAAAATTCTGGTGGGTGACATCTTTTACAGTACCTGCCTCAGACCTTATCTCCTGAGGAACAGGAAGATACCAAACAGCTTGCCTAGATCCACCCTAGCAGTACCAGTTAAAAAGAGAGTCACCCATAAGAATTTACCCTTTTCATGCATCCCCCAGATTGTAATGGCAACATCACCTCAACACTTCCAGAAGGAAAAAGGAATCTTGATGATAGCCTTTTTCTACATTTAAAGTAACCAAAAAAACCCCAAAAACAAAACCAAACCACTCAGGAATTACTGACACTTGGCAAAACTGTGGGATAGTTTATATTCAGCTTCCACGTACTCAGTTCTTAATTTTTCATTACAATTAGCAATGGAGCAATCCATCAGAATTGAATAATACAACCATGACCATTTCTAGACAATTTTGGATAATCTTCATTTTGGTGAGTGGGCTATCCAAGGTAAAACACTGACCAGCCAAAGCTGTGGCAAGAATCAGTTTGGAGAGACTGGATATTTGCTGCTACTTCATAAGCCAAATGTACAGGGCAATAATACCTTCAAGTACTGACACAAAATAGGCAAGTTCTTATAATATCCCTTTATGGAAGTACATACAACCCATTTAGCTGTATTCCAAAAATGTTTGCCTTTAACAAGAGACAAGTGATCTAAACTCATATTTTAGGCTGATTTCAATTAATAATTCCCAATTTTGAAGCTTGGCAACCAAATTCAGAGAATTCTGCTAATTAAGCATACTTGCATGATTAATTTACGAGAGTCCATTACCTCTTGCTGCAGGTCTGAAAGCAAATTTTTCAGCAACTAATTGTTTCTCCAAAATTAGTAAAATCAGCTAGCACTGAAGCCTATGAATGGTTAGGAAAACAAACAGCTTTCAAGAGGTAGATTTTCTCTGAATCAATTATCATCCAGACCCAAGTCAGGTGTAGGCATGACAAGATGCTATTCTCCATCCAAGGCCATTAAAGTCTCATTTTGCATGCTGAATAAGAGGCAACATAATACTTACATTACCATCTGCATCAAGTGCAAAGTAGTAAAGTACATTTAAAATGCAAGTTTAAGTTTAAAGCATCAACAGAAAGTTGCAAGGAGCATAGTCCTTCCCCTATCAAAAACTACCTCTACTGCATCACTAGTCAAACTTTTTCTATGATACAGAAGAGCCCAAATGTGTAAAGGTGAATACTACTCTAGCAACAACTTAAGAATAATCTTGCATTTGTGTGATACTTCAGAAGCCAAGGAGTAAACACCACCATCTTCCCTAGATCTTTTACCAGCAGAAGCTGTGCAAGTAGCCTCAGGTGAAAGAGTACACCCAAGTAAGATCAGTCCAAGGGCAACTAAAAAAAGGCAGTCAACTACAGCAGAAGCCACAAAGGAAAACCTTGACACCTCTGGTAGAAGAGAACACATTCTTGCTGACTACAGCTACACAACTGCTTTGGCAAACCAACTTGATGCAAACTGGAGTTTTCATTTGCCATTTTTAAAACTTATTGATTTCAATTTGTTACCATTATATCCAAGGGAAGAGTTCAGTTAACTAATCCAAAGCACCATGGCAACCAGACTGAGACTCATCTTCAATTCACACAGGGCAGAGACCATAAAAATCTTTTGGTAATCCGGGAGGGGGGAGTCCTCAGAACTACTTTTGAGAGATTATTCCAAAATGTAAGAGTTCCCTGAAAGTGGCTTAAGCAATGATCCATGACAACTGCAAGATACAAGCAGACTTTATGAACAACTATGTTGTCCAGAAGACCAGGTCTGTTGCATCCAGCCTTGAAATGCTCCAAAGCAAGGTTTGATTTTTCAGTGTTTCCTCAAGTTATTTTGCTGCCATTTTTCAATAACCTCCAGTGGGAGTGGACAACTGAGATTAGAAGCAGATGCATTCAGTTGTCAGGCCTTTGCTCAAGAGACTGTTCTAAAGGATCACCTGGAGACATGCTATCAGTTTAATGCCATATTGGAAGAATTCACTAAAAAAAGGACACTGCCTAAAAAACTGCAGGAGCCAAAAAGAATGGTTCTTCCTCACATGCAGTAAGCCTATCATTTCTAAGAGTTAAAAAAAGCAGAAAGTGGTCTACTACTTTTATTGTTCTGATCCCATTCTCCCCCAGAACAAAAGCCATCTTCAAGTCTCTAAAATTTTACATTGGTCTACTCCCCAGATCAGATTCTCAATTAATACTTCATTTTTCAGTACTTTCAGCTTCAACTGTAATCCTAAAAAAAGATCAAACATTATCTGGAGTCTTTTCATGTGCAACACTGCAGTCACCACAAGTGAAGGCCACATGGATTCCCTAAGCAATTACCAAGTCAGAAGATTCCAACATGGACTTCAGATGTTTTCCTGAAGCAAGTAACCACTAGTTTTTGTACAATTATGATAAATTCCAAAATACTGTCATGCATTCAAGGAACTCAGACTGATCCTTGCCACTACCTCTTCAACCTTCTTTCACTAAGGTGTCACAAGGACATACATGGGTGAAATCACAGGAGATCAAGTTCAAGACAAGTGTCAGTCAACTGGCCTTCTGCACAGTAATCCTCCAATGGCCAGCAATAAAAATACTGGATTTAAAGTTCCATTCTTTTAAGTCTTAAGCTCCTTGTAAGAGTCTAGTTGTCATGGCAGCCAAAGACTATGAGGTAGTATAACTGTATGCATACTAAATTCCAGACATACTCTTTAAGACAACTGTCAGAATTCCAACAACTCAAGCAGCAGCCAATCCTAGTTTTATGCCCATCCTGCAAATTTAGGCATAAATCCATTTTCTGACAAGAAGCCTCTACTTGAGAGTTAGGCAGTCAATTGCCTCTTGCCATTTCTCCTTCAATCATGGTGAACCCCAAGCTCAGCTGAGGAAAAAAAAAAGATATAGGACAAAAAGCCACCCCAAAACAAAACTTATCATTCCCTGGTCTCATCCAGGTTCATGTCATGGAGTCAGTCATCAAGTCAGGATCAATTCCAGGGGAAGGGGGAAAGGGGGTAACTTAATTAATCACTGTTTTACTTGAAGTATCTCAGTATAAAAAAAGTTCAGTCCCTCTGGTAAACTGATGAAAAAACAGGCAAGTTGATGAAAGGAGGTTTGAAGAATGCAAGAGGCATTTGGATTTTCACATCTGGCTTCCCAATCGGATTTGCTTAGCAGCTATCAACTTTGCAACTTCAAGTAGATTTTCATTTTCCACATCACCTAAAGGAGGTTCCTATAAAAAGAAGGCATCAGTTCTGATGAACCATAAGACAAAACAGAATTCAGTAGATTCCTTGCATTGGCTCCCAAATGGTAGGGAAAAAAAATAAATAAATCAAAATTTGTTGAACAAGCCAACATATTAAGTCAGATCTTTCTTACTCATAATGGATGCAAAATACCCTAGCCAAATACATACTTCTTAAGGGCAATTTTCCTACCAGACCCTACCATTATTTACTTCAGGAGTTCCAGGATATTGAAAGAGAACATGCCCTGGCACTTGCTGACTGTGTAGCATAAACCCAGACCATCAGATAAGTACTTCTGGAAGCTTTTCTTCCTCAATCTCCACAAATTTTAGACAGCCATTTCTCCTGTCTTTCACTTATGCAAGAACTGTATTGGTGTCCAGAGGATTTTCAGTGGCTCCTCACGGTGTATCAGTCCCACATGAAAGACCAGGTTTCTCATGTCAAGTACATCCATGAGGAAGTATTCTAATGTGATGTGGGTCAACAGTCCTGGCAGGCATGCCCAAAATGAACCCCACACTCCCCAAGCACTACTAATCCCCTTCCCCTGGGCCAATCTGCTGTGCTGCTTCCTGCTGGGTCTGCCACCACACTGCTAGTCCTGTCCTGAATCTGCTGCATGGTACACAAAGGCAGCCCCTGCCACTTGTGGCATTAATGCTTCAGGTTGGCTACCTCGGCTGTAGTGCCCTGAACATAGTATTCAAAACACTATGACAGATGTCAAAGTGTTAAATGCACAAACTGGAAAAAAAAAAAAAAAAAATCTAGCTACCAAGATTATCCAAGTTGGTCCATTTGAATCAACTAAGCATTAT
Organism: Crocodylus porosus; assembly: GCF_001723895.1. Classification (NCBI taxonomy): domain Eukaryota; kingdom Metazoa; phylum Chordata; order Crocodylia; family Crocodylidae; genus Crocodylus; species Crocodylus porosus. The sequence continues at coordinate 52,048,011 of NW_017728943.1, read as the reverse complement.
TTGAAGGATCTCACCAGATTTGACAAGTCCCAAATCTGAAAAGATCCAAAAGCTTTATTTATTTTTCAGTAAGGCTATCAACATGCATCTTGGGCCTAAAATAAGGTCAGATATTGAACCTCTTGCATATACTTAGGTCCACAGTACTGAAGCAACCCAACCTTAAAGAGATGAATACTTAAGTATAAAATTAAAAAAGGTAATAAAAATAAATCAATGGGACTGAAGTCTTTTTTTTTTTTTTTGCCAGAACAAAATACACACAACCTGAAAGCTTTTCTTTAGCTTAGACCTTGAAGCATCCAAATATGAAAACCCAACAGCATGTTTATTTTATTGATGTAATACCATTCTACAGGTCCAAAAAAAAAAAAAAAAGCCCAACTTTAGAAATAAAAGAATAAATTCACCTCTTAGCCAAAAGTTACATACAAGGCTCTCTAGCAATTCTTCAAATTGAAAAATGTTCTTAAAAAAAAACACAAACAAACAAACACAAAACAAAAAAGTTTCCTCTCTAAAGCAGTGGTCTCCAAACTTTGACTGCACACCCCTATCAGTAAAAAATTTGAGCACACCCCCCTATAAATATAAATATTTTCTTAAAAATTATAAAAAAAAAAAACACATGACTGCCTGACATATAGACCAAGTGAGGGTGCCAGTGTCAATCCCTACATTAAGTATTAGTAAAGCTTAATTTCTCCCTCTTTTTTTTGGATAAAAATAAAAAAAGAAGTTTGACTATTTTCTTCCCACATCCCAATGGATTATCTTGCGCACCCCCTGGGGTGGGTGCACCCCACTTTGGAGCCCACTGTTTTAAAAGACACCCCCAGAAGGTGTCAGATATACTTCACAAGACAGTTGCAGGCATAACATTCATTTCCTTTCACTGTGAGTTTGATGCTTGAAGAGCAATAATACACAAATATCAGCCACCTTCATGCATATTATTCTAGTAAAAAAAACAAAAAAAAACAAAAAACTACACACCACAAATGAGAGAGTACCATTTTATACAAGTCACAACCTGGTCATCTCAAAAATAGTCTTTATTTGACTTACTTCTAGACAGGATTCCTTATATTAGTTTAATAGCATGACTCAGTCAAACAAACAAACAAAAACCCCACTACAACCCCCCTGCCTCGCAACACTAACTAGTTAAACTGCAACTCAAGATTCAAGTTCTATAAAAATCGCCAAGACATTATACCAAAGACAGCCAAAAACCAAAGAGTTCTGCTATGTGTTCTGCAAGTTAGCCTTTCTTGGACTGACAAATAAAGAGGTAACTGAAGTCTGTTAGACCTTCACACTATTAGTAAAGCAGATTTCTCTGTTTGGTCACTTGAGCTAAATGCCCTATGTACTTTTTGCAAGCTCACTGAGCCATATATACATTGTAAAGTCTTTAGAAAAAGGCCATCTCACTCTGCCACAAGTCTACTTTGAAAAGCTTTAGAGCAATTTAGCAATACCTCTCACAAATCTGAGGCTATGATATCAATACACAAAACAAGTTAGGATGGTAACCTCCCTACCCCTGTCTGTTTATATTAATACTGGAATTATAAGCAGCTTGTATGCAATGTTATTTTAGTGAAAAACCAAGCTTCAGGTTCTGCTTCACATACTTAAGAGATGACTTTTCTGTTTATACTAGATAAAAGATTTAAGTTACTCAGTTGCTAAAATGATCTATCATATTTATGTTTGATATTAAGATCAAATGACACTGCCAATACAATGTTTACCTGCATAGATGCAACCTTACCTGCAATCTGCTCTTCTGTCAGTTGATCAGCCTGTAATATAAAGAAAAACAGTATTACTGTTCAGCAAGACATTAGGGAATGAATTAAAAATTTATGCCTCAATTGCTTCTGCAGGTATTTCAAGGTAGTTTCTCTTTGGTGCTTATTTTGGATTTCCTACTTAATCCCAAAGATAAAGATGCTTTTTTAAAGTTTGGTAACCTCTTTGCTAGGAAGTTACAACACATACATACCTCAATTATTAAGAGAGCTTGCTACCAATAGTTTCCTGAGCTGATCTAGGTCATCTAATACCTAGCCAAGTTAAAATATGAAGCAGTTATCAAGAACCTACATCCAACTACATTCCCCCGAGCTTCAGTTCCCTTAACCTGGTGTTAAAAAGCAAACATACAAGCACAACTACAGTAACAAGTCCTTACCTACATGCAGCATCTTTAATCTGTCCTGTGTTCTCCTGCAAGTTTCAGATTCAAACTAAAGCCTATTTTGAAGGGAAACCCAAGCACCAAAATGGCCCCATACAAAGTTGCTCTATTTTATGTATTGTGTGACCTTAACTTTTCAGGCATGATTTAAACACAGTGGTTTTCAACCTGTGGTCCATGGACTCCTTGGGGTCTGCAGACTATGCCCAAGGGATCCATGAAAGATGACTACTCAAAAGTACGTGGACACCCACACTTACAATTTAAAGGGGTCCACAAATGAATAGGTTGAAAACTGCTGATCTAAGACCCAAACACAACACTGCCAATGATAGTCAATATAGAAAACTGATTAAGAAAAATGTTTAAAATGTAATACCATTTCAAGTTTTTGGCTGACTATACAGCAGCTGAAGTTCAGTAGCTAAATGCAACTGAAGTTTGAAAGATACAAGTACATATTTGTTGGCACCTTAAAACCACAAACCAAAACACCCACCCTGTACTTAAGAAAAAAAAAAAAAGTGCAGTTTCTGGAAGACCTCCCTCAATTTTCAAGCTCAGGTCACCTTCAAACAAACTTCAGCTGCTTGGCTCTTGCAAAAAAATAAAACCAGAAAAGACAAACTTCATTAAAATTCAACTGACAGAAAACAAACCTGAATGATCATAGAGAAGCCTTAAGTAAGAGCCCATTGCATGGACAGCTAGAAACAATGCCTAGAAGCAACTGCTTTTCTATCCCCTTATTAGTAAAGCAACTGATTATAACGTGGATCAGTAAAACTGAACTGTCTTGACAGAAAGGACTACATACAGCTTCATCTTGCTGACAATGTTGTCTGACTTTTTTGGTTTCTTAAAGCCAAAAATTCATTTTGCTCCAGCACAGAAATCTGTTTAGGCAAGAATAAGATTCACTTCATCTATTGTGGAAAAGGGAATAAAGAAAAATGTACAAGATGCAATTTAAGGTACGGGGAGAAAGAAATAAGAAAACTTACTTTGGGCTTTTTGGGGGGGGAGGGGGGGGAGAAAGGGTTGTTTGTGTAGTTTGTCTGTCTTTTTTAAAAGATGGACAACTCTATACAAGAACTACATATTGCATTAAAGTTAATAACTTACTTGGCACTTCAGAAAGCTGGGTTTTACATAAATACAGAAGGGGAATCTACCTACAAACGCGAATACAAGTTCAATATCTGAAACAAAAGCTAAAAAACAGCTGCTAGTTGCACGCAACTGAAAGATAAATGCAACACACTGTATGGACTTGGGATTAAGCACACACTAGTCCAGAATTTACTGCAAACAGTTGCAGAATAGGCCAGGCAGTATTCACTGGTAAAATAGCAGGGATGCTGCTTTGCTACCCATCCCAGCTAACAGTGGTCAAGCTCTTCCTAGCATGCTAGCCAGTTTGGTCAGATTCAGTCATACAATGCTACAAAGCTTTTTTCAAGTTTTGACATTTGAGTGTAGTGCCAGTTAGCTGAGATCAGATATTTTGTTTGCCTGGGGAGTATCACCTAGCGCAGAGCAGTGCCAAACAAATCCTATCCTCCTAGCTACTGCCCCAGCAGTTCAAGTGGAATAAAAACAGAAGCATTCCATTTGCACAGAATGATTTATAACCTACAGCTTTCAGTGTTTAAACCTGATTCACTTAAACCTACAGTTAAGAAAAAAAAAAAAAAAAAGAAGAAGTTCTACTTACTGTTATGGAAGTCATACATTTGTTAAACTTAATAAAAAAAAGTCTCCAAGTTAATCAATCAGTCTGTTTAAAAAACAAAACAAAAAAACCCTTCCTTTCTGACAACCCATGGCACATCAATAGATCACTATCCAGGTATTTTATCTTATTTGCTAGTATTGAGGGCCATGCCATGGGCACAGGGTTTGGAATCAGCTAGGCTACTGAAGCTTCAGATGCATGACAATGAGAGATAACAAATAATGCAGTGGAATTGTACTGGAGGTGGGGCAGGACTGAACAAACACCATCTGTACCCTGCAGAGCAGGGCTCTGCAGGGACTGCTGCGCAACAGCAATGGAGGGCGGGGTCAGCAAAACTGCTGGTAAGTGGCTTCACCAGTCACTTCTACCCGATGCAGTTGAAAGGCATACAGCAGATGTTACTTCAGCCCTGAAGCTCAAGTAGCAGCTACAAAAGGCTACATTTCCTTAATGGCCTTAAGAAAAGCCCTCCTCTCAGCATCTGATCTGGTTGCTCATGTGTACACTGATGTGCATTATCAAAGGTCTGCATCCTGACAACTTTCAGAAACATCTGCTTAGATCTTCCAGAACATACAGCCAAGCATCTGCCAGTTTCGTAGCTATTTGACTTGCTGGTAACTAGCTTTATGATGTTCTGATTCTAAGGGGGGGGGGAGGAAGAAGAGAATCAAGGGCAGTATTATTATAATAATAATAGTCTTTTAAAAAGGTTATCATCATTGGCTAACTGCCTGTAGAACTCGAAGGACACACACCAGTTTTAAATGCTATGATGAAAAGCCTCTTGTGAATTTCTAGTGTACTAGAAATTCACATAATATTATTTGTTCAATTTCCCCCCAAAACTAGCCTGCATCACCAAACTGCATTTTTTTTTTTTGTAGGCACAATTAGGGCTCTGGTTTGGCATGCTACCTGTTATCAGGGGATGAAGACAGCAACCAGAGAACTCGCAGCAAGAGATAATGGAGTTACCAGTTTGCTCCTACACCTTAGGAACATGCAGCCTCTACAGGCAGAGCTGCATAAGTCAAGACCTTCAACTACTCAGCAGTTATAGCAGAGGACTTTAAACAGTTCAAAGTCTATTTCAGAGCAGGAAGCAGAGTTGAACAAAATCAGCCAGCACCAGAAGCAATGCCATTCTGTTCCAGAACTTGGTGCACTTAACAGGTGCAAGTCCCTAATGCCAAATGTGGGCAGCTCTGCTGCCCTGAACATCAGCACTACAAGTCAGATACTGCTACTCAGAACTAGGGTTACATGTACCACAGTTCACGTACTCTGTGCAAAGTCATTTTAGCCCATATTAAAGAACTTAGCAAGTTTAGCGATGCCTCCTAGACACACCCATCTCTAGATACAGCTTGCTCAAGACCTGCAGACCGCTCTATTTTGTTTCCTAGAGAAAGGCAGATGCTAGTGACAAGACTAAGTAGCACAAGTCCCTCTGCAGCAATACAGAAAGCTTATATCCGATCTGCAAGGCCAGTGTTACACAGCTGACCAAATACGCAAGGATGTATCATAAGTCAGCAAAGTAAGGGTGCCAACCATTTCCTACCCATCGAAAGAGAAGGCTATCACTACATACAGGAATCAAGGCATATATAGATTAACCAGAATGCTTTCACCACCACCAAAATAAACACCAAGTACTTTCTGGAACCACCTACAAAATTAAGAGCCTCCTCAATACAGATATTGGTACCCTTTTCACCATCCCCCACCCTTTTTTGAAATGAACCTGCAGCTCTGCTGGAAACATTTGTTTATGCGGCTCCAAGCTTTCCCAAAAGAGGAACCTCCTTCATGCAAATCGAGTGCAGATGTTACCTTTACTTTGCCCTAAGTTTGTGAGCAACTGGGGCTGAAGCCCTCATGGAAATGCAGCAAAATCCTTCCACAGGGTGAAGAAGAAAAAAAATAAGACAGACAGACAATAATGAAAATAATGTATGA
>NW_017728943.1:51967136-52041996 GCF_001723895.1 Crocodylus porosus | reverse complement strand
GGCAGTGCTGGCACAGGGAGGCGGAAGGCAACTGCAGGACTCCGCAGTGCCCAGCCACCACCGCCAGGCACACGCCCCAGGGTGGAGGTAGGGGGGCGGGGCGGGAGCTCCCCCCCCGAGGGACCGTTACCTCCAACTGCCCCCGCGCGCAACGTTCTAACGGTCGCTCCGGACGTTGGAATCGGCACCACCGCGGCGTCACCCTCACCGCTTTCCCTTCCCTCCCCTCCCCCCCACTAACCACCAACACTCCCAAATACAAAGGGACCAGGGAGTGAGGCGCCCCCGGCTCGCACTCACCATGGTGGCTCGGCCTAGCTGCGGGGTGCGACGGGACTAACAGCTGCAACGAGAACCACGCTAGTGACCAGCCCGCTCAACGGCTCCCCTCACACTGAGCCCAGCCCGCCTGCCGGCAGCGCCTCATAAACCTCCTCACTGCCCGGCCGGATCGCTCCGCGCCACCCGCCTTCCCCCTCCCCCCCGGCGGGAAGCGCAGTAGAAACGAGATCCGGCCTGCCGCTCTCCCCCACCGCTCCCCCCACCCCCCCAGCGCGGTGGCCCCCGAGCCCGCGGGGTCGGGGGGGAGGGGAACGTAAGGAGGGGGGGAACAGCGGGGACTATTCCGCGCGGGAACTGTGGGGGGAGGCCGAGGAGGAGGGACGAACTATTTTCCCTGGCGAAGGAGGCTGTGGTACATGAGCACGCTCGGCGCGGAGCGCGCTGATTGGCGGGTTTGTACCTGCAATGCGTCACTCGGACATGCACAGTCTGCGTTCCCCCCACCCTGCCGGGGGGGGCAGGAGGGCAGGGCGCAGACAAGGGACCCGGCCCTTCCCCCCCGCAACCGTGGAGCTCCCCCTCCCCCGCTCGGGCCGTTGGCTGTGGGGCCCCGCGGGGCCGGCGCTGCGGCAGGGAGGGGCCGCCTGTGAGGCGCAGCGTTGCGGGTCGGCCGGGCCCGCCTGCGGCTTGTGGGAGACCCGAGCGGCCCAGCCGCCGCCGCCTCCCGCCATGATGCCCGAGCGGGGCCCAGCCAAGGCGGCTCCGCAAAGATGTCACCTCCACCACCAGTTCCGACTCCTGCGCGTGGGGAAGGGGGGAAGCCTCTTTCCTAAAGAAGCTGGGAGGGAACTGCAGAGGCCCTAGCCCAGCCCCTGCCTGAGGCCGCTTGCGGGGTTTTGGACTGAGTGGGGGAGCTCCTGCCCCACGGTGGATGCAAGGTGGTTTTGGCAGGTTGCCTCAGAGCTGGAGGCTTTCTAAAGGACAGCAGGTGAAACCCGTGTCTGGGCATCTGGATAAGACCTGTTGCAGTTCATGCTCCCCTGACACCCATAAAGACAACAGATTTGCCCAAAGAACCTCTCCTGCCTGGGTCCTCAGCCCTACAACCTACACCCCCAGTCTGGGGCCACTGTTATAACAAGCTGCTTGGTCTGTATTTGGTTGCCTAATTAGGCTGCCCAAGTGTGTCCCCAGTGCTCTTTCCTGCCCAGGGCAGGGGGCTGAAGTCAATGATCTACTGAGGTCCCTTCTGACCCTAAAAGTATCAATGAAATCTGAGTGTGAAGTTTTTGGTTTGAATGTGACAGGGATGGCTTTAATATCCTGGTGCAGTATGATAGTGCTAGTGACGTATCGTCTTTCCATGTAAGGATCATTTAGTGACCATTTGTACCTTCTATAGTGTTTATAAAGACATAACATCCTATCAAGGGTTGTTTCCTTGTTGAACGTGCAAACCAGAGCAAGTCCTTGTACCCTGGGCCATCCAGGGAGAGTCTTGATTGGTATCTGTGGAAACAAGAATTACCTTACTCTGTAGTTCCTAGGCCCTATGAATGGGATGTATTTGAGACGGTGTTTGAATGAAAACCAAAACCAAACATCTTAATTATAACCAAAATCCTCATAGTTCTTCATTATGGAAAGTTAGGATAAATTCCAAGGCAGCCCTTGGAAAGTTCTCAGGATCGACATTTTGTTATGTTTCTGCTGAGTCTGGGAACAAAGGGGGGCGTACAGTAATGTCCTGGCTTTACAGCCAGTGCTTCAACGCCAGTCAGTGGCTTTTACCCCCCCTGCACCATGCCTTCAGTGCCCAAACAAGGAAAACTGGGATTGAGGGCACAGAAAACAACACAGCAGACTTTAATCTTGGCCTGTGTCAGAAAATTAATTTGGCATTCAGACTTGAAAATGGAGAGTTTGATTGTTTGGTATTTTTGCCGCTTAGTTTTCAGTTCTTCCTAAACATTCATTTCATGGTGCCAAAGAATCCCCATTGTGATATCAACAGCACACCAGGAGAATCCTGATTCATTTTTTAAAGTTTTCAAGATACAGATAGATGGAGGGACATTCCTGGTCGTTATGCTGACAGAATATTAAGTTTGCAGGGTAAAATAATCAAAGGTTAGGAACTGCCAAATGTGCTACACTTGTTTTTAACTGAAAGCTGCCTCAGCCCAGCTCTAAGTCAGGGGTGCTGAGCTGGTTTGAGGTGGGGTGGGCTGAGTGGCATTAACTCTCTGGGTTCCAAAGCTATAATGAAACAGCACCTCCAGCAGTCACAGGGATTAACATTGCCCCAGCAAGCCCATATGAGCCTCCTCGTCTGAACCTGATGTGTGAAAGTGATCAGTCTGGTCCTCTGGGCTGTATGACCCTCCTCCATGCATTGCATTTGGACATATGTTTGATACCCCTGCTCTAAATCACGTGTAATTCCAAGGGTGTGGATCACCATTCTCTTTGCCACAAGAAACTACCACTATTTTGGACCTGGGAGGGAGTTGGCGTACAGTCATTTGGTCTGAACCATTACTAAACATGGCACATAGGCTAGTAGATGTATTTAAGTCTTCATGCCATACTCAGAATACTTGGGGATACATGAATCAGTTTTCATGGAAAGCTAACAAAATGATCAACAGTAGAATATTTGTCTCTTCAAGGGGCTTCATGTCCTCCGTTACTACAGTAGGGATCCGGTGTTTTTGTAGCCATGATAGTCCAAGAAATGTATGAGACACAAGGATTTTTTCTGCAATATCTTTTATTGGACCAACCATATATATTCCGTTACTATGATACCTGAGTATCTCAAATCATTTAACAGATTCATACAACATCCTGATTCTACAGATGGAGAACTGAGACACTATTAAGCTATTAAGTGACCTGCCTAAGGTCACACACAAAATCTGCAGTGGAGCAGGAATGTGAATCCATGTCTCCCAAGTTCCAGGCTCTAATTCCTGGCCCGTCTTGTTTAATTATGGCCTTTATAAATGTGCTCTTCTTTATTCAATATTGGTCACATTCAGGATCCTTCAGATGAAAAACATGCTCACCATTAGGACTTCTGATACTTCTGTCCTCCATTCCTCTTCATATTTGATATCTTCCTTTCTCCATTTCTCTGTCTCTGTTCTTGCATGTTTTGCCTTTCTTTCCTCTGCATTCCTTTCCATGTAGCAATTCCCTTCTCCTGTGGGTTTCATTACCACCCCCTTCCTCACCCCATCTGTTAAAAAGATGAGCAACAAAATAAACTTGAAATTAGAACAGCAGTGAATAAAAATGATTGCAAATCACATTATTAGGTACTGAAGCTATTGTCCCAGTGAGAGCAAGAAAGAAGAGGTCAGTCCTGTTACAAGCATTATTTTAGGCTCTCCATACACTCAGGCAGGCATACAATACTAAAACATCCTCCCTGTTGCAACATTCTTCATAACCATTAGGGATAGAAATTCCACTGAAAAGTAAGTTGAGATTCTACAGAATCAGAATGTGTCACGTGAGGCACAAAAATACATTAAAAAGGCTGGTTGTAGCTGTAGGCTGGAAATTTGACATCTCTGACAGAGCAATAATGGAAATTGGTTGTAATTTCAGTCACAACAGTCCAGTATTTCTTTACTGACTTAGACGTCTTATGTGATCATTTCTCTCTCAGGTATATTATTTTATAGATTTGTCAGCATTTACAAACTGTACATTTTCTTTTCACCCAGCAGCACAGCTTAATATAACTACAATGCCAGGAAGTGGGACATGCTAAGTGGGCTATACATGCCAGCAATTTGCACTATTACTTTGGTGTATATTTAATGCTATGTGAGTACAGTTTTCACTATGCTTTTTATGTAAATATGCATATTTTGGATGAAGACCATGGATTTTATGACCTGACATATACAAAGCTATATGCAATATTACAAGATGATATACATGCTTCCCCAGTATTTAATTATATTCTCATTATATCGATTGTATACTGGTAATAATACCAGCTTTTGAAAAGTTAATTGGAATTAAATTTAGAGTAATGTATAGGAATTTACCAAGTCTTTAAGAAAGGTAAAATGAGTCTTTCCTATTAGGGATCTCCTTGAAAGTTTTCCATGTATGTAAGCAAAGCAGTTTATCACTAAGTTAGCAAAGCAGAACCATTTTTCCCCAAGCTTCTCTGAATGTTTAGGAGCTAAGTGAAAAACTTTTACCTCCAGTGCCATCATCCAGTAGATGTGATCATATTTGGCTACTTAACATTTTGCTGAACTTAAAGGATTCTGGGTATTTTACCAAGCCAACCAAGTTCTTAATGTCTTTAAAATTTAATCACTATGATGTTTAAAGTTTTTAGTACAAAAAGCCACTTGTACATTTTTATGTAGTGGTTTTATAGGTGGAGCAATGGAAGTTTGAAATATAATTTTATTCTTTAAACTGTTATGTGATGAATCTATTTAAAAATCTCCATTCCTCTTCCTTTAAAAATACATGGTATTTGGGGTAGAATTGTTAGTTTTCGGATAGCTTACTTAGGCAACATCCAGACCAGTGCGTATGTACAGTACATACTGCACATGCAGGCTTTCCCGACTCTGCTACATTGCGGAGGGGCAGGATGTAGGGGGGAAGGTTTTTGACCCCGAGAGATCCTGGGGTCAAAAAACCCATGCCAAAAAAAAGGGGGTGGTGCACGTGGTGGTGGCACACGTCGCCCAAAACCAGAGTTTGGCTGGTTGTCCATATTAATAGGCAATCTGCGTATATTACAGAACAGTGTGGTTTTGTCAAGCTAGTAATGTTTTCCCCTTCACAAAGCAACCTATGCTTGCCTGGCCATGAGCAGTGCTTAGGGAAAAAATACAGATAAGTTGTTGCATTGATTAGGTGAAAGACACCTTCTTTAATGTGAATTTGGGATGCAGGCATAGCTGTACTTAATTTTTATATGTTATTAAAGCCTTACTTTGTCCATTGTATATAGTGGATGATCTTGTAATACCTGGATCTCAGAGACTTTCCAGACTAACAAAGGCAGTCAATTCAATGACAGATAGTACAGGGAATGTTCTGACAACTGTTCAGATAACATGTCCATCGCTGGGAGAGCACTACATTTAAATGTCAGGGTGGGGTAGCTCCAAAAGGAAAGAAACACATTTCAAATCTTATTGCTATAAGGGTATGTCTCTTATGCTATAGTCCAGCTGTGGCGGTAGCGCATGGTAGCATTAAACTAGCCAGCAGCACAGCTACTGCTAGCAGTACAGCTGCAGCAGCACGGAGTGCAGCAAGGGCTGCAGAACCTACAGAAAAAGCTGGTGAATATTTGGGTAATTAGTCTGCATTGAGCTCCAGGCCACGGCAACTGCAGTGCTATTCTCACCCAGTCTAGCTAGTTTAAAGCTAACTTAGGTACATGTGAGCTGCAATCACCCTCTGACTGCAGCGTACACATGCTGGAAGATGAGAGAACATAGCTAATAGTATAGCTGGGTGCACTCTCACCCACCTAAGGGAGACTGTTTTGTTCAAATAGTCCATAATTAAGGAAATGGAAATCTAAAGAGAATCAGTCTCTTTATTTCACAGAGTAGATAAGCCGCTTCCATGTCCTTATGAATTATGGTGAAATATTTCCTGCAGTGTTTTCTGGACTTCTGTAGAGCAATTACAGTCCCAGTTGCTCAACTGGCCAGTATCCAGCGTGTCATTCAGGAACCTAGAATATTGCTTGGCAGCATGGAATGTGAGTGGCTACCTCTGAGACAGGATAACTGAGAAACTGGACAGGAGACTGAAAGTTTTAATCTGTGTTGCTGAAGTACTGAAACCAATGAGCCCATTGAGGCTCTGAGCAGGATCTTGCCCTTGTCCTGTCTTAGCTTCCATTTGTTCCTTCAGTGCTTCTGAATAGGAGGGAATGCATATAGGAGCATGTAGCTCCAACATAGCAGAAGTGTATCTATCAGAGATCCCACCCTCTGTCCATCTGTGGGGCTGAACTGGCAGAAGGATTCTTGTTTCTTAGGATAGGAGATTATAGAATGATTCTTAAAATGGGTAATGTAAAGTCCAAGGGATCTTCAAAATGCCCTTTTTTGTGGAGGCCTGCTTGACTTTCTACTGCAGAAGTCCAAGCCATGAAAGGAAAGCACTTCCATAAGCAAGCCAGAAAGCTTCAACCACAAGAACTGTCACATGGTTACCACTGCCATAACAGATTGTATAGCTATATCACTCAAGTTGTAAGCAGTCTTGGATTGCTTCAAAGCCTGTCTATAGCCTGTCACATGGCTTTGCCCAGGCTCAGCCTGCAATAGAGACCATCTTGAGCTTAGTGGATACATTTGGGGAAATTCTGACAAATCAGAGATAATCAAGTTTAGGTGCTTCCCTGAGGGAGAATGTGTACCTACTATATTTACTTGAATATAAAATGAGGTGTCCCCTCTCAAAGCAGCATGGGAAAAAAGCCTGTCGTCTTACATTCATATACAAGAAAACTGCATTAAATGCATTGTCTGTCTTTAAACTACTGCTATAAGCATGTGCTCAGTAATGGAAAACAACTATGAAGTTCATTAAATGCAGGCAACACTGAGCATAACTAGGAAGTACATGGCCCATATTGAGCAAACATGCTGATTGGAACCCTTTTTTTTGGTTTGGCCCTTAAAAAAAACAGGTGGGTGTTCCCTCTGCAAGGAACTGGCACTGGGCCTGGAAGTACTGCAATGCCAGGCCAGCACTGGGAAGGCCAGAGCCAGCCCTGACACCCTCCCCTTGGTGCCAAAAAAATGCTTGCTACATTTGATCTTAGCCAAAAAGGTTGAAATGCTGATGGGAACCTTTTTTTTCTTCTTCTCTATTACAAAACAACTAAAAGAAACTACATTAACATAAGACTTGGCAACCTCCTCTACAACAGTACCTTATTCTTCTTACACCCCTTTTGACCATTAATACATTAACCTCTCACAAACCACCTCCAACCCAAGAGAAAGCAACAACTTACACTCTGTCCCTTTGTCCTTTTGGAAGAAACACCACCATTTTACTTTCCTCCATCTCTTATCTACCTTGTCCTTTCCCATCTTGTCTGCATCTTGATCCACATAGTATTTCAATCCATAAATTGCCAATTCCAAACATTCTCTTCTGATGAAAGTCAGTCCCTTGACCAAACAGTAGATTTTTCACCTTCCATATCACTACTGTTGCACAAAATAGTGTGGCTCTCTGTCTCGTGTCTCCAGTCCTGTGGGCACTAACCCATACAGCACCATTTCATATGTTGTTTGCCCTCAAAAACGATACACTGCATCCCATACCTCTTGCACAAAAGGGCAGTCCTAAAACACATACACTACAGAGTCTTCAGCTCCTGCATCCCTCTCTCAGGCATGCTGCTGTGATACCAAGCCCCATATATGCTGAATGCCCTTTACAGGAAGAATATACCATATCATCATCAATATGATATCTGTATGTTCTCCTTTCACTCTATTATCTGTCACTTCTTTTCACACATCTGCCCTCTGTCTTTCCATCAGTTCCACAACTATTGTTATCTTATCTTTCTTTCTTATCATATTAATCACCTTCTTGTGGTCTTTCAAACACTCTAATCCCACTCTCTCAAGTTTATTTACCTGTATGAAGCTTTCCATCTTCACATAGTGGGCTTATGGCTGCCAAGCCCATGGCTTTTTCCATTCTTTCCCATACATACCCCATCTTCTTAACATACTTCCTGGAAATGGCAGAAACATGCAGTCTTCCCCACAGGCTCCATTATCTCTTTATAGAACATACTTATAAAGTAAGTATACACAAATCTTTCCATTTCCCAATCTCCTAACTCCTTGTCTTTGTTTAGCTCTATTTTGGCTACCGTTTCTCTTTTACTCTCCCACAGAAAAATGCTTATCTGCCTCTGTACCCTTCTTACCCTGTTGCCATGATGGTGGATACACCACTCCCATGTAAAGGATGATCGGCAAGAGTACTGTTTTCAACGCAGACACTTTATGCTTGAAAGATAACATTCTACCACTCCACTATCCCAATAGCTGCCTCACTCTTATCTTTTACTTCTCCCAAGCCTTTGTTCTTTTTCCTTCATCATCCATTAGCATTCCCAAGATCTTAATTACATCCTTCACCACTTGCAGCCTGAACTTCTGTAAATTTTCCCAATTCCCCACACCCATCAACATACTTTTCATTTTATTTATTTTACCGCGACACTTCACTGTAGTCCACAGTATGATTCAAAAGCCTCTCGACTGATATGTTGTCCTGAGCCACTATGGTTACATCGTGTATAATATACATTTAACTTGTCCTCCTCCTCGTATCTTCACTTCATTTATTGGCTTATTGTTACGAATTTTCTGCATCAATGGTTCCATCATGCACACAAAAAGATAGGGGGACAGCAGGCATCCCCATCTTACCATACTTGTGTTAGTATGGGAAATACTTTGCTCTAGTAACCATTTACTAGTACTCAACTTCCTGCTTTGCTGTATAGTGCTTTGACACATCTGATCTTCTTTGCCGGAAACCCCATCCTCCTCAATACTTCAAACATGAAATTATGTTCAACTCTACCATAAGCTTTTTCCAGGTCTAAATTTATTATTACTGGGCGCGTCTACACAAGACACTACATTGCAGCGGCTCATTGCTATGTGACATAGCTTTGGCGGGCACAAATCATGATACCAATGCTACTGCACAGTAGGGGTGTGTGAAGTGGGCCCTATTCAATTCGGGTTTGGATTTGACCCAAATCAGTGACAGTGATTCGATTTGTTGATTCAGATCACTGTCCCTGATTCGATTCTGCCAAATTCGAATCTGAAGATTCGATGCTGATTCAGAGAATCAGTGATTTAGACATAAAGACAGCTTTAAAAGTTTTTTCTACATACCTCAAGGTACCAGCATGGCATGTGAATGCTGTAATGCTGGGGCAGATGGAGCATCTCACAGGAGTGTGGGGGGCCCCCTCCACGTGCTTGGAAGTGAACCCAGAAGTGGACCAGAAGTACTTGCCCTCCCATGCCCTCCAGAAGTACTGAAAGTACTTGCCCCCCCATGTCCTCCTGGCTTGGCGATTGGATGTGGGGAGACTCCAGGTGCTCCCCACAGAGCACTGAGTCAAGGGAGTGTGGGGGGGGAGGGTCCCCCAGTATGCTCCCCGGCATACCCAGAAGTGGACTAGAAGTGCTTCTGGTCCACTTCCAGATCTGCTGCTGAACATGCTGGGGAGCCTCCCACATCACTATGGGACACTCCATGCACCCCAGCCCAGAATTGGGCCAAATCTCCACTGAATCAAATCAGGGACCAAAGCTTTGCACAGCCCTACTGTACATTGCTACTGCACAACGGCATGGAAAAAAAACCCATGCAGCATTGGGACTGCATAGTAATGCTGGTTACTTGCTTAAGCAAGTACTAAATGACTGGGCAGTAACAGCTGCACAGTCCGGTGCATATGTAGACATGCCCACCTCTCTTTTACATCTGACATGACATCTCTCGCTAACCATAGGTTCTGGTATATCCTCCTCTTGGGAATGGCACACATTTCTTCTTCTTTTATCACATCTGCTAAATAGTATTGTTTTGGCCAATACTTTTGGTATCAATTTGTAGTCTATGTTTAAAAGGGTTATTGGGCTCCAGTTACCTAATATGTCTTCCTTTCCCTTCTTGAATATCAAAATTACCACACCTTCTGCAAAATCGTACCCTATCTCTCTACCCTCCAGTATTTCCCAGTATGTCTCTATTATGTCTGTCCCCACCCATTGCCAACACTTTTCATAGAATTCCACTGGAAGCCCATCTCCCTTCCCTCTCTTGCAAACTTTTAACAGTTCTCTACCTATCTCATAGTTAACTTCTCCTCTAATTTTTGTTTCTTTCCATCTTTGGTTTCTTCCTTCACCCCCTCAAGGAATACCTTCATTTTTCTTCCATCCACTCCTCTTCTTTTGTATAACGCCTTATAAAATTGCTGCTGCATCCAACACTTTTGCATTTTTTTGTATTCAGATTCCTTCTTCAGTTCTCACTTTTCAGTTCCTTTCTTCTTTTCCTCAGTTTTACTGCAAAAGACTTACACCATCCTTCTACCTTCTCTCCACTCAAGGTGCTCTGGTCAGAAAGATTTTCTCATCCATTTTCCTTTTGAACCATTCTTCAGTCTGTCGCTTTAAGTCTTTCAGTTCTTCTTTCATTCTTACTCCTCTTACTGCCTCCCTTAATTATTCCTGCTTCCTTGCCTGCAGTTCTTCTAACTCTTTCACCCTCTTTTTTGCTTCTCTTTGACCAATATTTCTGAAAAATTCTCTTGTTCTTCTTTTTATTATAGTCCATTACTTCCAAACACTTTTGTAATATCTCTTCAGAGTCCTCCACCACCTATTCAGTTCCACATATTCTTGACAGGTCTTCTCATCTCGTAATGATTGAACATATAACTTCCACATCCGTTTCCCGCTACCTTCACTTTTTTCTAAACTCACTTCCATTCTCAGCATCTGGTGATTGCTGAAGGTCACATCTAAGATCTTCTTCTTTCAAATCCCCTAGCCCATTTATATTAATACAAAATCAGTCCTTGACACCTGTCTCCCACTTGGTTCCATCCTCATAATCACCATCTCACTGGGCATCTTTTAAACCTCTTCTTTATTTTATTAATCAGTACTTTTGATGAGCTATTTAGCTGTCCCTCCCCTCCAACTCCTCTCCTCTCCCACTCCTCGATAATGCAATTGAAATCCCCCACCAGAATTTTCTGCGTGCTTCTGCCTACATAAACCTCTATTTTCTTAAACAGGATGATCCATCCTTCTCTTTCAGCTGGCATGTATAGATTAAAAATCTCTAACACTTTCTTTTCTAATTCCACCACCCTCCGTTCTAGTCTCCCTTCCACAATCACTTGCACTTCCCACATTTCCACTTCCTCACTCTTGAAAAAAAATCGCAACTTCAGCTACTTTGTTTGTATCTGACCCTGCCACCCACCACAGTGGTCCCCATCTCCATCTCTTTACAAAATGCTTGTAATCCCCATGGGATTCCATACTCCTGTAAACATATGTCTGCTTTGACCCACTCAGTACTGGCATCCCGCCTTATCCCACCTCTTCCTTGATAACATACTTCTGACATTTATAGATACAATATACAAAGTAATGCTTGTCCATTTAAATTTCACATTTCTATCACTTTGAGTTTTCTGTGCTGTTGCTTGATGCCGTCAGTTCTAATCCTCCCCCTCTTTGCATCCCTGTGGTTTTTGCCAGTTATTTTATTGCTGTAACGTTTAAGAAAGGTTCCCTTTTCCGCTGTCTTGCACCTTTCTGCTTCCCCCTCTCCCTTTTCCCCTCTCCATTAGACTCAGACCACATTAGCTCCAATGTGCCTTTTGTCAACCCCTCCCCCTCTCTCTTTATGCATTTTTTCTAAGCTTCATAGCATATGATTTCTTTCTTTTCCCAATTTGTCTCTCTTTTTCTTTCTCTTGCTCTGTCCTCACTGCTCCTCCTCCTTCCTGTTTCATTCTCTCCTCTTTCCCTTCTCTCTCCTCTCTCTCAATGTCACTTGTTCAACTTATCTTTTCTTCTCTTTCCTCCTCTGTTGCCAGCTGCACCACTTCGCCTACTGAAATTTCATTCTCTTCCTCCCCAACTCTTCCTTCTTGTCACATCTCCTCCACTGGCATGCATTCTCAGTCAACATCTTTCCCACTTTTCCTTTCCTCTCTCAGCTGCTCCTCTAGATCTAGCTTTATTTGAGAAGGACCATGGGAATCTACCTCTTCCCTGCAAATATCACACTTCAGTACTTCTTGGCAGTCCATCACCCTACGCCCTCTGCCTTCGCATCTGTAGCATATTATGTACCAGCAGTATGCAACCAGGTGTCCTTCCTGTCCACACTTGCTATAGAGTTTGAGCTGTCTGAAACACATTGTAAATCCTTGGTGTGGCCCTACTTGGATTACTAGTGATAAGTCCCACCAGGACTCTTATCATTTGCCCTCATTACCATCTGAGCTCTCCATGATACTGTCCATAAACCATATTTATTACATATCTTCTCAACATATACAACTTTTTGCACATAATTCTTCAACCATTTCTATATCTCCCCCATCTCAAGCATGTCCATGTATATTCAGATAATTATTGTCCTTTCTCTTGTCTTTTCTCCCACACTAAAGATGTGTTAAGTTTTTCTCTCTCACCTACTGCCATATACATCTTCCAAAAAGCCTCATAACCTTCTTATGTCCAATACAAAAATTCCTAACACTTCCGGTGAGGAAAGCTGACCAAGCTATTCCAATATTCTGTTTGAACATCCAAAACTTCAAACAATATTTTTTTCTATAAATTCATATCTCTTCATTATCCATCTTCTCTGTTCTCCTTCCCCTGTTACTACTGCTCTTATTCTTAGGCATAGATTACCTGCTGCTCCACCTCTTGCTTCCTCCAATCTTTTTTCTCTTTGCAGATCTGGTTTATTGCTCCAACTAGTCTTCCTCCTACTTTAAATCATTGTTTCATTCCTCATTTCTCCCTCCTGACCTTCATCCTCCTCTTCTCCTGTTCTTTCTGCTGAATGGATTCTTCCCTCATTGCTTTCTTCAATAAAGCCTCCTCCAAAACTGCCAGTCCCACCACATCTTTCTTTCCTACCTTCTTCCCCACCTTCCTCCATCTGCCATCAGACTCTGGATCTTTGCTTCTGCTTCCGATTCACTTGTCTCTTTGTCCTCTTTCCCTTCCATGACTGTCACTCCCCTCTCCATGACCACTGCTGATACTGCTCCAGGGTCCAAGAACTCCTCCATCACTATTCCCCCAGCACTTTTGGCATCAATCCAGGCAGTATACAGGGCTCCCACCTGACTGTTACACTTGATTTTGTCAAAGCTGGCAGAGAAGGTATGCTGCTAATGTAGGGGTGAGCAAAATGCAAACCATGGGCTGGATGCAGCCTGCCATTCTATCCAGCCCACAGGGCCCCTAAAAAGTTTAGAAAATTAATAAGTAGCTGCCCCTGGCTGCCTGTCATGCAGCCCTCAATGGCTTACCAAAATTCAGTAAGCAGCCCCCTGCCCAAAATAATTGCTCACCCCTCTGCTAATAGAAACCCTTTTTTTTTTTCTGTTTTTTTGCATTAGTCCTGGAAGCACAAGAATACCAGGTCAATGCATGGAGTGGATGGAGCAGGCTCCAGTTCTACCACCCAATATCAAAAAGAACCTGCTCAACATAGAGCTCTGATAGAAAACACATCAGAGAGAATTGCCTATCTTGACAAGCCCATCACACTGCTTTCCAATCCCAGAAGCAAGCTAGGAAAAACTATCTGAATCAGATATGTGATAGTGCTCATTAAGCACAGTGCCCCTCAGTACCAACTATTTTAAGTCATGGTGAGACACTACATTGCATACATTTCAATTTCCTCTTCACTCCCACAGCTAAGCTGCGCCTTTCTTTCCTGTTTCTAATGATTTATATTTCTTCACCAGCCTCAAATATCTGGCAAAAATTATCAAATGGGCCCCCAAACAGTTCACCCAGAATCCCTCTGTCAGTCCTGCTATCATCTTGTCACATACGATTAGTCTGGCTTCACCCTCTGGCTATAAGCTGGAACATCCTTTTGCCTTGCTAGTGCTTGTACATAGAAGGGCATAGGGTTCCAGGGTTTGTGAACTTTTGAACTATCCTGATGCAATGACCTAGTTTTTACACCTGGGGACAGTTGGTTCAAGTTAGGTAACCTAATTTGGGTGGGAAAGCCTGTGAGCTAAATGATACATTTATGTGATTTGAGTGATAGCCGAGTGCTGTGTGCATGCAGGAGTGTTGTGGGAAAAGGCATGAGTGTCGGGTGAATGGACATCTGAATGGCTGTTTGGGTGACTGACAGGTGTCAGTGGAGTATGGGTATAAAAAGGGAACAGATCTGGAGGGTCTGGATTCCCGGCGTGAATGAGATTGAGACTCCCACTCATATATAAAACCTAATCATTGGGAGGGAGTCATCTTATAATCAGGGTCATCTTGCTATTGTTGCAAGATGTTTCCAAGCTGCTCAAAGCAGGAGATGTTCAACAAAATCTAAAGTAAAGAAGCTGGGTTTTGGTTGTAGCCATGTTGGTCTAAGGACATAGGCAGGCAAGTTTCTTTGGATAGGTGTGATTTTTTTATTAGACCAACTGGGGAAAGTAAAGCAAAGTAGCAAATCTGGGCAGAGAATGTTTGGAGAAGATTCTGACAATATTCTATTTTGATAATTAAAAATGCCTGAAAAATAAAGTATTTCTTCAATTTTGGAAAAAACTGTTAGTTTGCTTGCTTTGTGTGTGAAGTCTTTTCAGTCTAGGGCCTTTTTCTCCTAGCAGAATAAATGAAATTATCAGAATATCTTGTTTCAGAATATTTTGCACAATTTATGTTGAGAGAAGAATACAGAGGGCCCAGTTACAGTAGAGGGGAAATTATTTTGATTAAAATTGGTGCAAATTATTACATAAGTTCTGTAGCATGAAGATAAAATGTATTTTAATTTTCTAATAAGACCATCAAAGCTCCTATAGGATGAACCTGTATAGAGACTAAATCTGACTGCATATCTATTGGCATGTCTACATGTGCAATTAACGCGAAGCAATAAACTCTGGAGCTTATTGCTCCGGAGTTTATTGCTCCCACATGTGCCCTTTGAAAATGCTCCTGGTACAACAGCGTGTTGAGCTGGGCCAGAGTAGCCACGGGTGGCTAGCAAGGAGTCATGGGGG
This sequence comes from Crocodylus porosus, assembly GCF_001723895.1. Classification (NCBI taxonomy): domain Eukaryota; kingdom Metazoa; phylum Chordata; order Crocodylia; family Crocodylidae; genus Crocodylus; species Crocodylus porosus. The sequence goes on along the minus strand of NW_017728943.1, from coordinate 52,026,845 downwards.
TCAACCTGCCAGCTTGAGACTGCCCTCCCCCCAGCTTAATGTGCTTTGAGGGGGCTGGCTGGAGCACAAAGGTGCTCCAGTGTGGGGTTGGCTGGCAGGCAGCTCCCACAGTGAAGCACCAGCATGCCCAAGTCAGCTGGAGCAGTGCCTACACACACAGAGTAAAACACTCCACAGCAGGATGGCACTTGTATTTACAAGTGCCATCCTGCTGCAGAGTTAATTAGTTTACTCCAGTCTAATAGGAGCGCATGTGTAGATGTGCAACATTTACTGAAGAGCTATAGTCTACTCCGCAGTAAGTGTCTCATGTAGATGTGCCCCATGTAATCGTTTTTCTTCCTAAACTGATACTGTTTCTATGAAGAGTTTAAAAATAAAAATAAAATAAAACAGTCCTCATCCCCTAGTCTTATACTCTTAAAGCCTCTCCTTTAAAGTGTTTTGGGAATACTGAAATGGTCCTTTTCTATAAACTGCAGAAGATCTGATCTTTAGAAGAACTGAGGAATTCAGAAGACAAGGAAAATAATACTCCTATTAACCCCAATTTTTCATACATATATATGTGCTTAACTTTAGTCACATGAGTTGTTCCAGTGAAATCAACTGAACAATTCACTTATTTAAAATTGAGCATATGCATACACGTTTGTAGGATCCAGGCCTTAGTAACTGAATCATTGCATAAGAGAGGATTCTATTAACATTTTTTTAACTCTAAAAACTTTGAATGCGTGTACAAGTAGAATTTCCATTAACTGAGTAAAAACTATTAATTAAATCCTGGCCCAACTGAAGTCAATGTAAATTTTGCTATAGACTTCAAGGCATTCAGCCAGCCTAGCAGCCTATTGGGCTAGCTGAAGTAAGACGTATCACTTTCTACATTCAACAGTACACGAGGAAGTAATAAATGTCGTAGCACACCTGGTTGCCTTGAATTCCTCAGCTCAAATTACTGAGTAGTTATCTGCAGCTGGGTTTGGAGTTGTAGTGCAGGAAGGAGCATTATCAGAAGTCTAGACTAGAGCAAAGCTCAGACTCATGCTTCTGGAACCATTACTCCTCTGCCGCTATCCTCCGTAGATGTCATTAGGGCTAGGTTTTTCTATCAGTATGCCATATTCTGAACACCTTATTCAGTTTAGGTTATTGTCATAGCCGAGTAAGCTTAATGACAGTTTACCCATAGGCAGTGTGATTAAAAATTGAGCAACTACTCAGGACTTGTCTCTGCTCTACATCACTATTGAAAGGCTTGCTTTAAGCTGAAGGTGAACCTGAGCCATGAAGACTGAATCTGGATCCTAGCTTAATGGCATTCTGCGATGGAGATTTGTTTCAGACCATTTTTCATGTCAGACAACAAACATGTAAACATTCAGGACAAACAATCCAGTTTATGGTCAAGGAACAGTTAGTTTTCAACCACTTTTACATCAACGCTGGGATCAGTCTGCTGCTGAGCTAATCTCAGCATAAAAATAGTAGCTGCAAAATTTGCATCAGCTCTTCTGGAAGTCTTGTACAACATTGCCAAAACTTTGGGGGCAATGTACAGATATGAATTTTAAAATTCATATTTTGCTTCCCTAAAAGCACAGCAGTTTTGTTAATTCTTTCATGAAATATGTATTTGCACAGTTTTAAAAGGGCAGTATCCCTTTTAACCACTGATCCCTTTGGCCAGTAAAGGAGCAGTGTTCACTGAGCCTGAAAGAAGGCCTATCCTAGCCAGTCATTCATGGCCAGAAGGATGAGAAGTGGGATATTGATGAAGGTGTAATGTAGGGTAAAAATAGGCATGTTCAGAACTCCGATAGAGAGGCAGAAGAGCCTACAGACATGCATTTAAATGGAGGATTACCTCAAAGGCTGATATTTTCCTTGCATTTTTAAGTACAGCTATTTTTTCCTATTGCCTATTATTAAACATATATCAATTCTAAGAATATTTTCAGCATGATGTAAACTTTGTATGTTTTCCTTGTGCTGTAATAATTCAGTCTGACTCATGGTAACATTTTTGAGCCTTTTTAATTGCACTGAGGAAAACTGTCAGGCAAGCGATTAGATAATTCACATTTTTTTAAAATTACGCTGCTGGTGAGGAAGTGGTGCTGCAAAACGTGAGAGGGTTTGAAGGAGTACTTACGCAGATGCTTGGAGTCAATGGCAGTACATGCTATTTATTAAGTATGTTCTTATGTGCTTTGCTGGATCAGCACCTTGGAGACCATACAAACATGTAGCCTCCAAAAAGCCTGGGGCATAGAATTTCACTCTAGGTTTTCTAGAAGGTTGGAGAGAGATACCCCTGATTCTCCACATGGGAGGTAGGATCAGCTGTTTTCTCAGCAAGATAACTTGGCCAATTTATATTTGAGGTATGACCATGACTCAGGAGTGTTCAGGGATTGCTTTTGTGCATATCTGCTGTGTGGATGGAGTGTGATGCAAGAGGGAACAAAAGTTTTTGCTTCCCTATCTTTGAGCACTTGCACATGCTAAGCATCAAATGACCCTTAAGGTTGGTTTACCAAGTAGCCACATCTTGCTTGTTGGTTATGGCTAGAAAAGAACACATATGTTTGAGTGGGAGAGCAAACAAAGAGATGGCTCAGCCTACGTGGTTCCTCTCTGCAGGCACAGAACCACTTACAAGTTCTGCTGTAAGCTCAAGAAACAAAATACACTTGTTGAAATATTGGCAGCACTTCACTGTTTACAACTGGAGTTCTTGCTGTTTGCTTTTACCAATGACAGCTAGGGACAAAAATTGGAAATTTCACATGACTCTGAGGTCAACTTTTTTCTCTTGTCCAGTATTCCCAGATGGGCACAATGCTGCTGAGGCATAGATTTATGAGTCTGAGGCAGGATTTTTATCTGGTCCCTTGTGGTTCCTGGGTTATCTTTTATAGCAGTGGCAATAGCACTTTCATGAAAAAAAAACTTTTTGGAAATCTATTTCACTCCTATTTGTACCCTTCCCCCACCCCACTATCCCTTTCATTATCCATGGGTGGAAGAGGGCATAGTGGGAGAGGGTGGAGGAGGGTTACTTTAAGTTTAATCATGCCTAAGTAAATGCAAAGGCAACACCTGTGTTTGCAAAGTGGTTTTAACTGCTGTATGTCATCTGCAATGAATTTCAGCTGTATTGAGTGACAAGAGTAACTAATTCATTTACAAATAGTAGAACTTCCTGTCAAGCCAAAAGTCATTTTTTTGCACTCAGAATTTAGAGAGAGCTATAATAAATATTTCCTGGCAAGGTTTTTACTTAGTTTGTTCTGCAGCCAGTAATAAGATAAAGACCTCTTACACAAGAAAGGCAGTAGGAGCCTTCTTTTCCAAAAGATTTTCAAGATGTCTAAGCCAAATAAACACAAAATCCAATTTCTCCTTTTTCCTGCAGTCTTTTCTATCCCTCAAATGTACCACTAATCCCACCCCAGGAAAAGAAAAAAGGCGTTTGGATGTTTCAAATATCAGAGGTGGTTATACCAACCTTCAGAAACTGTGAGGAAGAGCAGTACTTTTTATTCTTAAATCTTGGCTAAATGGGGCAGTCTCTTCTTTTTTGTGTGGGGTACTGAAGAGCTTGCTAATAATGCCAGGCTACTACCCTGGAAGTGGCTGACTTCTCTCCAGAGAACAGCTCCAAGCTCCACCTCCCTGCCTGACCTCTGTGCCCCAAACGGGTCTGGGAGGGATTGCCTCTACAGCTCCATTTTCGGTGCCCATTCTTCAGTTACTGGCTTCTTAACAAAGTTTTCAGTTGTAACATTGGTTTTTGTGATGCAACCATGTGTCCACAGAAAACAGAAAGAGATTTATGGACTCTGTTCCTGGAGATCACCCAACAGCTATCCAACGGTTACAATTTATAATGCCAGCCTAAGCTGGCTTCAGACTCGAAACCTAAAGGTGGCAAGCTCTATTTCTCATTACTAATCGTCTAAGGTATTCATTGCAATGATTTCTTTTTTGTAAACAGGCAGCTTAAGTGGATATGGCAATGAGAACAACTCCTAGTTCTCTGTTGAAACAGCAAAGCTGTTCCCCTGGAATTCTCCCTTCTCATTGCTCTGGTACAAATGATGAGATATACATCTCTGTAGTATGTTTGCATAAAATATGCATTGACAATGAAAGATCCCCTTGGAATGTTATTCCTGGAGTGATAATTGGTATATGTAAACTTTGATTCTTATATTCCCTGTTAAATTCAGCATAGAACAAAATATGGTACCTCTTCTTTCAAGAAACTATGGACCTGTTTTCCCCCTCACACAACTGCAATGAGTGGAATTACATCGGTATAAAAATCACAGAATATGGGAGTAAAATGCTTGCTAAATACTGTCTGTCAGTGCCAGCTGCATGCGTCTGAAGCACCATGTAGTCAACCAGTGCCAATTCCGCTGCAAAAATATAAAATGGGCTCTAAAAAGACAATATAAAGTATAAACTAAGCAGTCAGTTTTAAGTTATAAAACTCAATGGCAGAAGTCAGGGCACAGACAGCTTGAAGAAGGGGAGGTATCGGGGCATGGGTACAGCAGAGATATGGTTACCCTAGCCATTGGACTGGGGGAGATGGGAAAGGACAGAAGTCTTGAAGCAGAAAATATTTAGACTCTGGCCCTGTCTAGGCCCTTCCATGCCTCACACCCTCCTGTCTCCTACCCAGCTTCCTACTATGCAACAGAAACATACCAGTTCCAGCAGGGGCCTGCTACATTGATGAAGGAGGGGGTTCAGCTTACACATTAAGTTAGCAGTAAGTTAGCTTTCACTCTGAATGTATAAGCTTGTATCCCAGTTAATGTATAAATAAATTATTAGTATGTAAATCAGTGTAGGAGAGAAGTTATTTCATTCATTCATCTTTCACATGTCAGCCTGGGTGCTCAGGGCAGAAGCTAGGCTTCTCTACTCTGGTCTACCTTGCTGCTCCTCTTGCACTGCTGAAAAAACCTTGGTGGCCACTTGATTCCTGTCCCCAAGCCAACTCCCAGGGGGTACCCTCCATTCCTACCTTGCCTGCTACACTTTGGGAATTTGTATACATGTTTGTGCTGCAGCGGCAGATGCTTTAAAAGTGCCTGGCACTACAGCACATGTATTTGTATAAATGGTGAAATGCACATCAGCGCTGAGAAAATGGCGGCGGTGCACTTTTGAACTAAAACAAATTGAAGGTATTTTAGTTCAAAAGCACACCATTGCCATTTTCTCAGTGCTGACATGCATTATGCCATTTATGCAAATGTCTGCAACACAGCACAGAGCATGCCAGCTCACATGTGGAGCAGACTTGATTAATCGAGTGTGATCTGATACACAGGATCTCCATCATGTCGGAGTAGACAAATGTATGTGTAATCTGCGTGGTACTCGGGTATGTGCCCCCTCTTCAAATGAAGGGATGCTAACGGGTGCAGATGCGCTGTGGGAGGAGTAGCTGCCCTGCTGTGTGCAGCTTTCATCCTTCTCCCTATAGAGCAAAGCTAGAAGACTTGTTGAGGCTTAACTATATACAAATTTAATAAGAGATGAAAATTATTATTATATATAAACACACACACACATAAATTACAGGAGCTATAGGCAATATATACTCTATGTTAACACTGTATACACAGGTGAGGGGTCAGGAGCTGAAATGGGGGGGGTTTCATCAAACAATAGACATTCTTATACTCTAATAGGACACAGGGTTTTACAAAGCATGAGGATCAGTGTTCACAAAATCTGAGGCATAGAATGTCAGATAAAAGCAATGAATAGTAAGCTACCAGAGCGCAACAGCTTGGCTTCAACAAAAACAACCAGGGGGGCTGCGGGGGGAGAGGAATACCCTGATACTCTAAGGGGCACCCTTTAACCCCTGCCTGAACCACCCGGTTGGCCGGGCCTCAATCCGGGAACTTTCTTGTCCTTCAGGGGCTGTTCCCAAGCTGCTTGCCACCAAAACAGGGGCCTTCCTCCCCTGTGGGAATTCCCTTCCCTGACAACTTACGATTCCCTATGCCTGATGTGTCCTCAGCTTCTGGGGTGAGGTGTCTCCTTCTTCTGCAAGGGGCCTTCAGCTGTGTCGGAGCTGTCCCTGAAGTTGGCCTGTTCTTGGCCTTCCGCACCGCCCCATGGACTGATAGCCCTGCCTTGTGCAGGGGGTTGGAGACCCCAGCTGCCATGTGCAGCATCAGGGTCTTGGTCTGCTCCCAGACCCTCCATGCACCGACTGTGCACCATTGCCTTGCCACGTGCAAGGGGCTAGATGCCCAAGCTGTCACGTACAGCCCTGGGGCCCTGGTTTGTTCCCAGACCCTCCGTGCACTGATCCGTGCACCAAATGCCTTGCCTTGGGCAGCGGGTGGGAGACCCAAGCCACCTCGCACAGCTCTGGGTTCTCGGTTCACTCCCAGGCCCTCTGTACACTGGTGTGCACCAACGCCATGCTCCCTCACAGCGAGGCTGGGGACACGGCTGCTTGCCATTCCCCATCCAGCGAGTTTCTTCAAGTTCTTCTGGTGCAACTGCTCCACACCGCTGGCCAGCTCTGCCAGCTCTTCTAAGCCCTTTTCTCCATCTCTCATCACAGCTCCCCATGTGCCGAGCATGCTGCCTTTTTATCTTCCTCAGAGGCTCTGCCCCCAGATTGCAAATGGACCAATCACAGAGAGAGGGCATTAGTCCCCTCTCTGGTCCGGCTCTTTACCTCGCCCCTTGCCTTTCCTGATTGGTGGGGAATGCCCCACGAATCATTCTGAGCCCTTTCAAGCTGGCAAGCCAGGCTGCTGCTGTCATTTTGCCACATCTGTGTATACATGCCCCTTGATGTTATTGCTGAGATTTTGGGAGGCTGCCCCTGAGTCCCAAAACTAGCCGAGACAAGCTCCACTTTGCCTGTGGGACACTATGTTATGGCCTTCCTGGCTGTATTAGTGTCTCAGGATACTAGTTTGCCTTATAGGCTGTTCATAGCCTCCTTCCACCCTGTAGCCATGCCTATGCCTTGCAGGTGTTACTTGAAATTGTCCACTGGGCTTGGTGGCCCTGTCTGTTAACCAGTCAATCCACCTAGCCTGCTGAGCCCCTAGCCCTGCCAAGGCTGTCTTCTCCCCGGGCTGGCCCTAACCTGTCTTCCACCCCTTCAGGCTTCAGCAGCTTTCCCCAGGTTCTCACCTCGGCTTAAGCCTAATCTGGCTTCTGTCTTCCATTCTCTGAGCCCCTGGCCCTAGTACAGCTGCTGTAACTCTGTCCCAGCCCTCAGCCCTCTTGGTCCCTGACCCCAAGCTAGGCTGTCTGTTACTAAGTTCCCTGCTAGGCACTCCTGTGTGACCTCCACACCTCCCTCATAGCCACAACCCAGTCCTTCAGTTTGCCTAATCAAAAAAAAAAATATAAACACAATGGCTGAATAACAGAAATCCTCCCTGCACTGGGTCAGTACTTCCCCACAAGCTGTAAATTCCTGTTAGCCTTCCCCTTACAGCTTTCTGGGGCAGCTTGGGTACCAGGCAGCCCATCTTCTGCTGGCATTTGCTTGGAAGCTCCTCTCCCTGCATCCTGTAAAGGCAGACAGACTGCTTGGTCTCAGGCACTGGTCTTATGTGCCTCCAAAGCCCAGCACCTTCCTGTCATATTGCTCTTGAGCCACCCACAGGGATTTCCATTTTGACCTGGTGACTAGCCTGCCCTTCTCTGCTGTGGCTGAGATGTCTGCACCCTTTGCTGCTTACTGTAGTGCAGCTAGCTCCCAGGATAGTCCTTTCTCCAAAGGTAGCTCCTATCCTGGCCATTACTGGCCTGCTTGTTTCCCAGCAGCTAGCTCTTGCTCAGCTGCTAGTCCCACTCAGCAAGCTTAGCCTACTGCAGCATCTCCTTAAAATAACAGGAGCCAGAGAGGTTCCCTGTTATAATGCCCTCATTCCTTCACCCCATGTGGTTTCCATGGAATATTTTATGTAGGAGTTTGTGAATCTGCAGCTAGAGTTATGTGTACCAAATACGTCTGGTGTTTCCTTCTGAATCTTGTGGTGGTCAGTCAGTGCTGGGTGTTGTGGATGCCTTTCCTATAACCTTCTTCTTGAGGTTTCTGTGGCCTGGTGGTGATGTCTAGGAAGGTGAATTATTTTACTGTCTTAAAGTTTCTTGATTTCTGAGATGTCGCTGCTTAACACCTGGTTTTCAAGAATTTTTTTTTTTTGGTATAACTGATTTGAGTCCTGCTTCATCTCTTATTTCTACATTATCTGTGTTTATAACTTTTTGGAGATACACTCAGTGGCCAATGTTATCCACAAAGTCTTGACCTATTAAACTAATATAAATTCTAATATATAATCCTATGCCAGCACCTTTATTGTCTGTACATTTCTTCATTACCTAGTCCAGCAGTTGGCAACATTTTTTGATGGCAGGTTGGAGTGGCCCAGCTTGGGTTACTAGGACCTGGCTGCTACTGCAGCCTCTGCTTCCCTGGCTGCGGCATAGTGCAGGTGAAGCTCCCAGCTGCTCAACTATCTGGATGTGGTACAATGTGGTATGGCATGGTGCAGGTGAAGGCTTCAGTTTCTGAATGTTGCCAAGGCCCCCACTGTTGAACACAGCTCTGTGGGCCAGATCTAATGGCTATGTGGGTTGGATTTAGCTCATGTAGATTGCCTTGATCTAATCTATGATGATGATGGAGAGAATTCAACCCTAATTCACACCAGTATCTAACCTGTACCACTCTGCTGTCTGGTGCTCCCATTTCCAGAGCACTTTGCATCTCTGTACCTGATACAGAGGAGAACCTATGCATTCTCCTATGATGTACCATGAATATTTGGTCAACATAGGATCTCTTGGATTTGAATCCAGCCAGTTTTTCTTTATGCTTTGCATCTATTGCCTTTTTTATCTTATGCAGAAGACTTTCCCATAGGATACAGTGTGGCTCTTCTCTAGCTGCTGAGACCATTTGGGGGCATTCTTACCACTGCTCAAGCGGTCTCTGTTGCACACTCTCTTGAATAGCTCCATCTGTTTCATTACAGGGTATTATTGTGCTTTCAGTCTTTTTGCTGTGATTTGATCATCTCTTGCTACTTTGTCATTTTTCAGTTTCTTGACTGCTGCTCACACTTTGGATATCTCAACTGGACCAGTGTTAACATTCGGTTTCTCAGATCTACATCCTTTGTATCAAAATCCCGTGTAGAAATGGGTGTGAGTCTGTTGAAAACTTCTTTGACATGCTCTGACCTTTTGCTGTTCTGTTCTGCCACAGTTATTTTCATCTTTGTTTTTGATGAGCTTTTCTTGTTTTGAAATGTTTGCAGGGGGTTTATGCACTTGGGAAATGATTTTATGATTTCTTACCATAGCAGCAACTTCAGCTCCAGCCAGAAGGCATTCAACATATCTCTGTTTATCTTGCATATTATTTGGATATAATAAAAATAACATTTTGCATAGTTTTCAGGTGGCACACAGATTGGGAATAGATACAGCTTCATGGACAGGAAGGAGTAAGAATCAAGTCTCTTTACTAAACTGGATTTACTTTAGGTTGATTGTTCTTTACTATTTTACTTCACAAACACTGCAAAATTTATAGACTTGCTTTGACAAAGTAATTCAATTTAGTGAGAGTAACTAAAGTTTAACTACTTTATAAATGATAACACTTTGAAATAGACATCAATCATTTAAACTGCTACAGCTAAGGATTTTTTAAATGGAAAAAAGAATGAAAAGGCAAAATGCAAATCATAATAAATACAAACAGGAATGAGAAGGTAGTTCAGGAAATATAAGCAGATTAGATAAATGCTGTAGCCATGTTTGGGGTTATCATATAGAGTTTCAATTAATAACAGTGTGAATCACCACAGCAGAGTAGATGTGCCTGTGATCAGAAGGAATCTTCTCTTCCTGCAGTTTATAGGGAAGCAGTTCAGATTAAAAGTCAATATGGAATTTAGGTTCAGGATAAAAATTATTATAATTTGTATATGTACAACATAGTAACATGAATGTAATGGTCTGCTGGGTCTATAGAGAATTAATTAGGGAAAATGATCAGAACTTGAAAGTATAGAAAAATTAAACACCTACAGGAAGTATAAAGATTAGATTAGATTAGATTTTAGGGTCAGAAGGGACCTATTAGATCAGGGGTGGGCAAAATGCAGCCTACGGGCCAGATGCGCCCCACCAGGCCATTCTATCCAACCCGTGCAGCCCCTAAAAAATGTAGAAAATGAATATTTAGCTGCCCCTGGCTGCCTGTCATGTGGCCCTTGATGGCTTGCCAAAACTCTGTAAGCAGCTCTCCACCCGAAATAATTGCCCGCCCCTGTATTAGATCATCGAGTCCAACTCCCTGCCCTGGGCAGGAAAGAGTGCTGGGTTCAGATGACCCCAGCCAGGTATTTGTCCAATCTCCTCTTAAATATCTCTAAAGAAGGCGACAGCACCAGCTCCCTTGGAAGCAATATTCCATGTTTTGGCAACCCTCACAGTGAAGAATATTTCCCTGATGTCCAATCTAAATTTGCTCCCCTTCAGTTTGTGGCCATTGTTTCTAGTTACCCCGATGGGCGCCCTGGTAAACATCATATCCCCTATTTCCTGCTCCCCCCCACCCCACTGAGTTTGTAGATGGCCACAAGATCACCTCTCAGCCTTCTCCTGTGGAGGCTGACGAGAGTCAAAAGACTTCTTTTCTTCACCATTTCCCTTTAAGCAGAAGGCAAATAGTAGAACATTCAAAGTCTTTTTCATGTTCTTATAGATAGCTAAATCCTATGAAAAGAAGAAAGAGGGTAAAGAACAGAATCCATTTCTAAATGAGTATAAGGTACTGAATTAAGAGATGGCTTGAGCAAAAATGTCACTACTCATGGTGTATCAGTTTGCAAGGTAGCTATTGCTTTTCATGTACTGTGCACAGAGAAGCCTGAAATTCTGTTTCTGATATCATTAAGTTTGCCTGTGCCACTCTTGAGCCATGCCAGGCACTCTCATGCACCAAAGCTCAATATATTCCAAGTGATGTGTGACAGTTCAGTATTTATTATAAGGTGTGCAGCTTCTCCTGCTTATTACAGTTGTATAGTGGGCCAAAAACTGTTCCACTAAACCAAGACGTGGTTGCATGCCTTTATTGACGTTGCTAATGGTTCTCTTGTTTGATCATGTCAGCACCATACCAAGTCATAACAGAGTGGAAACATTTAATGCCTTGAGACCTGATCAAATTTCAGGTTTATGCTGTCTGCTTACCTGACAAATGTGGTATCAGATGTTAGCTTGTTAATCTCTGTTAAATGTGTTAGTCTCCCTCTTAAGAAACAAAATTGCTAACTGGAAATCATTTAGGCCACCTCCAGGAGTCATACATTGGCCAGTGTGTACAGAACATAAGAAATGGGCTGAAGCAGCATCCTCTCCCTTCCCTGACAGGCACAAGGAAGACTTAGAGAATAGGGCCTGTTTGGGGAGGGCCAAGCGCACTGCCTTCCATCACAGAGATAAAACTAGTATGCCACCCCTTTCCCTGCCACCTCAACACCTTTTGAGTAAGAAGAGGTTTGGCGCTGGCGAATTCCCTAATGGTAACATGGAAGCTATACTGTTGAGGGAGAGAATGGTATTGTAGTAAAATCTCTCCCACTTTTTTCCCCTTTTTGTAGTTCCATGACTTAACAACAGAGGTTATGAAGCTCATGGTGCTCCTTGTATATCCACAGTGGTATATTTTGAGACCTCACTCCCTAATTGGTCAGGAGAAGGGATCAAATTCAGCTTCCTTGCCCAGGAGTTCTTCAAATTGCTCCTGGGCAAGGAACTTCCCCATTTTAGAGAATGATTGCATCTTAGTTGCTAATACTAAGGTGGAGGGTCATGGGATATACCAGAAAGTTTCTACCAATTAAAAGAACTGGTCCCCCAATGCAGGCTCTAAGTCTGAATTTTCATCTATTGGATTGAGCTGTTGAAAAACAACAGTAAAAAGCCACAGATAGAGTTTGTACAAAGAATGTTACTGCTCTCACTGTCATCTTAGTAGGCACTCCAGTTTCAACAGAAAGCAGGTCAAAGTCCCTTTATATAGCCAACCACTGGATCCAAATATGAGAGCGATTACAATTTATTTTTAAAGGGAATATATGTATTCTTAGAAAATGGGCATCAGACTGACAGCACCAGAAAGTGCAATTCTTCATCCCCACTTCACCCCCATGTACACTGCTGTGGTAAGGCTTTCAGACATTTCTCTGCTAATAAACATTCTGTTCTGTTGCAACAATAGCAGGGATTGAAAAGGGACTTTAATCCCATTTTATCTTTGTCCCCACTGCCAAAACTGCCACAAAAATGGACAGGCAGACAACCATGTGCATACATATGGCGAGTAAATGTCGGCTAGAAACTAAATCAAGCCACCAAGCATTTGAGACAATAATCATTTTCATTCATTAGCAGCTGTTTTGGTCAAGGAAGTGACCTAAGGAGAAACAGTCCCTGATGAATTCAGTTCCTAGAGAGGCAGCTTTTTTAGGTGGTATCATAAATTCTATGATACGTACTTAAGGAAAAAAAACAGCATCATATCCCTGCTGTTTGTTATCAGAAAATACCATGGGGACCACAACTTTTGACGCCATTTCTCACTTCAGAAAAAAAATCAAAGTAGTTCCATAGTTTCATAGTTGGTAGGGTTGGAAGGGACCTGAGCAGATCATCTAGTCCAACCCCCTGCCATGGCAGGAAAAAGTACTGGGGTCAAATGACCCCAGCAAGGTGTTCATCTAGCCTCCTCTTAAAGACCCCCAGGGTAGGAGCCAGCACCACTTCTCTTGGAAGTTGGTTCCGGATCCTAGCCACCCTGACTGTGAAGTAGCGCCTCCTGATGTGTAGTCTAAGTATTTCTTAGTTATCTAGAGTTGAGGGGCATCAAAGCACACGATCATTGGAAAGGATGGGGAAAGGCACAGCATTTGAAGTGTTGCATGTTCTATGGCTGAAAATGTTTAATGCCCCCCTGCTGCCTGTGCACATTCTGTCAGATGTCAGGTTCATTGACATCCCCCCCAATGTGGAAATCAAGTTACGACACGCCTGCATGACAGCCACTTGTTAAAGTCCTGTGACAGACCTGTGATCATGTTTAGAACTCCTCCACACTCCTCACCCCTTTACAACTTTCCAGCCCTTAAGCTAATGGGGGCCAACTTTTTTAGCAGGTGTGCCACAAATTAGCCCCATGCTCACTTCGGCTCCCATACCACTCTCCTTCTGCTACCTGATCATCTGTTCTGCTTTCTGCTCCCTGCCCTATTTGCCACTGTGCTAACAGTACCCTCTTCAATCTGCCAGGTACACACACAGACTGCTCATGTCACTTATGGCATACATGTCGTAAGCCATCTTCATATTATAAAGTCAGTAATGGTAGTATTGGTACAATTCAGGTATTTACCATCTCTTCTCTTAGAGATGTATAGCTTTAAAAGGCATCTAGATTAAAAATAAATAACTCCATATATTTACATTCAAGATACTGCCAAGCAAATTCCATCAGACTAAAACTTCAGTGCAGTCAAACATTCACAAACCAAATGTCGCCATGCACTGGCCTTTAGATGAAATAATTACAAAATAGTCCAGCCCACATATTATGTTCTTGCTTACTTTGTACAATTCAAGCTGAGTTATTTTTTTTCCTTGCTAACAAGAACTCTTCTGCTTTTGGGTTCTTGTCTAACTAATCATAATATTTGTATCAATGTGGTCAGTGCTTTTTAAGCCCTATCAGTGGTCATCCTTTCCTTACTTGCTTCATACAAGAGTGGAGATGAGTCCAAACAGATCTCAGAACAACATCCATTCAAATTCCTGGAGGCAGGGAGGAGTTCAAATTGAAACCTGCATATATGGAATCTTTTTGATAGCTGTGGTTGCATATCAGATTTGATATTTGGGAATTACTTATTTTCAGGTTTATGGCTCATGTTCAAAGTAAACTAGACAGGTGGCCAGGTAATTTTGAGTGGTAGCTTCTACCCAAACCCCACACCTTAACAACTGGAGGACTGCTCAAAGGCGTCTCAAGTGTGACCAAGAACAAGAGCTGTCACTCTAGCACAGCTCTTTCCCTGAAAGACCTTACCTAGAAGCAAAGAGAGCTTTGGTGAATGTAGGATGTGGCCCATTAATGGAATGTATTGTTTGGGATGTAACAAATCTCTTGAGTGTCACACTTGGGATGCAACACATTAGCGCAGGTTTTCCATCAAAAGTCTGACAGTCAGGAGCCGACAGTCAGGAGCCAAAGACCTACTCAGGAATTAGGGGACTGTGGACAAGGGTAAACAGGAACCAAAATCAGAACCAGGATCAGGAAACCAAGCATCAAGGTCCAAAGTCAAGAGACTAAGGAGCAAAGAAAGAAACACACCAGATTTCTGCAGACGATTGCCATGGGTGGGTTTAAAGGGTGCTGACAGAAGTGACGTTTTGTTGTGCAATTGGTCCTTTGAAAGTGCTCTACAGCTATGCCTTGGCAGAAGTGTACAGCTGCACAGCGCTTTAAAAGTGCCCAGTTGCACAACAGATTAACCCTCATAACATGAGATTTAAAATGAAAGTGCTCCAAAGCAGGGTACCTTCCTTAACTTCTGTCAGTCCCTACCAGGAGCAGGGCTGCACCAGCCCAACCCCACACCCAGTGCTGTCTTCCAAATGGGAGGGGGGGAAAGGAGGAGAGGGAGCTTGGGCTGGGGTTTACCCAGCCTCTACTGGAGGTTGGGGCAGTAGCACTGGAACCCCTGAGGTGGTGGGGCTCCAATCCACCCACCCCACCCTCCAGCCAGAGCTCCCTCCCCTCTTTTCTCCCCCTCCCATTCTGAAGACAGCACGAGAGCTGAGGGGGAGGAGGAGGGAGGGTAGGGCTAGGGGGGAGAGGCTGCAGATGTGCAGCTGGCTCCAATGTGGAGCTCAATCCCCCCTCTCCCACCGCAACCCAACAGAGAAGGTCTGTTGGATCAAGGGAAAATTGCTGTAACTCATGGTACTTTCTGTGAAGTGCCATGAGTTACAGCAGGGAGCTGCATGTCTGTCAGCATCCAAAAAGACCTGTTGGGTCCCATTCAGCCGATTAGGCTACAGGCATGTAAAGAGGAGTCATCCAATCTGCACAAGGCAAGTCATCACACTGGGCATATCTACATATGAATTTAAGTGGGCTTAAATTTAATGTGCATTAAGTTAATGCACATTAAGCATTTTTTGCCAGTACCAGGGCCAGGTGTCTCCACATGGTGGGACTTGGGACTAGCTTGAGTCCCAAGTTGCTCCAGTCCTGCCATGTGCTCCTGTGGCCCCCGGCGGGGATCTCCAGCCTCTGGCCACATGGCTACTAGCACTTGGCAGCCATGCTGAAGGCACAGCTGGCTGCCAGCACTTGGCATCAGACCTCCTCCCATGCCTCCTGTCATGTCTGCTCCCACACTGCCCAGTTCTCAACTACCACTAGCAGCCACTGAAGCAGGAGGACCCCCTATAGGGTCCTCCTGCATTACCCAGATCAATCACAGAGAACCATTTAGAGCCAGCTGCTACCTCTGCTAATATCTCATTGTATTTAACTACTAGAGAGGTTGCTGAAGGGGTAGCTGCATTTAAGGCATGGAAATCTATTGTCGTTCTTTAAGTGATCCTGTCCTCTTTTAGGACTGGCTACACTGGTGAACTGCAAATACTTTGCATAGGCACAAGCATTCCTCGTTACAAGAGACAGGCAGGTATTTTTAATGCCTTCCTCTGCTGCAGCTGGGTATTTATATTGCCTTTGAGGAGGGGGATCTTTTCCTTCAATCAAAAGCTCAGCATTTATTTTTCCACACTCCGCCTTATTTTTAGTCCACACACTGGGAAATTCCTGTACCTATGGATCACTAACGGAGGTTAGGGTGGCGGTTGGTACCTTTATGGCAGCACAATGATGCACAACAGAGTTCTCTGCAGGTCCTCCTTTTAACTTCCATAACACCCCATTAGCTAGACCTACAGCTAGCTGAAATGCCTGGAGGCAAGGAACTTGTAGGATTCCCTTCTCATTTCCCTCATGAGCACAGCATTCTACTTGTCCTTGTAAGCTGTCAATTTGTAAGGGAACATCCTGCCAGACTGGAGCTTCCTGAATTTCTCCCCCATATCCACTGAACTGAACATGTTTAGTGGTGGGTCTCCCTCCAGAGATCCACAAGGAACTTAGAATATCGACTGATGCTCCAGTGTCCACTAGCAATTGGGCTAACATCCCTGGGCTCCCCACTGTAGTCCTCACAGTGGGTCTCCCCCATACAGCACACTGAAGTCTTGTGACCAGTTGGGGAAGTCCGAGGAGAACTGGACACCCCTACTGATTGGCAGACTCCCTCGGGAACCTCCACTCAGGAGAGGAGACAGGAATCTGGCATTGACAGGGAGTGGGTATGAGGGATGTACTCCATACCCAGGCAGTGTGCCGAAGGGGTGCTCCCTGCATTAACTCTGCTCTCCACATGGCCTGGGACAAAGCATTAATCAGGATACTAATGGGTTGGCAATCACATTTTTCCATATTCTCCCCTAAATTCACCAGCTCCTTCCAAATAATTTCCCTAAGGGTCTCCTTGAGTTGTCATTGCCCAGGGTTGTGAGAGGAAGTGGGGTTAGAATTGGGAGGGTGACAGGCAGAGTGAGGACCATTATTAGCAAAGGTGATAGCCTGCACAGGCTCTGATGTAATCTTTTTGCCTGCTTGTCTTTTTAAAACACCAGTCTCTCTCAGCACATCTCCTGCCTGTTTGATTTTTGCCACTAGTTCATTCCAGGTTATGTGTTCTAAATCCACAGGCTCCATGGTCATTTTTGTCTGAGAATTTAACCCTGCATAGGTGCTCTGTATCAGTTCAGGTCCCTGATAATGGGAAGTGATAATCCCATTCTCTTCTTTCTGGGGTAATGAATCAGAGAGAGCTGCCAGCATTTTCTTTTGTATTAGGTAAGTTTCTGAGGTTTCTCCTGGCTTCTGCTCCTCCATTATATACAGTTTCTTACTCCTCCCTACTTCCACAGGTAAGCTCCTAACTCAGTGGCAGGGGCCGTTCAAAATAACCCAGAAGGTTGGGCCAGTGGACTACGAGGTATACCGGCCATGTCACCTGTGAGAAAAACAAATCTACCATGTTAACCTTCTCTGGGAATGGCAAGAGCCTGAGAGGTGGGCCGCCTTTACTGACGCTGACAATGAAGACCTGGGGCTGGGGGACCAAGTGGGGGGACCCAGCTCAGGATAGGGAAAGAGTTTCTCAGAGGCAGGAAGCCTGAGCCTTGGTCACCGAGTACCAGGACATGTTCTGCAAAGAACCCGGGTGGGTCTGGGGCACCTTCCATGCCATAAAAACCCTGCCCAGGGCAATAGTGTGAGAGAGGTGGCGACCACTGCCCCACCACCTGCTAGAGGTGGGCTGTAAGGAGATCGATGGGATGTTGGAACAAGGGGTCATACACCCGTCAAGGAGTCCCTGGAGGAGCCCTCTGGTCCCAGTGCATAAGCCTGACGGATCCTTGAGGCTGTGTGTGGACTACAGGTGGCTGAATGCCATGGCAGTCTTCAGTGTGTTCCCGATGCCCCACGTGGTGGAGTTAGTAGAGCGTATCGGGAGTGCTCAATACATCCCAACCCTTGACCTCAGAAAGGGTTACTGGCAGATCCCTGTAGCCAAGGAAGACCAACCGAAGATGGCCTTTGGAACCCCTTGGGGACTCTACGAGTTTGTACGGATGCCATTTGGCTCCATGGTGCAGCCATAACATTTCAGCACTTCATGGACCGAGTCTTAGCACCCCACGCTGAATGCACTGTGGCGTGTATAGACAACATCGTTGTGTTCTCACAAACCTGGGCTCAGCCTAGGAGGTTGAATTGAGGTGAGCCGGGCTAACAGCAAACCCATGAAAATGCACCTTAGCCCAGAAGGAAACCAAATACCTGGGGTTTTTGGTTGGAAGAGGCAAGATTGGCAGACAAAGTGGAGACAATCTGTGGATTTGCCACCCCCCAAAACTGCCGTCAGCTCAGAATTTTCCTAGGTCTGACCAACTACTACTGCCGGTTTGTACCCTGTTTCTCAGAGCTGGTTGCGCCCCTGTCGGAGGCTCTTAAAGGACGGAAAACAGGGGTTGTAAGATGGACAGAAGAAATGTTCTGGAATTCTGAACTGCTGAAAAAGGCTTTGTGCGAGGAGGTTCTAATACACGCACCTACTTTCAGAAATCTTTTGTCTTACAGACAGATGCCTCAGCGACAGCAATCAGGGCCGTTCTCACCCAGGAGGAAGAGGGGGCAGAGAGATTGGTTGCCTACGCCAGCTGCAAACTGCTATCGGCAGAGACGAGGTACACGACAATTGAGCACAAATATCTGGTGATTCGGTGGGCAGTGGATCATTTCAGATATTACCTGATGGGTAGAGAGTTCAAACTGGTGACAGACCATGCCCCCCTAAGATGGCTAATTACGGCTAAGAAAGACAACACCTGAACCACATGGTGGGCCTTGGCTCTTCAACCGTATGAATTTCATATAGTACACTGGCCAGGAAAATCTAACGTGGTGGTCGATTTTCTGTCCAGGTGTGCAGATAAGGCCTGGGCCAGCGACCCAAAAAGCCCAACTGAGGGGACCACCAACCTGCCAGGAATGGCCCAAAGGTGGGACACCAAAGTGCCCCAAGGCAACTTAAAGGGGGGTTGTGTCCCAGGAATGCAGGGAAGGGGAAGCCAAAGGGGAAGCCTCAGCCAGAGGCAGACCCCAGGGGGAAGTAAAAAGTAACCTACCTGTTGCAGGAGACCAGGGTAGCGGAGAAATGCTCTAGGGAAAACTGCTTATGCGGTTTATCAGCTCCGTTTATCTGCAGCTGGAGCCAGGTGACATCAGGAAAAGACATCACCTGGCGAAGATAAAAACCAGCCCTGCAAGCGCAAGTGGGCACGCGAGGAATGTGGAAGGAGCAGTGGGGAACTGCGAGGTGGGACGTGCCCAGTCGCTGTGGGCGACAGCTGCGGTGGTGGCAGAGGGAGCCGCGGAGGATCCTCCTGCCAGGGAAGGCCAGCGAGGATCAAAGGAGCCAGCAGGGAGGCTGGCAGCAGCAGCAGCAGCAGCAGCAGCAGCAGCAGCAGAGGGAGCTGAGGAGGATCTCCATGCTGGGGAAGACCAGTGAAGATCATAGGAGCTGGGAGCAAAGCCAGTGGCGGCCATAGGCATGGAGAAAGGGGAAATCCCTGCACTTGGAGAATCCGGTGGGGAACAGGTAAACCAGCAGGGGAGCGGTAGGTGCCACAGTTTGGGGAGAGGCGGATCCCAGAGGGGTTCAGATAGACCCGAGCCAGGGCGGAGGTGTGGATCCCAGGCCAGGGGACGCAGTGGTCTAGGAGTGAAAGGGGACACAGGGCTTCCCACCTCATGGGTGCCCCTCTTTGCTTTGCTTTCCCTTTTCGTCTCTCACCTGTGGCGTTTCTTTTCTTTTTTGGAGTTTCTTTTGGGTTTTTGTTACACCGAGAGTTCCCGTTGTGCAGGGCTTCTCTAGGATGAGCAGTCAGCTCATGCTTTTCTTTCTTAGTTGGATTTAATTATGGTCCAGGTCTAGAGCAGGGTAGCTTGGCCCCTTTTCCAGGCTTGGGGAATTAGGGGCGTCCCTCGGAGATGGGAGCCCACGCGAGAATGCGGCATCAGCCAAACAACATCTGTCGGGGAGTGTGTGGGACATCAAGAGGGATGGTGCCAAGGACCGAGTATCACCAGGCCCTCCAGCGTTAGCTGGAGTCCAGGGGCTGGCCTGTAGAGTGGGACAAGGGAACCAGGGAGGACATCCAGAGGGGCCAGTCGAAAAGATCCTTAGGACCGTCTCATTGGGTGGCACATGGCTGGGGTGTAGGGAAGGTTGGAGCCCCGTAGGCATCTGCCGAGACCCACGACAACTCTGGAGGCATCCTCTGAGGGGACCCCCTCCACTGAAGTTCCATCCGAAGTCGTGGCAGGTGAGTTTGGGGGCCATCCTGAGAGTCATCAGGGAGTCCTCTGGGGTCTGCATGAGAGTCCCAGTCTAGTTAACCTAGCAGCCCAGGTGAAGGCAGCCCGGGATCAAGTCATTGAATGGAGGTGGGCACACTGCCTATAAGTATATAAAGGAGTGTACATCAGGATCTGGGGGAATGCCTGTTCACCAAAGTGCCCCATGGGATGACAAGGTCAAACTGTTGCAAACTCCTCCAAGACTGTTTTAGGCTGGACATAAGGAAGAACTTCTTTACTGTCTGAGCCCCCAAGGCCTGGAACAGACTGCCACCAGAGGTGGTGCAAGCACCTACTTTGGACTCCTTTAAGAGTCAATTGGATATTTATCTTGCTGGGATCCTGTGACTCCAGCTGACTTCCTGCCCCTGGGGCGGGGGGCTGGACTCGATCTTCTGAGGTCCCTTCCAGCCCTAATGTCTATGAAATCTATGAAATCAGCAAAGAGGTACATTTGCCAAATTCGAGTCAGCCACGCAATGCCAGTATCACGATTCAGTGGTCCCAGTCTTTCAGCAGTAGCCTTGGCTTGACTAGGGCACCATCTCACTATGTCTGTGACCAGCTCCTTTGTGGGAAGATCAGTTCCTGCAATTAGGTGAATAACCTCCCTGATGGAAACAGGGACAACATTATGCATGTGGGGCCAATCGGGGTTGAATGGGCTTTTGGGGACAGCATCAGAGGGTATTGCTATTTTCCCAGGGGATTCAAAGTCACAATCCTCTCTCAACCTTATAGCTGCTGCCACCCCCTTATAAGCACTAAGTTGGGCATGCAATTTACTAATCTCTGCCTCACACTTCCGATGGCTTTCTGCTCCTTTGCTGCCTTGTTTTCATCTGCCAGGAAATGAGTTGCAGCTCTTGCTTCTGCCAACAACACTTTTGTGTGTGTTAATTCTTCCCTATACTGTTCTGCAGTCCTGCTTGCCTTGTCTCTCTCTTCCTGTATATCTCTAAGTAGAGTCACCAGTTCAAGTGTTTCTGCTATAAAGTCACATCTGTTCTTCTCACATTCTTTTAAACACTGTTGTAACTGCTCTCTCTCTCAAGCTCCAGTTCCTGCTTCCCCTTTAACATTTCAATCATTTCCAAACATGCATAAAACAATGCCCAGGCAGCAGCTGCATCTTTTGCACTACCAAGTGGCTTAAGGGTGGTGCAATACCGTTCAAAACTCAAACCTGCCTCAGTCGGGAGAGTCTTCCCCTTGAAGCACCCTCTTTCCCAGGGGCATTTCCTCTTCTTCATTACCCACCTCTCTAACCTTCAGGGTTTCTCTTGCCTCAGGCAAGCAGCTAAAGGGGTTTTTCCACATATCTCCATT
The DNA here is from genome assembly GCF_001723895.1 of Crocodylus porosus. Lineage (NCBI taxonomy): Eukaryota > Metazoa > Chordata > Crocodylia > Crocodylidae > Crocodylus > Crocodylus porosus. Next base: position 52,005,385 of record NW_017728943.1, on the reverse strand, counting down.
TCCCTTATCATACTAATGATCACTATGAAAAAGCCTCTTTTACACAGCCACTCAGATCTCATGCTGACACAGTATTACTCTAAAATCTTAGTTCTGTATCCCAACTCTTAACTCTTTATGGCATGGTCTTAAAGTTATTCCAGCACAATTCCTAACTTAAAAGTTACAGGAATTTACCAAATAGTCTATGAAAGTGGGATCTCGCTAAAGGAGCTTGGTCTGATAAGAAAGAAAAGAGAGGGGAAAAAAAGGAAGAGAAAGCTGTCTTAGGCCTGTGCCTCATTTTCCCCACTCTGCAGCAACTACTCAACAATTACCATGTGATTAAAGTCATGTGCTGCCCGCATTCTCCACCAATTTGTTACCAGATTTACCTGTCACTTTGGGGTATGCTTATTTATTAGGGGTATGTTTCTGCAGTCTCTGTAATGTGATCAATATGCTGTGTGTGTTACTTGTGTTTCTATATGGAACTGTATCTCTCCCTTTTGCAAGTCGTCACCCCCAGCGGAGCTATCTTGCAGGACTCAATTTCAATGGGGCTGGCCACCAAATCAGTCAAATACATACACACACACACAGATTAATGTGACATGCCTGACCTGGCCGGGTTGATCAGCATGTACAGGCTGACACCCTCATATGCCAGGAATCAGTTAATTAAGGTAACAATAAAATGCAGTCAGACAAGCACATAGGTGAACAGAATACCTCTGAATCAGGGTGGGTGTCCAGCTGACATCCTCATGGGCCAGCATTCAGTTAATTATGGCATTGTCTGAGCCAAACTGGGTCAATCAGCCTATACAAGCTGATCCCCTTATGTGTCTCAAAATTAGCATGTCCCAATCTTTTGCCCTAACTGTCTTAGTAGTGTTAGCCTCTTGATGAGCAAACACTGCAGTGTTTTTGGGCTTTACAGGGATATTTGGCTTAGGTAAGAGAAGCGTTGCTGCACAGCAAATGGGGAAGGGGAAGCAGAGAAGGAAAAATACACCCGGTTAGTACCAGTTTGACTATAAAAGTGATTTATTATTAAGTACATGAAATTTATGATGGTACTAGCAATAATAGCCATGCAAGGAAAAGCAAAGAAAAACTATTACAATATTGTCCTTGTTCAATTGAATATGTGGGAAAACCTAGCTCAAGCTTAACTAATAAAATTCAGGTTCAGAAAGCTATGCCTAGAGAGAAAAAGAGAGAGCACGAGCTGGGATCTCACCATTCCAGGGCACTTGCATGTTTTGTTGACAGACAAAGTTCCTAGCACAATCACTGAAGGTTAAACATGAGATGAAACGAGATGATCTGTTTATCCCAGCTTCTCGAGAACAACAGCGGATAGTGTCAGAGAGATTTCTCTCTCTTAAAGAACACTGTTTGCTGCTTTCTTATACTCTTAGTCCAGCCTCTTCAAAGCATTCTTTTCATTGTGTAAATCAAGAGAGTCCCAAGCTGGAATTGACGGGGAAAATCATGTTACTTAAACAGCTTCAATTTAAATGAATTATCTTTTTCAGTGACAAGGGGTTATCTGGTTTGGAACTTCGCAAGAAACTAATTAACAACCAGGAAAACATAAGGTTTTAAGGAATAACCAGACACCTAGGAGCCAGCTTGAAAGTATTATGAATATAGAAGATAAACTGGAAGGGATACCGCTTTATTTCTTCTCAGATGGCCTAGCTATGCTTGCACTGTGAAGTTAGCATCAGTGTTTTGTATTTTACTTGCTGTGAATAAGTTTCAACTTAGCAGGACTTTAAGAGCTGACTGTAGTCTTTTACTGGTGCCTTGATTTGGTCTGTTTTCTAAAACAGGAAATCCCAAGGGCACATGGAACATACTTAAGGGGATTATTTGGAGTATTCATAAACTTTGTGGGGAGGGCTTTCCACCAGTCATCCCAGGAAAAGTATGACAGCATTTGTGGTCAGGGTTCCAACAGGCTGGACATTGTGATGAACCCTTACCCATTGTTCAAGTGTCTGACTTGGTCTCTTGCTTCAGCATCCCCTAACCCGGTGACCAAGTTTTAGTCAATTAAGTTTAAATTGGGCTCCCATACTGGGACCAGGGAATGTATGGCCTGAGATGCCTATTAAACTTTTCTTAGTTCTGGTTAGGTGAGGTGTGTGTGTGTGTGGGGGGGGGGGGACAGTTGAGAAAAAGTCCTTTGTAAGTCTAGCAAGCTAAATGCCAGGAACCCAGGTTTGTATTCCAATCTTGGATCCACCCACATTATGCTCTGCCTCATTGGGACAGATGCATTCTGTCTGATCCAATTCAATGACTGCTTCTTAATTGTGACATTGTTGGCGTAACATCTAGGGTACTGCTGAGTACTTTATGGATGATCAACAGGTGTTAACCAGGATCTCTGTGACAGGTAACACAGGGATCTGCATGTGAGTAGATCCAAGATTGAAACACAAAGCTGGGTTCCTGGCACCCAGCAGGAACCCACATCATGCTCTGGAACCCTCAGGAACACAAAGCTGACAGGGAACACTGGGATCCTGGCTTTCTTTGATAAAAAAAAAATCCACAATTTTCATTTTAAAAAAATGTAACCTCAAATCCACATTTTTCCATGAAAATGAAACACCACTAATTTATAGATATAGAAATATATATATATATATAGAGTGGTGTTTCATTTTAGATCCAGGAAACATGTAGATTTAGGGTTACTTTTTTTTTTAACTGAACATTAGGGATTTTTTTTTAAATCAGAGAAAACCAGGGTCCCTGGTAATTATAAACAATTCCATGCATACTATTAACTTTGGATTTATTTAGTATTGCATTTCATAGCAGTTCAACCTTAGCATTCTTCTTTTACTATGATAGCTTACATAAACTCTCTGAGTTTATTCCCTCAGCACCATCCTTTTTCCCTGGGGAAAATAAAATTATTGATAAAATATGCCATATATCAGGGGTCAGCAACCCCTGGCACACATGCCAGAGCATGGAACACAAAGGCAGGCGACAGGGAAGGGGCTGGAGCTGCACTGCCGCAACAAGTATCAGGCCCCTTGCAGTTTCTCCACCATCTTCCCTAGCCCACCAACATCTTGCAAGTTGAGGGTGGGGTGTTTTGGGCACTGTGCCCATAAACATTGCTGACCACTGTTATATAGTCTTTCAGACTTCAAAGTCCTGGTTGCTTGGAAATCAGAGTACATTTCATATTTTGATGTGACATGGATAAGTACAACCAGATCCCAGATGCCATTCCCGAGTTCTTGATCTGACCGTACAATTTCACACCTCTAACACCTGTTAATCATGAATAAAGTACTCAGCAGTATGCTAGGAGTTATGTCAACAGTGTCACAATTAAAGAGCAGTCATTGAATTAGATCAGACAGAATGCATCTGTCCCAATGAAGCAGAGCATAATATGGGTGGATCCAAGATTGGGGCAAAAGGGCGCTGAGGTTACTTATCAGCTTCTGCTGGACGTGCATATGTGCCACGAGCTCTGCGATCACCAGCTGATTGGCTCAGGCTCTGGCAAGACCCCTACTTTCATACAGTTCCAGAGTCCAAGGGATAAGCACTGTCACTTATTTGCCTGCCCGTCCTCCCTCCCCCAACCCTTGCTGAATTCAGCAGCAGGGGAAAAGAGATGAGGGAAGAGGGGACATTTAGTGTATCTGTGGAGTTCTTGTCCAGAGAGATCATGCAGGGAAGAAGGGAACCATCTGTATTAACAACCACTAACTAACCTTAACACTAAGCAGAACAGCAGGCAGAAACACAAGATAATGAAGTTTGGGCAACACCCAAACACTGAGGCCATGAAAATAACTTGCAGCCACTTTGAGAAGGAATCAGTGACAATAAAGAATATCTGGCCTTGGAAAGGGCCAGCAAAATCTATGTACAGATGAGACCATAGTACTTCCCACCATGAACAGCGCATGCCCCCAGTGGCTGGGAGGGCACAGTGGTTGTGGGAGCATGGCGGTGGTGGCAGGAGCAGCAGGAGTGCAGCAGCAGTAAACGTGGAGCCCCCGCAGATGCTGTCAGTGGGGGTTGGGGGCCAGCACCAACCAGCAATTGGTGACCAACCGCAGATGCTGCCAGCAGCATCAGTGGTGGCCAATGGCTATCGCGGACTGCCCACAGATGCCGCTGGTGGTGTTGGTGGCCGGGTGGTGAGCAGCAACTGCCTGGAAGCACTGCATCTTTGTGTCAGCATCGCCTTTTTGTAGGGGGTATACTGCCACACTCAGGGACAGTAAACCCTTAACACTAAGCAGAACAGCAAGCAGAAACACAAAATAATGCAATTTGGGCAGCACCACTGCTGATGGAATTCAAAACACATATACAGACACTCAATATAAAACAGGACAAGTGGTGGCAGCACTCATCCCATAAGCCCCAGAGCTGCATGACAGCAGGGTCTTCAGCCAGAGCTCATGCTGATCAGCTGATGAATTCAGAGAGCTCATGGCACATGAGGAGCTCTAGCAGGAGCTGTTCAGACATGCTGGAGAGCTCAGAGAGCAAATTGTTTGTGGGCCACACAGCCTAAGGGGGATACAGCTGGGTCATGCCCCCCACTCTGGATCCATTCCCAGACTATTATGAAAAATTCCACCCCAAACACTTGATATGTGGAATAGACTGCACACACGAGACAGGAAGAAAATGAGTCCTCCCTATGTGTAGGATCAACTGGGCCATAGGCAGTCACTCAGCAAATTACCATGGGCAGGCTGCAGTCACACTAGGCATCAGTCAAAATCCAGGTCTTCAGGCCAAGGGTTGAGGCAGTATCATGATCAGGGAGGAAGGAGGATCAGAGCTGGCAGGTCCAAACAGAGCAGGAGCAGGTACTATGGTAAGGCTGGGAGCAGAAATGGCAAACAACCCAAGTCGAACACACACAAAAACTGTTTCTGTGACAAGTCTCACGGAGAGTAAAAGGGGTTTTATAGTCCTCCTGTCAGTGGCTTGCAGTGCCTATAGGTTTCCCCATGTCACCCGACTCCTCCCTAATATCCCCATGGGAGGAAATGGCCTGGGTTGGGGCTAGTGTCTTACTAGCTGTGTAGTGGTGTTGAGGACTGAACCTCTGGCTGCCCCAGGTTTGAATCTTCATGGTACTAACAATACATGTGCTAGCTGCAGGTGCCATCTTTGTTTTCCTAAGCATAAAATCCCCCTCCATGCAGTGTGAGTCACTCAAACAGGATGGGGAATACAATCATCCTTAAAACCTTTTGCAACAGTATACATGCTGGTGGATTCCCTCAGCATGCTGACTTGTCTAGGCAGTGAGGTAGAATGCCATTTCTGTCTCTCCCCAAAAACTCAGCTGTGTGACAATTTGGTTAGCATAGTCCCAGCAGAAGGCAGACATCCCATGGGCTCCTTAGGTAACCCTGAGTATTGTAACCTGAGCTGGATACATTCCTGCAGCAGTGGGATAACCTGCTCCCTCTGCCTATGTGACTGGCATCACATACCTAGGTGAGGGTCTTAGGATCCCTATTGTTCTGAGCAATGCCAGTCTACCTGGCAGCCAGTGATGCATCTCAAATTAGTTGGCTGGCAGCCAACAGGTGCTGGCCTCCATTGGACCAGGTAAATGAGGTCATCTGAAACTTGCTTTCTATCCGGAAACTCATGATCAGGGAACTGCCTGCCTCCAGATGATACTTGTGAGTAAGCTACCTGAGAGCTAACTAGATATGTAGCTTGCAGTAACTCAGATGCATGATCAAAGACTATCCAGCCACCCTGTTTGCTCTATGGGATTTTCTGATATCACTCTACTCTGTACCCTATTCAAAACCTACTCTTTGTAGCCAATACATTTCTCCTTTGTACCTAGCATGGGAGAGGGGCTAGATTATACCTTGGGATCCCCTTGGTTTGGCTGACTAAGGGAGACCATTATTTGTGCTTCAGACTGAAGGAAGCACCCCAAATTCTTGAAGTGGGTTGAGTACCCTCAAGGTCTACTAGGCCTGTGTTTCCCATGGGGCACAGAACCAGGATCAGTCCAGACCCTGGGTGGTTGTAACGTTACCCCCAGGCTAGCAGGTGTGCTCCAGGAAGGGGGTTCGCCAGATGTGAGGCGCCCCCAGGGAGGCACTCGGAGCCTGGAAGGTGGTCGGATGCAGTGAGGTGGGTGGCTCAGCGCAGGAGCACCCCCTACTGGCCCACGACAGGCAGCACTGCAGGAGTAGTTTTATTTTTCTGAGATTGGTTAGTCAGAAAGACTAAGACTCTGTGTTAGGGACCATGGTATGAGAGATCAGGGAAGCTTATCTGAGAATAGGGCAAAGTCCAGGAAACGGGTTCATCATAACTTGGGTGCCAAAGCTGTAATCAGGATGAGCTGGGTGCCAAAGCTGGAGTTTCATGTGCTTTGTGTGTAAACATGTTGAGAACCACAGTTTTAAAGGCTGGATGTAGGCGGGGAGGGGAGAAGAAGGGGGAGGCTGTTTCCTGCAGCCTCAGGGACTGGTTGCCCTGATTACTCCATTTGGACTGACTGGGCCCAGGGCATTGATCTGAGCTTGTTGCCAGTAGGGTCTGTTTCCCTGCAGCTTCAGGAAATTGATTGCCCTGATCATTTGATTGGGATTGGCTGGGTCCTGATCTGAGCGCATTACGTCTTTCTCCTTAGATCTGATTTTGGTTCCTAATTTTGCTACAAACTTCCTATTTACGTACCTTAAGTAACTTTTTTACTCACTCCTTCCTCCTTTATTGACTTCTTCTGCAAAATATCAATGTTGTTGCAGTCTTATACTGCACTTTCGGTTGGTACTGCATGAAAGACACAGGCCAAGAAAAGGGGGTTAAAAACAGTTTTAAGCAACTTTTAGCCTTCATAAATAAAAGCAGCCTCCTATTATAATTCACAACTGCTTCCCAATTTGCTTGGGGAGCGCTCTGCAGACCATTACAGCACAGCATCCTATTGTGCTGTCCTTGTGGCTCTGCTTGCTGAACTGGGGTTTGAAAGCATACTGATTTACAATTATTTATGACCATCTATTATACTACGAGAAATCTGCCTTGTCTCTTTCCAATATAGTTGGGCTCTATGTAGTACTATCACTGTGTGGAAGGGCCAGATTAAGAGGGTGAATATCTCCTAGTGGTATTTGCTATTTGCTTCCTAGATTTCTGGTGTGGCAATTCACTGCATAAAATCTAAAGATTGGTATCCAAACTCTGGCCTTGTTTAGTCTTGGTCACCTCTTTACTAAGCTCAAACACATATGTAGTAGTTCCTCATTTCAGAAGCACTCTTTGCATACATTTAGTACAAAGGAAAGCAACAGTAACTGCACTGTCATAACTGCCAAAATATATATTTTATTTGCTTTCTGACCCATTCCCTTAACTTGCCAGAAATGTGGATAGGATAACTAGACCCAAGTGTGAATGGCACTTGCTGAAAAAAGAATTTTGTATTGTGGCACATGGAAGTTCACAGACCAAATAAAACTTGGCATTGTAATTGGAAATCAATGGACTGCAAAATTGTGTTTGTTCTAGTTGGGTAGAACACTTGCTGAGTTACAAACTGTTCATTTTAGAGGATGTGTTTGCTTTATTTGTACTGTAATTTCGAGGACAATTGCATAATAAGATTTAGGGTGAACTTACAAATTACATTTAAACCATACTAAGGGCACTTAAAACATGATCATATGCACATTAAAGCTTGTTAACTTGAGCTAAGTTCCCTCTGAGCATTTCAAAGTTACACCACTTCAGGTCAGGTTTAACTGAGTGCATTTACATGTGCTGTTTGAGCCAGAAGAAACTGCTCCTGGATGTAGGGTCTACATGTGCACCCAGGACAGCAACAATTTAAGCCAGGGTGGAGCAGGCCCCTAGCTGGCTAGGCTGACCAGGCACAATTTGTGCTCGCGGTCAGCATTCACACATGCATTTCAGTGCAGTAAATTACTGTGCTGTAAGATAGTAGCATCCCTAACAGAGCCACCCATGGCTCTGTCCCACTGCTCATGCCCTGGCCCCAGGCCCCATGCACTGCTTATGCCCTGGCTGGGCAACACCCTCTGCCTTAATCCCTGCCCCACTCCCACCCTCACCATAGGGGCTTCAATCTCCCACCCTCCTCCATGCTCCCTCCAGTCCCCATAGATTTACCTACAGGGAGCTGCTCTCTATGCTGCCAAGCTCTTTCCCAGCCATATGCATGTGTGCAGGCATGCACATACACGTGGTGCCCCCTCCATCCTGCTCCCAGGAGCCTCAAGCAGCCCCTTGCAGGCTGACATGCTGCCAACTTGCAAGGGTAAACACAGACCCTTGCACAATGCTGCAAACATAGGACAAATGCTGTTCCAGAGTCATGCAGCCCAGGACTGGGACTTGATGGATCCCATTCTGTGACTGTCTCACCCAATTAGGGATGGGTGGTCACCCTAGGTGGAGTTAATTTACTGCCCCCTACTACCACCACACATGTAGACAGTGACGCTTTACTGCAGAGCTAACTAGTCTATACTGCAGTAAAGCACACATGTAGATGTATCCACTTTGGGCTGTGCTACCTAACTTGTGTTAAGATAACTTCATTCTGCTCCACGGAGATAAAATGAGCAATGTCTAGTCCTCCAGGATCCCAGAATACACTGCTCCCAGTCCCTCACCACCCAGATCAGGGATAAAGCCCAAGTATCCTGACTTCTTGCCACACCCCTGCTTGCCAGCCGTCTAGTGGCAAGTTAGAGCTGTGCAAGCAAGAAATGGTATTAACCTTTAATATGCGACTGCTCACAGCATGTTACAACTTTAACACTGCTTAACACTCCACAGATTTAGTATGGCCAAAGTAATAATATGTAACCTCACCCTGAGAAATATCCATTTTGAAAGCAAATGATGAAAATTAACAAATAAATCTCATATTGCTCTATAAGGCCCAAATATTGTCCCCTTTTGTAGGTGGGAAAGCTAAGCCTAAGAAGTTAAATGACTACTCACAACTTTGCTCAATGTTTGCACAAAGGTCAGAACTCTGAAGTTTCTGGCCCCTAATCCTATGTTCATACTATTTATACAGTATCTGTCTAAAAACCCCCCCCTTTCAATACTGGAATAAAAAAGCAAGAAATTCAATATAGTAGCATAGCAAGTATACTGTAACAGCCTGTAAACAATCTCTGGTTAGCTGAAACTCTTGTTTAACCGAAAGGCTTGCACCTTGCAGAGGGCAATATATACCATGCATGCATTGTTTGTCTTTACTCCACTATTGATTTGTCAGAATGGCTTACACATGTCCAAAAGCCTTAGGAACACCAGCACTTAATTAAATCCTCATACTATACCACTGTTTTAGCTATGTGGATACAGCTATTAGGAGCATCCAGTCATGAGGTCTGCAATATCTGCCACTTACCTTCTTCCTCAGCCAAAGATTCCTCCCCACCTTCCTGTGATGTGTTATAATAAATTATTCATATTACTGCTGTAAACAAATAGTATCTTTTATAGTTTGTCCTTGACTTACAGAGTATATAATTACTAGACAAAAGCCTGATCACTAGAGTCCTGTGTACGTATTAGGACTTTGCAAGATCAGCCTCTGTATTCTTCAAATATTTTTATTTAGTTGCATCTCAGTTTGTTAGTTACCCAAAACGTATGCAGACTTTCGCCATTTAAACCCCCCCCCCCATAGTACACACAAATAGCTTTCTGGGAAAATACATAAAAAATAAAACATAATACAAAGGTGTAAAGAACTGTAATAGAGAAAGTAAAAGAGAAGTACTGAATGGCAAATTATTAGAAGAAATAACAGGACAGTTTTATTGCAGGGGTCTCAAGCTCACTTGGCCCCTGGGCCAGGTCTGGACCACAGGGCTCTTTGCAGGCCAGATCCAGATGTGGCAGCGGAAGTGGAATGAACAGCAGCCATGGGAGTTAATGAAGCTGTTGCTTGCCCCTTGACACCTACATATACCCCCAGCAGGGCACCATAATCTGGATTTGAACAGTGGGCTCTGCTCCCAATCATCTCTCTCCTCTGGGGGCCACAGAGCCAGACCGCATGGCTCCTTAAGTTTGACACCAATTATTTATTTAATTCTCTGGTGAAAAAATGGTTTGCCCTTACAGGAGTGAAAAAGATGGTGTCTGGCTTGTATAAGAAGTTGTAGACCCATCTAAGGGTCATGTCATGCTACTTTAGGTAACTGATATGATCAGATAGGGAAAGATTCTGCATCCTTTGAAGTCAACCAGAGCAAAAGAGAACCCTACTTTCCTTTTGGAAGGGTATGCCAAATCTTATTCAACTTCAAGGTACATAAAATAAGGAAAAATCATATTACAAAACTAGAGCTTATTTTTCTTAAATGCCTAGCTACAGATTATATACCTGTCAATTTTGCCTTAAGGACTTTTACTGTTTATTGCTGTATTGATTAAAATCCTATGAAATTGTGCCATGACACTTGCATGTTCCTCGTATCAAGGAACTTTAGCCCCTTCATTCAATCCAGTCCTAAAAAAAGTTACCAATTTGAGGTCCTCTCACATTTACAGCAACAAACCTTAATAAAGGATAATTAAGTTGGGGTCTCAAAAAGTTGTTTCCACTTAATATAGTAATGCCACAGATTACATCATCAACATTATCATTTGCAAACCCACTTATCTGGAGATATGCATTACGATCATTTGTTGGCCCCTTGCATGGAGATATAAGCTATACAGCAACAGTAATCTTTACAAAACATCAAACACTTTTGTGGAAAAATCCATCTTTTATCCATATTATTTAGTGACAACTAAAATTTTCATTCATCTTCCCCAAAGTCTTCTGAGGGTTCAAACTCACAGTTTCTAAGATGGAAAACCAGAGCCAAAGCTTAAAATGTGGTTTGAGTTGCTGAAGGAGTACCTGAAGAATGTTAGCAGGTGTGTCTACACATGCATTTACTGCACAGTAAGTTACTGCGCAGTAAGCATTTTTTAGACCAGCATCTACATGTGCAGCCATTAAAACACAGTAACACTGTGTGTGGACTGACTTGGGACTCAAGTTAGTCCCAAATCAGTCCGTACACACAGTGTTATTGCACAGTAAGGCATCACATGTAAGTTACTGTGCAGTAACTAAGCAGGCATAAAATTGATACCTGCATGATGCAGGCATCAAGCTTATGCCCAAGTCAGCTTAAGTCACCATAGCTACTGCCCAGTATGGGTGTGTATGTACAGATACACATCTGTACTGCACAGTAATTTTCAGTTACTGCACAGTAAATGTACATGTATAGATGTGCCCAGTGTCACCTCAACAGAAACAGTTGAAAATGAAAAACAGCCAACTGATTCTATGCTACGACAAGGTAAAGACAAAGAAAAAACTGTTAGGATGAGCACCTTTTTCTTATTCTGTTTTTAGCAGCAATCTCTGAGCAGTGATCCATGATGTATGATTCATATAATTTATTCACTTAAAGCACTTCAGTGTAAAAGACCTATGCTCATGTATTTCAGCTCTGTGACCTCCCTGAGTTTCTGTTGTATCTCCAGAGGTGTTCAGCACTGTCCAATCTAAATAATGTAGTATTTTATGAAAGTAACTCTCCAAAATTTTGGCTTGGGGTAGACATTCATTAGCAAACAGCACTTAGAAAATATATGCCTTCCCCTTTCTTGATTTGCTTTTTTTCTATAGGAGCATTTGGAATCAAATATTAAAGTGATGCTGCTGTTCATGAAATAAATATATTAATTAGCAGAAAAATATCTAATTAAGATCATTCTTCTGGGAATGAGTCTTAAAATAAGCGACACTGATTAAAAATTAAAGAATAAAAATCTTTCATGACCTGCTTGGGGCTTTGACTAACTTATTGCATTGCATTAATGTCCATGTCCTTTAAAACAAGAACAGTATTCCTTTAAGTAATATTTATACTGTTACACAGTTCTTGGGGTTTGGGTGTTGTTCCAGTCGGGAGGAGAATGGTGATTATGGAGTCAGGTAGATTTAATCTTGTTCATTTACAAAGAATATACAAAGCCACAATTCCTTAACCAACGGAACAAACAAACATAAACATTTCCTTTGCTTACATTTCCAAGCCTCTTTGCACCAGCCCTCTACCCAAAAAGCTCCTTCTCATGGTCATATTTCCTGGTTCTTTGGCTCACCCAGGGTCATCATCTTTGTTCCTTTTTTTAACCTTCCATGGTTTGTCTGTCCCTCTCTCTCTGCAACACACATAGCTGCCATCAAATTAATCCCAAAGCCTGAAACTCCTGACATATACTTCAAGTGCCTGAGCAGCCTTGTATGTGGTCTGTGTCTCAGGTGGTAACTCCTAATTTCAAAATATCTCCCTAAGCCCCAGCATAACATAAAAGTCTACTGGAGAAACAAAAACACATGGCCATATTCATTTTAAAATCCACCCCCACCACTACTTTCCGCATTTAGAGCTTGTAACCTGGAGACTGATGTTTTCTAGTTATCCACACAACACTTGGCACATGCATGCCAACAGCGTGGGCTTTGCCGCAGTGCTCCAGCAGTCTGCCTTGAACTGGAGCCACCAATTCTTGGAATTAAAAAAAAAAAATTATTCCTGACCTATTTGGGGCTTGACCTCCCTCCTGACAATGTCATCTAGGGGATAACAGCTACGTTTCACTCACATGTCCGCTTACAGTCATTTGAAGAGAGACCACCAAATATGGATATGTCTGTACCTCTATTTTGGGGCAACTATTCAGTGGTGCTCTCAGCTACCCCAGGCCACACAGGCAGCCCCTTCTCATCTACATTACTTAGTAGTCTACACACATGAAGCACCAGAATGGAGATAAGAAATAGGGAAGAGGTAATACGCAGAACAACAGATTCTGAGAAGGGTTCTGCTAGAGTTTCCTGTTCCTCTCTGGCCCAGCCCAAAGGCTATGAGTGGATTTCCTAGGCTTCTACCTTGCTTAGCTCAGAGGAATTCTGGACCAACATAGGGTAAAATGGGCTAAGCACAAGCTTGGCCTGGATGTTCAGCCAGGTTTTGTGGGAAAGCTGGGGTGCTGCTGTGAGAGCAATCTAAAGGGCTTTTAACGTAGATTTTTCTGTGGATTAAAGTAGGCCTGGGGGTGGGCCAGGTACCCGTGTGGACATTCCCATGTGTCATACATGTCACTGAACAGCCACTCTTTGGTAACAATTCTTAGTCCCTATCTCCTGCCCCACTTCATTTGAACTCATGTCTCGGTATACATCCATTCCCCTCCTATATACAGCCCTTTGAAACATGGAGCTTTGCATATTTGCACTAGAAGCAAAGTAGTACATTCTTGGTTAACTTAAAGCCAAGGAAGGGAATTCTTTTGTTGATTAAAAGCTGGGCTAAGGGGAAAAAGGGTTATCTTTGAGGCACATTTAAGCACAGACATGTCAGCATGAAGCATTTGTCAGGGCAGAAGTCTGAAGGAAAAGACCTATCCACTTTCTCACTCATGTATTTTTCATTTAGTTTTTCTGGCTTAGTGAGGTTCTGCTAAGTAGATAGTTTATCTAGCGGCAGCACATACTCAAGGCCTCTTTGTATTTCAGCAAAAATACATGGGTAGCTTTTTCTGGGACTGGATCCTGAGCTGGTGTGTGCTGACATAACACCACCAAAGTTTGCAGAAGTCCTGCTAACCTAGGGTGATTATATCTGCAACTCAGCTACAACTCAAAAAAGAAGCCAAAAGCACTCAAAAGGGCACAGAAGAGTGCTGGAAAAATGGTCAGTTTCTCAACTGACTGAAATTAGCTCCACTGAAACCAGTAGAGCTTTGCATCAGGGGAGGTTCTTGTTCTCTTTCCTTTCACACAGGGCCCACGAATATGGACAAATGATCAAAACACGGTTAAGTAAACAGCAGTGGGAACTTACCATGGAGCAGCTGCTTAACAGTAATTGTCCATCTACCCCACCTTGCCCCACAATAAATGAAAGTGAAATAAAGGCAACCTTGCCCTCTTTCAGACCAGTTGACTGCATGGTTAAAATACACTGCGTTCACTCATGAAAAATTAACTTCTGTTCTTTCATGCAATTATTTTTCTTCTCTCAATCCAACATAAGTCATTTTAAACATAATGTGTATTGCTTTTCTCTGGGTATAGAAAAATGCTACAAAAGGGCCAGCTTTGTTGCAACAGAGTTTGTAATGAGCAGAGTTATGCTCCATGATGTTGCTTCAAGCACAGTCCTGTGGTTTCAAAATACATATCAACTACTGAAAACAGTAGTATGGGCCAGACCTTTCAAAGGCATATGTCAGTGTAATCTATAGATTACATAGAACTATCTCTGTCATTTAGGTCAATTGAGGATTAGACCCTATATTTCTAAAGCCATGGAAGAGCTATGATGAATAAAGCTGCTGTGCTCAACAACACTCTTACCACATTGCAGACACAACACATTGTCACAACTAGCTTGTGGAGTCTCAGAACCTAAACTGAATGGGGGAAAGCGCTTTACCACAGAGCTGCAAATAATGCCAGTTCTGACAGGCAGTAAAGAAAGGATAGCTCAGTAAGAGAAGCAGAGGAGCAGGTTTGTGGATTTATCCCTGTCCAGTTACTCCCATCAATATTTTCCCTTTTCCCAAGCATCTATTTGAGAGCAGGTACTCAGCAGTATCAGTGTCAGCTGCAGGCTGTCACATTGTTTGGGTGGCCAGATCTGGGTCTAATCGGGTAGCAAGGTGCCTACCAGGGTTGGAAGGTGTGAGTTGAATCCAGGGACAAGCTGGATCAGGAGGCCAGTCCGAGAGCAGAATCTAGGAACAAATTGAGCCAGAAAGCTGCGAGATTGGGCAGAGAATGGAGTCAGAGAGCAACCTGGGTGAAGAAGCTAGGAGATCAAGCAGAGCACTGAATCAGAGCACAAGCCAGATGCATCAGCAAGTAGTTTGGAATCAGGTTGAGCTCTGCTGCCCAGACACTTCATTTTCTAGGTCAGGGGTTTATTTGGGGGAATTGAAAGGTCAGCTGAGTCCAGACAGTCATTCCAATGGCGGGGAGTGGATGGTAGGTTAAGTTCTGCGGGAGTCTTCGTATCAGCTTTGACCAGCATGCTGGCTAGCCACAGGATGGTAGGGCAAGGCCTTATGTTCATCATGGCTGCCTGACATGGACTCAAGACTGTGCTTGTATATGTAGGGTTGGTGGCTCTTTTGGGGGATGTGGGGGACAATTCAATCCTATGGTACTGCTATAAGCTAAACATGCCCAGAGCAAAAGAAAGGTTTATTGTGCCATCTAACATAGAACTTACTAGCTAATTAAATACGGTACATGAAGCACAAGGGATTATAGCTATACACAAACACAGTGGCAGATCTACTTTTAGCAGTCAGGCTGAGTATGTGGGCCGTGTGCTCAGATATACCAGGGGGTTGAGGCAGAAAAAGGGCTTCCCACAAGTCTTCAGCAAAGATATATACTCTTTTCTACAGCTTCAGAGTTGCACCAGCTCCTGTTGATACTGTAACCCAGGGATGGTCAACCTGCCGCCCATGTGCCACACATAGTGTGGGCAGCCTGTGCTTGTGGCATGTAGCAGACCAGGGAGGGGACAGGCAACACAGTGCCAGATAGAGCAGAAAGTAGACGAGGCAGAAGAAGTGGATTGCAGTGGCACTTGAGGACAGTGTGGGGCTAATTTGTGGCATGCATTCCAAAAAATGTTGGCCCCTACTGATGTAGCCTGTACACACCACAGGTGACAACACTGGGATTACACCTAATGGGGTTCCTTCACATCCTGTTCCCCAAATTCTCAGAGCTGAAAATCAGGGAGAGTACCTGAACCACAGCTCAGCATACTTAGGGCTTGGAGAAGTCCAAATCCTTGGGTAGACTTGCTGAGTGCTATCTCCCAAGTATACTCAAGGGACAGAGTTGTGCGTGTTTCACTGCTGTTCAAAAACCTCTGTGCCCAAGGGAGAGGAAGGCACAAATGGTTCCTGAAGCTCTCTACATATGGAGAAAAATTGCTTCACAAAAGCTTGATCACCCAAATTACCACCAATCTTTATGTACCTTTGTGAGTAAGAAACCTCTACAGTGTGCGAAGGATTTCAGCTGCTGTGCAGATGTCCCCTTGGTGACTTTTCTGACTGCTGGAAAATTGCCAGCACCCAAGTCCTTCATCTGACCAGGCAGCCTCAGCAAGGAGAGGTTTAGTGCAAGGCACACCACCTTTTATCAGACTATTTAGACTGTCTCAGATTAGCCCGTCCTACTACCACCAAATGAGCCATAAACTGTGGCTTCCAGCTTTAAAATCACCCAGTCATCAGTACAGCCAGATGCCCAATTCATCTGTCTTCCAGCTCCAAACTGAACAATCTGGAGCAGTTCGTCTCTAGATAAATGATACATGATGGAATACACATTTGGTGTGTTGTCATGGAGATGCTATGTGGGTATCTCTTAAGGTTCTGCAGACCCTGGCTGGAATCCTTCTGCATCACATAGTAAAAATCGGATTTCTATTACAAAGCGTTAAAACCAACATTCTCCAGAGATTGTATGAAACATGTATAAATATCTACTGGACGAGATCAACATAGTACTACCTTAGGGTCAGTTGCAGGGGCCTTATTCTGATCTTCCCTGTACAGCAACATAAATTCAGGGCTAATGTCACCAAACCATGGAACTGAATTGGTATAAAGTGAGCAATGAATTTTAAAAATGAGAATTGCAAATTTTGACTGAATTCCAAGAATACAAAAGGATGAGAATAAATGCAGTTTGAACTGTTTCAGAGTTGATGCAGTTACCTGATAAGATTGTAACCTTCACAATTTTCTGCTCGTTTGAATAAAAAATTGAATTTGCTGCTGGTTTCTGTTTTGCTTTCACTTTCCCTGGATATTCTACTGAATGAATTTAAATGATAGGTATGTTGGCTTAAAGTGTTAATTTAAAGTGAGCATTAGAGAATATTTGCACAGAAGATTTTTATATAATTAAAAATAATTCTCATCATTAACTTGTTTCTAAATGATGCTTGTCATAGACAACAAATCTCTTAACCAGTATGGTCAATCAAAAACAGCATAGTTCAGATACTGTACACTTGTAATGAATTGCTCAAAAATAAACTACAGACCAAGAAATTATGTCCTGAATATTCAGTAATGAGAATATCTGAGAACGCTACACTCAGATCCTAGAGAAAGATGAATGAAAGTGGAAGCCATAGCTATCTACAGCTTTGTATCCTAGTTATGTCTAAGTCATGCTTGTTCTTTCTGCATACCCATACTAAGGTACAGCCTTTTCTGTTTCTTCACATAGGTAAAACTCTCAACCATGTTCTCATATTGCATCTTGTCTGCTTTAACATCCTTCTCCCTGGCCTTGGCAAATACAGCCTTGACCTGTTTATATCTATCCAAGATGCTGTTGCAAATTACACTTTCTTAGATGATCACCCTGGTCATGTCACTTCACCATCTGCATCTACTTGGGCATCCCCTTCTTTATTGCATCAAACATACACTTGTTTTCATGTTCAAGGCCTATTCCCACTCTACCTGTCATGTTTGTTTCACTAATATGATGTGCCTCTGCTTGACCCATGACTTGGTAGCAGTTCCCCATAAATATCTGTTTGACTCATCATCTGCCTTCAGGTACTTCCTTCATATTTCCCTTTGCTATGATTCTTACAGAAAAATCAGTTGCCATGCTGAGACCACTGACTGTCATACTGACTACTAATGTTTCATTGTTTCCTTGTACTCCATCTTCTACTTGTACCCATCTGTTATTTCTTAGTAAGTTCTTTAGAGCAAGGATGTGTTTGTTATGTGTTTGTACAGCTCCTAGCACAACTGGGTCCTGATTTATGACTGGAGCTTCTATATGCTATCAAGTCAAGTTAGCCCCAAGGCTGCTGCAACCGTTGGGGCACCTTAGTTGCTGTAACAGTCCTCCTCCACTCTGAGGTTAGTTGAGTTGCTTTGCATCATTTGTAATTCTTTGGGCAAAATGACCTGGTAGCACTCATCTGCTCTCCAGGTGCGTATGGTCTTTGGCTTGCAGGGAGCACATCCATCCTTTAACAAGTCTTGTTTTTAGTTCTACTGGGTGTCCATACACCCTCCTTTCCCAGGCAGGGGTGCTGGCTTAGTCACAGACAACCTGATCATGGAACAGGCTGCACTGGTTTGTCTGGTACCAGATAGCAGACCAAGAGAGGCCTGGTCTGACAGGATCTATGCGCTATGGTAACACAAATAAAAATAAAGAACAGAAAAGGGAGAGAATTTTTTTGCAATGAATTTATTTCCTATTAATCAAGAGTCAGCCTATGGGCATATACAAGGAAGTTAATATTACTAGATAGATGCCAGACATTTTCTTGATAAATATAGGATTTATTGAGAGGGTCAAAACTTTTTCAGTGATAATCTGAAGAGACATTATGTTAAATTGTTGGTCTTTCTTTCATGCTTTCTATGCTTCCTAAGTGTATCACAGTGTTTGACAGGAGATAACTAATAGGCCTTTGGCTTCCTTCTGATATTATTCAGAAGACCTGAGAGTCTCTTAGAGTATCTCATTGTAGCATCTTATTCTAGCACCTTTCCTTATATTGTACAATGCATGTTGCATTTTCATTAGATAGTTCAATTCACATGGCTTGGAAAAGGCTTGTAATCCCCAATGGTTGTGTGGGGGTTTTTTTGTTTGTTTTTTTTGTTTTTGTTTTTTACACAGGTTGGTATCTCTGCCAGTTAGCTCATAGTTGCATCATGTCATGAATAAAAGCTATTTGAATGACAGATGGAAAATTTATAGGAGAGATTCGCTGCTGTATTTCCTCCACTGTACCCATTGTTTGCTAGTGTGGAGTCATTCAATATTACTCAGCTGTGGCCAACGATGCTATACACTAAGTCATGACATGCACTGAGTTCTGTACTACAAACCTGAATATTTTATACTATAGTCCCTTTATACTGTAATACAGTATTAAGAGGATTAAAGTGGGTAAAAATTTGATTTATGATCCACCTGATGACTTTTACCTTGCCATTGTGGACTAAATGGGCCTTGATCACAAACTGTCTTTTATGGTCTTGGCTAGGAAATGGTGAGTGTCAGAGGCAGGGCCTAACAGAAGGAATACTAATAAATGGTAACTACACTTTGTTTTTTCAAGGTGGCCCCTGCACACATTCATAGCTGTAGGAAGCCCCCCAGGGTATGGCTGAATTACAGGTAAAACACATTTCCATTGATTGCAAGTTCTTCAAGACAGAACAGGAAGGAAAGACAAAGGACAGCAGCTCAGGCAAACAGGCTGGGGAAAACTATTGTCAAAGAGGAAAAAGTAGTAAGGATTCCAGAAAGAGTTAATTTTATGGGAAGATTTGAGAGGAGATAGTGTTTGACAGACCAAAAAAAAAGGGAAAATGAAGCCAGTGTTAGGACTGCATGGATGAAAATGCAACACTGAACGTGGCAGAATGAGACAAAGGGAAAAGAGAGGAGAAAAGATTATGAAAGCAGGTATGACAGAGGGAGTAGGGGGAAAGATCTGAGACTCAGGTGGCTTCAGATTACGGAGTGCCTTAGAAGTGAAGATGTGGAACCTGACTTAGATGCAGAGACAGGAAGCCAATAGGACTGGGAGAGGCACAGCATAGTGGGTAAGAGATGAGAGGAAGCCCACTTTGGCATCAGTGAGTTTGGGATAAACTGGAACAAGGAAGGGACAGGGAGAAGAGGGTAGTACTGCACTAAAGAAGAGAAATGGTCCAGGTATCAACTAGGGTGTCGTCAGGTACAGCTCTGCAAAGCTCTGGTAGCCAATTCAATTTGGAGGGGATTTGGCAGCCAAATCTGAATCAAATCAAGAGACCAATTAAAAAGGTTCAAATCGAATCAGAAGTCTCCGAATCAATTCAAAAACAATTCAGCACCACTTTGGAGATTTGGCCACAGACTAAACAGGCAGCAGTCCTCACCACACTGGACACAGCTGCCTCCAGCTGCTAAGTCTGTTTTGGTGGGTGGAAGGGGGAGGGAAGGAGCATGAGGGGCAGATTAACACCCCCAGTGAGGAGGGACTGGGGCTGGGACAAGCTGTCCAGCCAGGGCAGAGGGGTACAGGACTTGGGGAGGGGGGCAGGGGCGTGTGTGTGTGTGGGATGCAGTGTGGCAGTGCTGGGAGCTGGGGTTATGCCCTACTGCTGCTTGCCCAGCCAGGGCAGGGGAGCGCGATGCAGGTGTGGCTTGCTCTGGGTGGAACGGGGTGAGTGGCAGGAAGGCACAGCACCCACTTCCAGTGCTGCCATGCCCCCCTCCCCCCACCTGGGCAAGCAGCAGTAGGGCATAGCCCACTGCTTGCCCAGCCAGGGTGGGGGAGCACGGGATGTAGACACTGCTTGTCCAGCTGGGGCAGGGGGGCATGGGATGTGGGCGCAGCAGCGCTGGGAGTGGGGCTATGCCCTGCCGCCACTTGCCCTCTTCTGCCTGGAGCAAGCTCCGAAGTAGCACCAAATCTTCAGATTTGATTCAGCAGAATCAAATCAGGACAGTGATTTGAATCTCCAAATTGAATCACAGTCCCTCCGAATCGGCTGAATCTGAATCCAAAGTAAAGACTTGCTGCTTCGCATGGGCCTTTTGTCAGGATAGATGGCGAGGAAGTGATGGCTTTAAGGAGGCCTAAAGAGAACACAGCAAGGAAGCTTAGAAAAGAAGGTTTGTAAGTTTTTATATAAACCACACTTCTAAAAGATTCAATAAATAACTGAGGAGAACAGAGGGCACATGACATGCTTCATAACTAGAAGTGCCAAAGTTTATTTGGCAGAGTTTGCAAAAGCGCAACTCTACAGCCATTTTTCTTGTTATTGCTGAACAGAACACTTGCTGTTCACAGTCCAGTCTGATTCCTTTCTTGGGGGGAGAAGGGGGAAGGTTGCCTTTATTTGCAATTTAAGTGAGAAGAAGACGACATAAATGTCCATCTAAACTTTCTCCCCAAGTTCAGTGTTTCCCAGGATTTTCTCAACAGGACTTCTGCCAAGAGAGACATCCTAATCTCTTTTATCAGTGGTATCATAGTTGGAGTCGACAAAATGCACCTGCCATAGTGAATCAATAGTAACAACCCTGCCCCTTCATTCAGTGTTTAAGCACCCAGTATCAAGATGACTCAGACAAGCCCTGCACCCCCTATGCAGTGGTCCTAGAGCTTTGTAGAGTGTTACCCTCTTACAAGTTACTTAAAATCCTTGTTAGTTCCATCTAAGTCCTCAAACAAAAGATAAAATTATGTTGCTTCATCAGATCCACATCTGCAAGGCCTGTTTTTGCCAGCAGATTGTTGATACAAGAAGCTGCAAGAAACTAACTGAAGTAGGATTGATAAACTTTAGATAGAAAAATCTTTTTGTTTTCCCAAAATGGGATCCAGAGAGAATTAGGTTTGCAAACTTGAGCAACACATTGGTGGAGAGCATGTGACAATTGATATGTCAAGCAAAAAAGATGCTTTAGAAACTCTGGACATCTTTATATGTAGTTTGGAGCTCCAAGACCTGCTTTAATTAAACCGCCCACAGCATCGTGTATATTCAGCATCCCCATGCTTCAAAACAACGGTGGCGGCGCTTTAACTGAAGCTCCTTCAATGAGCTTTAGTTAAAGCACCCTCACCATCATTTTGAAGCACAAAGACACCAAATACATGCGATGCAGAGTCTGCTTCAATGCGTGCTATTTAACGTACATCAGAGCAGCTATCCAGCACATGTACAGGTGTGCTCCGTCAGCCAGATCTGTTTTTAGAAAGTGTGACCAATAGAAATAGGTCATCCTTTAAAAAAAAAAAATTAAGTACATAGCTCATTAAGGTACAGTTTCCACTTGGTTATCTTTATAATATAATTTTGGCAGCAGGTAGCTTTGCAGCATATCTGTATGCCATCTCAGGCAAAGACTCCACTTCAAAAGCAAAGACTTAAAACCAATATATCCTTTCACTTTTGCATGGGAGAAACTAACAACTTAGGCCATCTGCTATAGTCTACTAGTGATTGCTGGTGCCCGGAATAAGTGGAGCTAAATCTGGCAATTAGATAGCAGCCTTTATCATCACACCTTCTACCTTTCCCCCCCAAAGTACAAAAAAAAGTTGATGCGATTTGGGAAGCCAGTCAACCAAATGAACAATCTGGGGCCTTTTATTTCACTTCAGTACACATGGCCTTGTCCCACTGCTTCAAGAGCCCCTTTGCTCTAACGCCTGCCATGTCTTCCCAGCTTCTCCTGAAATGTGCAATCAAAGTCCTCCTAAGTTTTGCTCCCTAGCTAGTGGCTACCCCCTTCTTCCACTTTTTCACAACATAAGCACTGACCTGCTGTCACCTTTGATTTCAAGGAATCTCCTTTCCTCCAATTCAGTGAAGTCTCATTTGGGTCTCTGGTGCTTCTCCAAATGCATTAGCAGAGCTACATACTCAGGCTGCACCTACTTGGGACATCTTTCACTCCAAGGAAGACTGTGGACTTACACTAGTCTCAGTTCTTCTATATACATTCGATGAAGAATGAAACAGGAGCAGAGACACTCAAACTAGTTTTAAAACAAGTTAGCTCAAGTACTAGAAGAAGTCTTGTGACTACATTAGCTTAAGCTGAGCTTCATGTTGCTATGGCTAGTTAGCTCAGTTACATGTATGATATATGGAAGTTTACTGTATAGACATTCCCTCATGAGAAGCTAAGGACCCAAAAGCCTCATCTGCCCTTGCCCCTACATGGTGTGATGCTGCTGAAATCTTTAAAGGAGCTGGCAGTATCAGTCCCTCCTACTCCTTTCTCAGATTGCACTCTTGTTGTTGCACTGACGAGCTTAATATTTGCCAGCAGCATCCTCTCCTGCTGCTCTCTGCATTTACCATCCGGGTCCTCATTCATGTTGTAGGGTAGGAAGGGACCTCAAGGGTCATTCATCTAAGCACTGCAAGATGGGCTGTTCCTAACCATCAATATCTCAACAGTATTCCTAGCCAACTATTAGGCTGGTTAGGTTATTCCTAACCAACAGCCCAAGCCCTGCAGGATGGGCTATTCCTGACCATCCCACCTTCTTGAAAGCTTCCCAGAAAGGAGATTCCATGGGCAGCTTGTTCCATTGCCCTGTGGTTCTTACAGTTGAACTTATTTCCCCCCAGATATATGATTTAAAATTTGTTCTGCGGTAGTTTCAACCCAATGCTTTGTCCTGCCCTCTGCAGCAAGGGAGAATATTTTTCCTCCATGTCCTTTATAGTAGACTTTCATATTTTTAAAAACTGCCCCCCCATCTCCTTTTCTCCAGAGTAACACACTTTGTTCATCCAACCTCTCCTCATACAGTTCTGTTCCAACCCCTTTATTATCGTTATCATTTGCCCCCAGGATCCTCTCTGCTTTCTCTGCATCCTTCTTAAAAGGTTGTGCCCCAAAGTGGACCGTCATGGAGCGGGGTCCTAGGGGTGGCCGTGATAACCCCTAGCACCCTCTACCATGCCAAGCTTGCTTCAAAGCATCCTTGAATCTCGCCCACCATGTCTTAGTCTTAAGTAAATTAAAGGGAGTCTGCCTCTCATCCTCTTGGTCACAGTTCTCCTACTACCCCAAGTCTTTTTTCTATAATGAGGTTCCAGGCACCCCAGCTTTATGGGTTATGCATGGCTCCAGCCACCCATTTACTACACCCCAAGCCTCACTGATGTACCTGACATTGCCAGGTCTTAGCCACAGCCCTTGTCTCTCTCTCCACCCCCTGGCACATGTCAATCAGTGCCCCCTTTGCTCTGGGGCTTTCCACAGCCTTGGGGCTCAGGTGGCCACAGCCATGCCTGGCTCCAACTCTCCACACCCCCTTCTCTAGGGCTGGGGTTAGTGCACCCCAAAATGCTGCACCCTTTTTGGCACCAGGGTCCCCATGCTACCATGGGTCCCCTGTGAGGCTCTTCCAACCCCTAATAGCCTCATCCAAACCACCAGCTGTAAACAGAAAACTCAAGCCCATTGGCTGTAACAATGTTTGAGTCACTCCAGGGCTTCTCCATCTCTCACCAGGATCAGTCATTCAGGCCTCTTTCTTTTCCTC
Source organism: Crocodylus porosus (assembly GCF_001723895.1). Taxonomy (NCBI): domain Eukaryota; kingdom Metazoa; phylum Chordata; order Crocodylia; family Crocodylidae; genus Crocodylus; species Crocodylus porosus. The sequence continues at coordinate 51,981,200 of NW_017728943.1, read as the reverse complement.
ACTCAGGCAGAGCTCCTACCCCCACAACTGCTGGCAGGCAACTGCCTACCTGGCCTCAGCCTGGGTTATATAGAAGCCAGGCCCTGCCCCCTCTGGTCAGCTGACTCCCACAGTTACTCTGGCAACCTGCAGCTGGGCTCCCTGCTTACTGCTTCACAAGTAGCAGGCATCTCAGTGCCCTGCTACACACTTCCCCTCTTTATAGGAGCAAGGCACCGAAGTGCTCTGCAGCATGGATGCAGTAGTCCATCAGAGGCCTAGCCAACACTGAGTAAACTAGTACTACTACTTCCTATGCCTTGCATAAATGTTTCTGTTAATGGAATGCTAAACTGCATTTGCTTTTGTTGTGACAGCATTGCACTGATGACTCAAACTGAGTTTGTAATCCACAATAACCCCACTCCCTCCCCCTTAGCAGATGCCTGACTTCAAAGGGGCTTTGGTTGTTAGAAAGATGGAAAAGATGTTTTATTCAGTGGGGTATGCCCCTATTAGCCCCTACTTACCAGTCACCACTGGGTTCTACCTTGTTTAGTTTCCCATAAATGAAGTCAGAGTCTATATACCTTTTGAGAAGGTGGGTCCTGGAGCTACTCTCTGCTTTTACTGCTGGTGGACTGAAGATTAACAGGGCTTAAAACAGATACTACCTAAATAGATGAGATCTCTATAGACAAGCCAGGGTTAGGTATATAACCATTTGTACAAAGAAAGCCTTACATATTGTAGCACCTTTCCTTATATTGCACCATACAAGTCCACTCATGGAAACTATGCACATATATCTCTTTAATCTCTTTTGTCTTCAGATTTAAAGTACATGCAAGTTTGTAAAATGGCTTTCACTAATATTGAACAAAGCTTTGATATATCTTAAAGTTCTCCTCCACTGATAGACTATATACTATACCTGCGAGGAGATGGACTGACAAGTCTTTTCCATTTCTGATGTTCATAAATCTTTGATCATCGTAATAGGCCACGTTCAGCACCTGAATTATTGTATCATGCATATTCTAGTCAATGGCTTGCCAGGAGGCTGAGAGCCAAAATGAAAACAGAAAAGCACACGGCATACAGTTCATAAACTCCGGGGACCCTGTGCAGTTCTGTGCTCTCAGATATAACTATTTGCCTTCCTTTGGCAGTGTCCACATATTAACATGTTGCCAAGAGGAAGTGAAGACAGAGGGATGAGAAAGTAGGCCCTGGGCTTATTTTGATAATTACTTTTCTCTGATGACTTTACAGAAATTAAATATTCATGTGCTATAATTAGCGTGTGTTTCTTTAAGAGGGCTTCGTCTCTCAGTGCTAGCCTGTGCTGTATTGCAGAGTTTCCTAACATTAATAACATCACATCCAGCAACGCAGAATGAAATTCACTGTGATGCACAGGCTCAGAGTAAGACCCTGTCTCCAAAGGGGCTGTAAGGATGAAGAATCCTGCCCTCACTCCCCCCACAGAGTGTACACTGCTGGGATGATCTCGGCCCCCACGTGCATGAGGTTGAAGGCTCATGAGCCCCTTCTGCTCTGTCTTCAGCCCATAGCAACCCTCAGATGTTGCTATATTTAAGGAGCTGGCAGTATGCTGATATCTGTTCCTGCTGTTTTCTGCATTGTACCACCCATCTCAGACAAATGCAGGTGTTTGTGATATGGGCAGGACAAGAGAAGGCCTTCTGATCTATATTTTCAGGAGTTCAGTGGCTTCAAGCTCCCTACCCAAGCAGGGATGTCTGTTTCAGTCTATAGAGCAGTGGTTTTCAATCTGTGGTCCGCCAACCCCTAGGGGTCCACAGACTACATCTGAGGGATATCTGCAAAATATCACTAAAATCAATCAATTCAATTCAAAGGGCTCCACACCTCCATTCAATATTTTTTAGGGATCTGCAAATGAAAAAAGTTTGAACTGCTCTAGAGAGCAGACCTGGACTAGCCTTGACTTAGGAGATGCGTTTTTCATCTCTGAGATCCAGTGCCGCAGCAAGGAAGTTTGGTGCCCAGGGCAAAGCCCGCAAAGGCAGCCTCCCCTCTTCTGGCACACAGATCCAGGGGGCACACATGCCCTTTCATCCTTGCCCAGGAGTCCATGCAGCAGTGGGAGCCACCCTCCCCGGATCCCTGTACCCCCCTCAAACAAGCCTCTTGCAGCTCCATTCCTCACCCTGTTCTGGCTAGGCAGTGCCTGTTACACCCCTTCAGTTCAGCACCTGGGGCGGTCACGCCCTTGCCCCGCTTGCCACCCCTTTGCTACAGCACTGCTGAGATCCTCTGCACTCTGCCTGCACACAGCTGGACTGCTCAGGTTTTATTGGGGCAGAGTGGATGTTACCCATTGTGCAGGCATGAAATAATTACTCACTGTGATTAGGTAATACCACCTCAGGGTTTACTCCACACCACTGCCGCCTATTGTAAGTATTCCCTTTGCTTACCCATTTTGATAAAAGATGCTGATTTCTTCCAGGATTACTCCCCAGAAATAACCTTATAAAAAACGTATGTATGCCTTGTGTGATTTGGTTCCAGGGTTTCTCATGCAACAATACATTTGGCTCGCTACCATTTTTAGAGATAAACTAGTTGTTTACCAGGGGAAGTCTCTGTGTAGAGTTTCACCCAGATTAGACAGCCTGTGGTTTAGAGTTAGACATCTAATGCATCGAGGAGGAAATACTGTTCCATCCTCCCCTGTCCTACATGGAGGGGGGATGGACGGGAATAAAATGGAAGAGGTGGGACTCAGTGGCTAAGGGCAAGCCCAAGCAGTAGTTGGCTTCTGCATACTATACAGCACAGCCTCCCGGATGAGACAGGCAAAGCTAGAGGATCTGTAACTGCACCCTCATGAGAGGCTGCAACCATGGGAGCACCTGCAGCCCTGAGGAAACAATGCGGAGCCCTGTGGCTGCAGCCGAGGAGGTGCCCCTCCCCTCCTGATCCCTGCAAAATGCCCCAGAAGTCCCTTAGTTACACTCCTGGAGCCAAACACTGGATACAGCAGCCAGGATAAATGTTTAATAAATCCTCTCGGAGAAGGGTGCCAATATTCAGAAACAGCATTTTCCAGAAACTACTCCTTGAAGCTCCCTCTCATTTTCCCTTCATTTCAGCACTTTGGCCTTTTCCAAAACAGGTGGCACTTCTTCCTACGTAGGAGGATTGTAGGATCAAGGCACGGTAACAGGGAACCCTTTACCCTGTTACTGGGAGAAGGCTGGGGGAAAAGCAGGACCCATGAGGACCCTTTAAGGGTAGAGTCTTTGTGGCTCAAAGGGAGGGGAATGAACAGTGCTGTAGCAAGGGGAGTGAGTGGGGCAATTGCCCCAGGCGCTGAAGCGAAGGGGCACCAACAGGTGCTGCCCAGCCAGGGCAGGGTGTGGGATGGAGCTGAGAGCGGCTCGTGCGGGGGGAGGAGGGAGGGCAGCTCCCGCTGCTGCATGCACTCCCAGGCAAGCATGGGGAGCATGTGCCCCCTGGATCTGTGCACAGGGCGAGGGTAGGCTGCCACTCCGAGCTTTGCCCTGGGCACCAAACTTCATTGCTACAATGCTGGGAATGAAGACTAAAACAATACAGGAAAAGGAGACAGGATGTTAGCAGTCCCCAGCTATGGGTGCCCTGAAACAGAGTAGGGTTGAGTGGACCAATGAGAGAGCACTGTGCTCACACTGCATGATAGGTTGGACAGGCCAGAAGGGGAGGGACTTATCAGTATAATAGACTCACCCTCAGGCCAGCAAGGTTACTGTAGCCCTGGCTGGGGAAGGGTACAGGTCTCTCAGGTGCGTTGCTGTTCTGGGAACCTGGGGTGGTGGTAAGGGGAGCCTGGGCATGCAGGCAGAGAAGCCTCCTTTTCAAAATTTTCCAGGATGGGGATGATTTTGAGTTTGGCTTGCTCTTTGTTTTGTGAGTACCCAGCTGGGTGGTGTCTTTTACTTTGCTGTGGAAATACCGGAGGACCAGGTTGGGGTTGTAGGGATGGTTAAAATGCCGCAAAGGAGTGCAGGAGAAGCATTCCAGGGACAGGGCACCACAGAGAGAGGGATAGGAAAAGAAGTAGACTGCAGTTGAGGGGGGCTACAGTCTGTGGCCTGGGAAAGAGAAAGGCTGAGGCCAAGAAGCTGGGTTAGAGCAAGTGGGCCCAGGCTAGAGGCCTATAGCCAGAGTAACCTGCAGATCAAGCCAAGAGGACTGGAGCCTGTATAGGAGAATGAAGGACAACTGAGGAACACCTGCAAGGCATGGGCCTGGGTATAGGGGAGGATAGAAGCCATGATTACAGCCATTAAGGCTTGATTAGAACCATTAGGGTCATGAGTTGTGACTGCCAAGTTCAAGTCATGACCATAGGGCATAAGTAGTTCTGACTGGGTGCATGAGCCACCCACAGAAAACAGGTGTGGGCCCAGAGACTGAGTCTGCTAGGCACCAAGGAGATCACACCAAGACTCAGGAGCAGCCCCCAATCAACAAAAAAGGCATGGCAAGAGAGAGAAAGTGGTGCTTATATGGCAAACCTGGAGTAGGGCCAGGACTAGGATGGCCCACAGAAGGCATCACAGGAGCTCTGAGCCCAACCTGTCACTGATGTTCCTCCTTCCAGGAGCTAAGGATGCTGCTTCCTAAGCCAGTAGTGCCCCAGGAAGGCAGGCCTGGGAAGGGGAACAGGAATGATGCACAAAGGATTTCAGCAGTGATCTCCCCACCCTCTTAGGGCCTGTATTTTTCCCCACATATATTTCAAGTCCCCGTATCAGAGACGCTATCCCTATATTAACAAAGGTAGGAAAAGATCCTTTAAAAATTCCATGGAGGATTGCTGTGGGGGTGTGCAAGGTGTGGGATAGCACGCTCCCTCTGTTGTTGCTAGGTTGGGGGAGGCGAGGCTATGCACTGAAACGCAATCTGGGTTGCATGTGGCAATGCAGAATGTTACTAGCCAGCCACTGGGCTGGCCCAGAATAGCCTTTCTAGCACAGCAAAAATACCTGACTTTGACAGTCAGCGTGCCGGTTTGTGTATGTGTAACGCACTGCAACAGTGTTATAAATCAGGACGAGATTGCTAAAATTATGTATGACCTCATTTGACAGATTATCTAATAAGGAATTTGCTAATGCAATTTATCACTTAAAAAGCCACAGGACTGTTGAGCAGGAATACTTTGCTGCAGCACATTTAAGCCTAATTGTCAGAGGAGAAAAGCAAGCAGAACTCAGAGGTGAGTTAGAAGAGCATCCTTATGAGGATGATGTCTTCACTGAATCAGTGGTGCAATGCAGCAAGCAGGGTGGAAAGGAGACTCTTCTGGATAAAAGGTACAGAAAGCTGATTAAAAAAAAAAAGCTGTGCTGTATGTGAGTACTGCAAGGAAACACTAACCAGGGGAAACTGAATGAATGCAAATAGCTGTATCCTAAGGGGCATGCTTGATTTTTACTGTTTGATTTACCATTGCCTTTTATTTGTTATGATGTTTCAATTCTATTCCCTGCCATGCAAACAGATTTAAAATCCTTGGCACACCGTAAAAACCTTCAGCCCAGATCGCAGCAGGTAACCAGCTAGACTCGGTGGTGCTGTTTTTCAGCATTAAAAGATTAATCGTGCTCCTAAATGTTTCCATCAAATATTTTAGTTCACTCAGTCCTGTGACTCATTATTAAAAGCCAAGAGATTGAACTTCAGTTGTGGGTACAAGAACAGATCTGCAAGATCTGTTCAAGGCCAGTGAAAATCCCTGCTCTTGCAAGTTCACAAGCCAAATATTTTGTTCCCAGGCCAAATTTTTGATAAGCCCAAATACCATGTTATTTATGGGCATTTTGATAGAACTAGTTATAGGATCTGAATGCTGTTTAAACCACTATACATGCATTAGACCTTCTTACAGCTCTGCCTCTGTGGTAAAGTACATATTTTCATATCCATTTAATTTATGGGAAACTGAGGCAGAAGTCTGAAGCAATTAACAAGAGCCATTGGTAGAACCCAAGTTACAACTCAAATTTACTTGAATCTCATCCTATTCATAAACTCCTCTGGGGCAAAATATATAGATGTCTCCGCCCTGCATGTTCCTCTACTTCACCCTCCTAAGGGAAATTCCAGTAAATCTGAGATTCAGCTTAGCAAATAGAACTGTTTCTTCCATGGGGAGCAGTGACTTATTGTGGCAGAATTAGCCAAGTTATGAAGTTGGGGGGGGGGGGGGATAAGAAAAGTTCAGAAAGGTGTAGCAAGGAGCTTCACTAAGTTTGCAGTTAAGGCCCAGCTGAGTATTGTTATGCCTGTAGTTAAATAACTTTTAATAAAGTAGTGCATGACCTATAGTGCATTCATGTGAAGAGCAGACCTTACACTTGTGTGTTTTAACACACCTGCCATGTGTATAACTTCATGATTCACAAACAAGCTTGATGGCCAACTACAAGGAGGAGAGTCCTTTATCCATGAGTAGAATTGTAACAGGAAGGAAAAATGTCTCCACCTTCCCCACCCTGCCCCCCTCCCCAATCCAAGGTGCCCCAGCTCTGACATGGAGAGACCACTTTAGGGATGAGAACAGGCCTATTTGCAGCATCCCTATTGTAACTGGCAACATGAAGGTTAACTGGTACAAATTGAGTTGACAGATATAATTTTGTGGACATCTGTCCACTGGGAACTGGATTCAGACCATCAGTTTATTTTGTTTATGTTTCTGTAACGACAAGATGATAATGTTCAGTATAGACTCAAAGTTAGGACATAAAGTTCCCATGATCACTTCATTGAGCTATCCAGTTGCATGACACCTTTGCATTAGCCAGCTAAAATTTAACTGCCAGCAACATATGTCAAAGAACTTCATGTAGCCCGTGTAATGCAACATACAGCAACCAATCAAAAATTATAGGTCTAAATTTTGCCTCTTAAGCATCATCATTTGGTCAGCATGACAAAGTAAAAACACAGCTGTTTGTAGCCCACATTACTCCTACATCTGTTGGAACATTGCCTTTCTTTGGGAAACAGAGACCTACATTAGGACAAAGGAGAGAGCACAGAGGACAAATAAAGACGCTAAGAGAAACCTCGGCCTCCTTGGGTTTGACATGATTTCTCCCATACAGTTCTATTAAATACTCTTCACTGGTGCAGGCAACAAAACCTTGCCCACATAGCTGCATACATTATTCTTGGCCTTATGCCAGTCAGGCCTTTGAGACATTATTTTTATAAAAACAGTTTTTACTTGAGTTATCCTCAGGGCACCACACAGGGCCAAAAATATCCTTTAGGAAAAAATGGAATGTGAAAGAATGCATCAAAATTGCTGTCTAGGACAACCAGCAAAAGGATCACAGCAAGGCCACTCTGCTTCCTACTGTGCAAATCAAAGCATTGATTTCTTTGAAGCATTGATTTCAGGACAGCATTCCTGGAAGGACAGGACTAAAATGCGCCACCAGGACTATAACTAGATGTTCCCAGCTCATAATCAGAGGTTCTAAGGTGGGCAGGAAGGAGCCAGGTGAGGGCTAGGCCAGGTCAGGCCATTTTCTGCCAGTTGTGGGCCATCTCCTTTCAGAAGATGGAGTTTCCATATCAGCATGCATCCTCATTGTGCTCAAGGAAGGATTCTGATGGAGTCAGCAGAATTCTTCCTGGGATCCTGTATACAAGATACCTGATATAGTCTGACAGGACCAGAAATGATACAATTTTATAGACATTCTATTCTGTTTAATGCTTGTACTCTGCTTATTTTGTTGCTCGGATGCTAGAGTGATGGAACCATATAATAGTCCAAAGGAGAAACAAGTCTCTTAAATAATTCTGAGACAGGGATGACATTTTCTATTGCATTCTGTACAAATTCTACGTTATACATGTCCGAAAACTTGCTAGAATTGTTTTATTTTAAACTCAATAGGACTGTTCTGTAAGATACCCCTGCTACAATGCAGGCCCCACCTCACCTTCCAAACATTAACTGTAGTGCAGAGCCACAGAAAAGTAGGGGTTAATGCTTAGCTTTTATTACTAAGAGCTCTTTTCTGCTCCCATTGACATTGAAAGGCAATAGGAAACTTGCATGTGAACAGGATCAGACCCTTAGCATTACATATACCTTTTCCATGTAAAGAATGTATGGGTGATCTGACTGTTAAATGTCTAACAGAGATGTGGTATATGTAATGTGGCCAAACTAACAGTTGTGAGTATCATATTTCATAGGCTGTGATACTTTCATGCTCAGATTTGCACCCTAATGTTGCATTATAATGTTTTTGCATTTAATTTTGAAATACTATAATATCTCAGCATATCAATACTAAAAGTGAAAGTTGTAGTTATAGAGAACAACTTTTTTTCTGCATTCCAGTATCAATACCAACCTTTTTCAAGGTTGCAAAATCCAAACAACTGTTATCTCTACATACCGTAAGGATATATTCAAAAGTTCATACATCAAAAAGCTGTTGCTCTGCTAATGAGGAACAGCAATGTTGTTAGGATAGAAGATATGGAAATATTTATACTATCTGCATTATTTAAATATTTGGCTCTGTCTGCTTTATATAAATAACTAGAGGCCAGAGCCTCAAATGGCATAAATCACAGTTCCATTTCTGTCAATACACTGATTTATACCACTTGAGGAGCTGACCATAATTAGACATATAAAAGAACTACATTTTCCCTTGAGTAACTGACAGCCTTTCAACATTGCTCTCTAGCAAAGAGTATGTTGATTGAAAGACTGTCACACCTCAGCTAAAAATATGGCCCAATACCATTATAGTTACCTTTCAACACAGGAGAGAATACATTGTTTAACATGTTTGCCATGACTGTATTACTCCTGGCTTAAATAAGCAGTAAGGGTCCCAGCCTACACATAGTGAGATTTACCTATATATAAGGTGTGCCAAACTGGTATTTTAATAAAAAATATATGTACAGCCTAAAGTTTTCCCCTGAAAAAGTAATCTTCAGTACTACCATCTTTTTCCACTCTTCTCTCTTCCATTACAAATTTCACTGTTGCAAAATGCATCAACATTACTGAAGTCAGCACAAAAACTGAAAGTGACAAGTAAAGGAATTGGCTAAGAGGTCTACTGTTGCTGTGATGTCTATGATGGGAGAGGAATACAATCAACTAAGCACAGAAATCTTGTTTTTGCCAAGTCTGGGCCCCTTGTAAAATGTTTCAATCAGTACTAGAATGCTGAAGACTGCCAAAGGACCAATTATTTTTTTGGAAAGGGCATCATGGTTCTAGCTTCAATAACCAAATGCTACACTGGAAAGAGATTAATCAGAGCAAGGAAAAACAGCAGAGGACCCAACCAGAATGGTATCATAGAAGAACTTCAGCTCAAATCTTTCATGTTACATCTTGAGACATGAGGTATGTGGCTGTTTCCTTCATTACTGCGTAAAGCACACTGCAGTTTATTAGTGTTTCTGCAGTATGTTGAGGTCATTACTTGGGAAAGCTGCTCTGTGTTTTTATTATTTTCTGGCAGGAATGAATGAGCCCTGTACTAGATGCTGGGAATAGGAGAACTTATGGTCACATATTTGGGGCTTCCTACACAAACACAACCAACTTAGGATGTTCCTTTAAGTCGCAGGTTACAAGCCAAGTTCCAGTTGATGCTGCATTAATATACTTAAGAAGAGAGAGAACCCATGGAGACCCAGCCCCACGCACTCATGCAAGAATCAGACAGAGGTTAGCATCCAGTGCCTGTTATTCTGCAAACACTTGTGCTGCTACAGTGGTAACTAAATCAGAAGGCACATAAGCTGTATGGGGTGGGACCTTTGCTCTGCCTCTGGAACACAGAAAAAGAAACAGTATGCTTTGCTGTCTCCACTGGTGTCACCAGCTCTGCTGCTAAGTTGGCTTCCAGCAGCCCTAATGGCTTCCAATGGTTTCCACAGTTGTGATGCTTCCCTCCACTACTCTACATAAGGTACTTTCCCCCTGCTTCCATGGCATAATGTAGTCCTTAAACACATTGCTACCATCCAGGCCAGGAAAAGGGAATATTCCAAGTTAAAAAGAACCAAAGAATATGCAAGAATCTGCAATGAAAGCTACAATTTTATGCACTGTGAAGCATCCATCAACAAAATACACAGAGCTAGTGCCATAAAATAATTACATGTGTGGAGCCCATTGTAAATACAGCTTTGGATGCATTGGCACAGTTGGGGATGGAACTTAAAAATATAGTGAGAAGTATATTATGCAATGTGTTTTTGTAGTCCGTGAGCCATATACTGTGATAGCATCAGTTCAGCAAAATTGCATGCAGTAGTTCTATATCTATTTGCCATTACAGCTTTTCTTGAGCAGGGAAACATTTCTGAAGAGTATTATTTTTCCTGCCATGAAATAGATTTGCCCATTATGCCTACAGGGTAACTATATCTTATTCATTGGTCACTTACTGTCCTACTTTAACCAATGAAGGGTAATGAAACAGAGAGTTATTTTGAGCCCTATAACACTCTCTTGCATCCAGATCAGTTAATTCTGAAATAAATTCAGGGTAGTTTGATTTATTTTTTGAAAGACGTATCATCTCTCTCTTACAGAAGAGTTATTTTGTATTGTTTGGTTTGCCTTATGGGAAGAGACTGCGGTGGCTGCTGTTGAGCAGAAAAGGTAAGACAACGGTAAAACATTTTATAATGAAGTCGAGACCAACCAACAAAACCAGGTGCACCGCAAATGATGAGTCATGGGTATGGTGACACAGATATAACAGTCTATTACTAAACCACATTTTGGCCCTAATAGGGTGAGTGACCTCTATTATGATGAACAATGAAAAGAGGCTGCCAGTTATACATATGTCTGAAGTCCCATATTTATTTTACCCTTGCAATCTGTATACTGTGTTGGACCCAGAAAATGCATTTAAAGTCTTGCTATCATCCATGTTTAAGCTAAGGTTACAATTGACCTGAAGAAGGGGTTCTATGCAGTGGTAGCTTTACTTTAGGGGGTTAGAGGTACTAGGCTGTTGCAGATAGAAACTTTCACATGAAATGAACACCAAACAACCCCCAGTGCTCTGACTTGTATAGTAGAGAGAGTAATCCAGATATCTTGGCTAAATTACAGCCTACCTTTTTAAATTCACCCTAGTGTTTCAGTTGGGTTGACTTTTTTTATTGTACTACCTATCCTAAACAGATCAAGGCAGTCTGGGCCCTGGCTCACAACCCTGAACCTGCACATGGAAGCAGTGATAATATGGGGGTCCTTGTTTTCTAAAGGAGGAGTAGCATGAGCCCCCCTTCTTCCCCAGCAGTGGCAGTAGGAGCACCTTTACCATCAGCAGCTAGCAAGATTAATTTGGAACCCCAGAGGGAGGTATGTTAGTAAGGCCAGGGACAGACATTCAGAAAGCCTGAGCCTGAATTGATTTGATCTTTGCAGGTTAGTCTAACCTGGCTAAGCTAAATGAGTTTTGTAACTGGACAGACATAACAGAAATGCAGGCACATGCCTGCAGTGGCTCAGGCTAGAAGCCAGGAGGTGCTAGAGCAGCCCCCCCTCCCTTCTACAGCATGAGCTGAAGGGTGCATGGCCAGAATCCAGCAGCTCTGATTAGCCCAGCAGGGAATTGATAACAGTGTTTATCACCCAATTAAGGAAACAACAGAGGGACATTACCAGCTACTTGTTGATTCAGCAGGACCATAGTCAGCATATAGTCTGGTAGCTAATACACAGACACCTACCTCCTCAGAGAGGAGGGAATTCCTGCTTAGCAGGGAGTGGTGAGAGGGAGGGGAGGAGTAGCATGTAGTCTCTGGAGCTGGAGCCAGGGAGCAGAGGGCAGGGGCCAGCCCTGCTGTGGGGCAGATAGCCCCACCCAGCCCAGAGAGCATGCTGGGGGACTCTGATGCATCTTAAACCAGCAAGGGGTCTGGGACAGACATTGCACAAACCAGTTTGAGCCAAATCAGTTAAGTCTGATACTTTATTCAACCAGGTTTATTTCAAACTAGTTTCAGCCATTCTCAAACTGGTTTATGTGCACTGAACTTCTGTTCTGTTACAGGTTTAAACCAGTTTCTGATCACTTAAACTGGTTTATGTGTAATGCCTGTCCCTAGCCTAGGAGTCTCACTACCTAGTACTTGCCACAATGGCTAGATACATAAGCAGGGCAGGATGCAGTCTTCTTGTCACAAAGTCATCTGTTAAGGATGACCAGGACCCCAGGTTCTAAAGCAGTGGGTCTCAGTATTAACTTCACATTGAGAGCCATAGGGCAGTTCTTCCCTCACTCAGCTGTTGTTTCAGGCTATCATTGGACTCGAGCAGAGGTAATCATTAAAATTATGTGTTCAAGCTTTTCTTGCTATGGGGAAGGCTTTGTTTAAGAAACAAAGGCTTAGATTCTGATACCCTCACCCTGTTCCATGAGCTGGAGCTTTCAGTATAGGCCTGAACTACCCATATTTTAATCCAGCCCTGTACCTAAATGCTGTGTTACATTGAGTCCTGCATGCCCATTCCAAACTGGCATGATTTCAATCATGGGAGAAGAGAGCCCTGTTAAAACTGCAGTCTGTAGCATTTTGTGATAGGACTGACAGCTAGAGAGGGCACAAGGACCAGGAACTTTTCTGATACTTATACTTCCTAATGCACTTGGCTGGCACTATCCATCCTAAACATGCCCAGCAGGCCTTCTTTACCTTGACAAATAGTTACTGTGAAAACCCTTCTAGATCTGGAAACTACTAGAATAAGAAGATTCCCTTCCTGCCTAATGCAAGATAAAGAGCCATTGGGATTTTCCTCCTCAAGAAGTGTTCTTTGCCCACAGGGAAGGAAAAGAGATTGGTTTCCCCTTGCCAGCAGTTGGGAAGAAAGAAAAAACAGAATGGAATGAAAGAAACTGGTTCATATGATTAGGTTTTATAAAGAAGTCTTCGTGTAAGTAGACATGCGTACACATGCCTGCCTGTGAAATAAAATCCTATGCTTCCAATCACGTATAGGGCGATAGATAGATGATTTCAAATGAGGTTAACAGGTGCATGATGCTATAATATATGTAAGTACATAAATCTTTATATACATACATGGGGAATAAATACAGTACAAGGCCTATGCTTTCAGGAAAAGGTTTTCCTTCTTTTCAAATTCTAAGCAGATTGACAACCTCTGCAATTAAATTCTACAAAAAATCAGATCATTTGCATACTTTAATTATTCATGATGTGATTTTAAAAGTTGCACTCAGCAGCTAAAATTTTAGAGAGAGATTTTATTAATTGAAACAATTATCACTTTGCAGCACAAGGTATATGGTACAGTCAGTCAAAATGAAAGGATATTATCTCCTGCCATACAAGCATATGGGAAGCCTAAACAAACAATGCTTTTTAAATTAACTTCCTGAAACTGAGATTGGTCAGAGTGGCCCAGTAAGGATTACCCCAATAGGTGTCACTGTCAGGGAATGCAGTTTCATATTATTTTTTCTGTGATGTATAACAACTTACATTTACATGTCTTAATGTGAATATAAGCCCGAATATGGCCTATATTGCTATACAAGATATTTTTAATAGGGCTGTCAAACAATTTAAAAAATTGATCATGATTAGCTGTGCAATTTTAAAAAAAGTTTTAATTTTAATGGCACAGCAAAAACTCAAAATTTATGGAAAATGATGGAGGTACTTTGTATGTATGGGGTGGATGTGGGGGGGAAATTTGTGAAGGTGTGGGGGACCTATGCATGTTTGTATGGGGTTTGGAGTCATGGGAGAGGGGGGATCCCCACACACCCTGGCACTAGGGTACTGTGGGTTGGGAGTGCAGTGCAGCAGCAGGGCTGGAGGGACTGTGGCTTGGGAGTGAGGGGCAAGGGCAGGGCCTGGCCATATTACTGCCACCCCCAGAATCATATTACCACCCCCCACCATAAGCAGCAATATAAAATATCATTGGGGGGGCTGGGTGGTATGGAGTGCACCCGCCTGACCCTGACCCTCCCTCCCACAAGGCCTTTC
>NW_017728943.1:51956761-51966361 GCF_001723895.1 Crocodylus porosus | reverse complement strand
TGCTGGGGTCGTTTGACCCCAGTATTATTTCCTGCCATGGCAGGCGGTTGGACTAGATGATCTGCTCAGGTCCCTTCCGACCCTAGAAACTATGAAACCATGAAACTATCCCCTGTCCATCCCATGGTGGGAGGTACAACATGGCATCACATGGCTCCCGGGGCAAAGGCAGCAGGGCACAGACCTCCAGCACACAGTGGGCAGCCTGCCTCTAACCCATGCACAAATCTGAGGGGCACATGCCCCCCGTGGGTGTGCATGAGGCAGCAGGGAGCTGCCCTCCCCCTGTGCCTCTGGACAAGCCTGTGGCTCCATGACCTGTCCCTACCCCTTCCCCATTCCCCTCCTTCACCATGGGGGGCCTCAACCTGCACCCCCACCCGTTCCTCTTCCCCCTCCCCTCCACAGACATATCTGTTGGGCACTGCTCTACACACCACCAGGTTGCATTCCTGGCTCCATGCATACTGCGACTGCTCATGTGTCTGTCTATGTGTCTGTACCTGTGCGTGCATCCCTCCCCACTTCCTGCTGAAGGAGGCTAGAGCCTACCCCTGGGCTGCCCTGTAGTTCGTCTACACTGCCACCACTGTCTGCTGGGCAGCCTAGAGCCAGTGGTGATGGTGGGGGAGTGGAACCTGGGTGGGAGTTCCAAAACCAGGTGCACAATTAACACATTCAAAAAATTAACATAAGAACTAATGAATGTGTTAATCACTCATGTTAATAGCAATTAACTGACCACCTTAATTTTTAACATTTGATAACAATGCCCAAAGTGAACTAGATTTTCTAAAGCCCAATCCTCACCATCCTTAAAGCTGTCTCTTCAGTTTACTAATGTATTTAACTGTGCCTTTGAAAATCTAGCTCAGTGTTTTTAGTAACAGGAGAATGTGGCCAGGTGTTGCAAGCTCTTATTTCAAGTGTCTAGTCTAATCCAATCCAATCCAGAGGAACTAGTAATATGTATACTGTATACAGTATCAGACACTAAAACAGTAGTTTTCATATATTTAATACAAAATGAACTATATATACTGACATGATTTAGTCTTTTTATTTCATAAGAGGCGATGGGCCTATTAATAAAAACCTCAGCCAAACAATCCAAACCATTGGGTAAATTCAAATCCAGATATGAATTTTGCACCTTTCATTAGTTATTGTTTGCATGACATTAACATTTAGAAGCCTGAAATAAGACTGTCGCCCATTCTGCTAAGTATTGTTCACTAAGAGATGGTGCCTCTTCTCCCCCCACCCCCTGCCGCCCCCTTGCGATTTACATGCTGAGAAGGCAAAACAAAGGAGAGTAGAGGAAACAGGTGAAGTGATTTGTGCAAGGTCACACATATTGTGACAATGAAAGATCCGATATCAGAAATCCGATCTCCTGATTCCTGGTCCAGACCTCAACCAACAAGACCTTACATCTTTGAGTCCCTTGTCTGTGTGTGACAGTCCAACAAGTGGTAAAATAATTGCATTATACAACACTGAGCACACATAGGAAGGGTAATTTTAAGGGGAAAAAACCTCATGAGTTAGTTCAAATAGTCAGTTTTGTGTTGATATGCTTGGATATAGTACACTATGTGATAATACTAAATTGATTGTATATGGAAAGACATTTACATAGAAGCTATTGTAAACTGCCAGAAGGAACAGTGAAGAAAAAAAAATCTAAATAATTTACTTTACTACCTACTGAGAAAATAAAGGCAATTTTTTATGGAATTATGAAACGGGCCACTCCAGTGACAGCACTGCATGCTCCCCTGCAGGGAAAGAGGTGAAGGCAGGCTGGGAGTGCAGTGTGGGGAACACACCTCTTCTTGTTGAACACAAAGGCAGCAATGCCATCCTTTTACCTTTGCTAGAGAAGGCGGGATCCCCATGGCAAACTTTGAAAGAATGTGTAAAAATGAGTAAAAGGAAGGGATCTTTCCTCAACACTAGCAAGGTTAACATGTAAAATATCAAATTTGTGCCAGCCACCACCCTGTTGCTTCTGTGTGACCTCAGTGAAGTTAGTGCCAAACATTTATTAGGGACCTGCTTAAATCATGGTTTCATGATTTTTGTGGAAATTGGAAAAAATGGCAATCTCCATTCAAAAGTAGCATTGGGCACAATTTCCTAGGAAATCAACCAAAAAACCCACCACTTAATAAAAATAAAATGCTTGCTCCCCAATAGGAGTCAGTGGTTCTCGCTGCCACTGTGGCCTGGCCTTGCAGCCTACCTGGCAGGGGGAAGGTGCCTACTGGCGGGGTATCATGAAGTGCAGCAGCCAAGATGAAGGCTGCCTCCTTGTGCCTTTCCACCAATCAGTGCCAAGGCCTGGGACTGCATGAAGGGCAGCCAGCAGTCAAAATGACAGCTGACTGCTCATCCCACATACCCCTGGAGTCTCTGCCAATCAGCATTAAAGGGTGGGGCCACTGCAAAATGACCATAAAATCGGCTCTTCAGGCTGTGGCCAAGCTGCGCCAATTGCTTTCTCTCACAATGAGTTAGGTAGATCTCTATTAGTAGCCATTGTTGAGTGGGACAACCTATATGCAGGAACCTAGATAAGGCAGGTAATCATTTGTACCATGTATGCATCAGGTCCAAATACATAAGCATTGCCTTTCCCAGAGCAGGCCAGGAGATAGGAAGCCAAAGAGCACTGAGGGGACTTCTAATTGTAGGTTTTGTGCACAGGATAATAAAGGAGAGCCTTTTATAAAGGCCTAATCTGTCCCATATACTTAAATTCCTTCAGTGTTTTTCTTTTTGTTTCCTGTGTGAGCATTTAAGGCCTGAGGTTTAGATAGGATACTGACTTGAAACACCCACATTCAGAGGTGGTGGACACTTGCAATTCCAGTTGAAGCCAATGGGAGCTGTAGGTAACATGCACAATCCCATTCATTTTTCTTCACCGAGTAAGCAACCCTTTCAACACTTCATACACCCCTGCTCACCCTGCAGTGTTAATAGTAGTTCTTTGTGGGAAGCATAAGGGTTTGGAAGACTTGTATACCAAGATGTATCATTATTAGGCATATGTATCAGCCTGTGGATTTCATGGAAACAAAACTGGTGACAAAAATTCAGTGTCCGCTGCAAATGTCTAAGAAATATGGTTCTAGGTATTAAGAACACCCTTGAGGCTGCACAACTGCAGGTAATAAATATACTCTAGGTCAGAGTTCTGACATGCATCAGGAGAAAAACTGAAGACAGTCCTCTTGACTGGCAGCTTGACCAGGTAGATGTTATCATGTCAGACACTTTGAACTGCTCTGAAGGCTAAAAAGTGACATGGCTTTTGAAAGCATGAATGCTATATGCCCCCTGGTAAGTTTCATTTGGGACAATCTCCCAGAGTAGTAAAATACTAGTATATTTTCTACCCTTAGCTTATTCCAATAATAAAGAAAAATATAGGTCTTTTCCCTAAGTCACAAAGAGTGAGAGGTACTTGTCAAATACTGCTCTGCAGTGCATTGGGAATATTTACTTGATTATCAAGCTTTTCCTTACAGCAATGAGGTGGACAAAGGGAACTGGTAATACAAATATTCCTCCATTCACTGTCTCCTCAGTTTCCTGGGCCATGGCTGTTAGCTCAGAATGTAGGTTTATTTTTTGCACTTTCATTTGCACTTTCATTTGGCAAATACAAGAAAGAAACTGGACTAACATGTTCATAGAAAGAGCACAAGAGACCATTAGATCATCCAGTCTGACCTTCTGTATGTCACAGGCCATTAAACTTTGCTTGTTTATCCCTGCATTAAGCCAAATAACTTGTGTTTGGCTCTCACATCTTCTGGAAAGGAATCCAAGAGCAATGTTAAGACCTTAGGAAATGAACAATCTAACTAGTCCCTTGATGTTTTGTTCCCCGATTAATCACCCTCACAGTTAAAAATTCGTGCTCAGTTTCTTATTTGAATTAAAGAGATTAAAGAGCCCATTAATATCAGGTATCTTTTTCTTTTGCAGGTATATTTATACTAATTGAGTCACTTGTAGTCTTCTCTTTGATAAACCAAGCAGATTGAGCTCTGAGAATATGTTTACATTGGGGTGGCAGCCAGCCTGTCCTCCCACCCGCTTTGGCAGGTGTGCTTCAAACCCAGAATTATTCTGGCAGGGCTGTTGTGGGTTTGTCCGCAGTGCTAGCTCTCAGGAACACTGAAGACGGAGGTCTTGAGAGCAGTCATGGAAGGATGCCCAGGAGTGGTCCCACTGGTGTATTTCTGGGTTTAGAGCTGACCTAGGGGAACAGATAGAAAGCATGTTCTTGGGGATGTCCCAGGCAGTGCCCGTTACCATTGCAATGTAGGCATGCTTTCACCATCCTATCATCACTTTTGTGGCTCTTTCTGTATTGTCTCCAATTCATGGACAAATAATTGACACATCCCTTTGAAGCATGTAGCTGTGCCTCAAACAGAGAAATGAGAAAGGGGAGGAGAGAGACCTCCCCAGCAAGTCCAACACTGACCAAGACACATTCCTTGAATCTAGACCTTGTTGAACTTTACTTTCTAAGGTCCAATCCCATCCTTGTCTTGAATGGCAATATGGCCCTACAAAAGCAAGGAACTGCCACTGTTTTCTTGTGGTAGGAGCAACACTCAGCGACAGCACTTTCTATGACAGTACTCAGATGGAGTGCAAGTCTAGACAAGTGACAGAAATATAGGCCATGATTATATGTATCCACTGGCCTGCGTGGGGCTGCAGGTTCCTACAAAGTATGTAGGAGGTAGAAATACTGAAGGGAACTTTCCCCTGATGCTCTAATTGTTTCCAGTGATCACCTCTTTATTTTGATTTTGTACAGAAGACCAGGATTCGGGCCCTAGACAGTCAATGTTCAGAGGTGGTTTTATGTTTCTTAAGCTCCTCTTAGTTACTGTGCAAGATTTATTTTACTAACAATGACATAGCAGAGAGTACTTAAAACCCTTTTCCTTGTCATTCCCTACCCTTGTGAAGGCACCCAAGGCTGTATTCTATATGAATTTTAGTTAATATCTATTTAAAATTATCAAATCAGTTACAAGGAACATTCTAAGAATGGCATATATTTAAAATAAAACCAAAATCCAATTACTATACTCCATATAAGCCAGGGATCAGATTCAATTACATTACACTTCGCAATTTACAATCTGTTGGTGTTCATTCTTTGAAAATGCTCTTTTTTTGCCACAGACCTTCAAAATGTGCTTACCTACTGAAAAAATACAGGTCCTCAGTACTAGCCCTTGTTATAATGTAAGCCAGCTAATAACAGCAGGGCCATATGTTGCACTGCACCAAAATTTCCCCTGAAGGAAGGACTGGTTAAACCAGCGATGTCCAACCTTTTCACCCCATAGGCTGGATGGGCAATGCCAGGTCTAGTGGGCCAGATCTGGCTGGTAGGCTTGATCCATCTGGCACATGGGGCCAGTGGAGGAGCCCCATCTGCCCATGGGAGGGTATGCAGCTTTACCCTAATCTGCCAGGGTGGGGGACAGGGGGGAGGGGGGGGTCACACAGACCTTCCCTGCTCCCCAGCTGTCAGTTTTTTTCCAACTCATGGGGGTCCCTGCATGCTGGATGGCGTGGCTCTGTGGGAGGGATTTGGCCTATGGGCCAGATGTTGAGCACCCCTAGGTTAAAGGAACCCCTGATTTGCTGCTGAGAAGAATTAGTGTAGACCCAAATGTTAGATGTGAGCAGTTTAGGACAGGCAGATCAGACATCTGGGGACTCAGAAGCACATCAGTATATATCTTTTCTATACCTCTGCATCCTGGATCTGAACACTCCTTTGGGTTGTGAAACTCACCAAGGCTGAACTATGTAATTCTGAAGGCTGCTCAGTGCTATGACTCACCAAACCTTATAAGACAACCCTATTACAAGCCCATCACAAGAGAAGCAAGCACTGACTGGACTGCAGGGACCAGGCCTAAGAAGGCACTCAGCTTGGTGGGTACTAGCAGGCATTCAGATATGTTGCTAAGATGCAGGCATGTTCTACTAGGGTGGGCAGGAAAGGACACAGTTGCAGTTAGTTACTCTTAGTGCATGGGGCCAGCCAATTGGCTTCTAAGTGCATCAGGAATCAGTTTTAGAGCTGAACCTTGTCAGAATTTTTGCCTGAAGGAGTTATTTTAAATCCAGTTTTCTTTTGAAGCCAACTGTGCAATCTTCATTTTCTTGTGGCAAGCAGGGTGGTTTCTCTGTAGCAGCTCCATGCTGTTGCCACAGGGTTCTCACAAAGCTCCTGACATTGGTCTGCTTTCTTGGGCTAGTGACAGAAGTTACACATAAACTGGTTTTAGAGATCAGAAAGTAGTTTAAACCTATAACAGAACAGAAAATCAGTTTCAAAATGGCTGAAACTGATTTAAGATAAACCTGGTTGAATGTAGTATCAGACTTAACTGATTTGGGTCAAACCAGTTTCTGAAACTTCTGTCCCAGACCCCTTCCCGGTTCAAGTTAAATCACAGTCCCCCAGTATGCTTTGCAGCCCTTGACTGGGTTGTGCTGTCTGCTCCAAAAAGCAGGGCTGGTCCCACCCCTCCGCTCCCCAGCTGGAGCAGTGAGGGCTGGCTAACAAGGGGTTGGGGTGGGGGCGGAAAACCCTGCTGGGGATGCAGCTCAGCCTGCAAGGGTGTGTGTGGGGGGAAGAACTGCCCCCCCAGGCAAACCCCGGTTGGGGTATGGGGCCAGGGAGGGGGGGGTAATACCCCTTCTCCTGCTCAAACTTACTCCTGGCTGTAACTGTGGACTACAAATCCCAGAGGCACCTGGAAGCAGGAAGAAGTGATGAGCAACCCTGCAGAGTCCTGCTGCTGTGATTTTTTACAGAAAATCCCAGAGACCTTGGGGGCAGCAGGAATAAGAAGTGAACACACAGCCATGCTGTAGCACCCATTTGGCTTCTGGCCTGAGTTACTGCAGATGTGTGGCTGCATTTCCTAAATCAAAGGTAAATATCTGTTCACTTCTGTTTCAATTTAATCTCTGCATTTTAGACTAACCTGCAAAGACTGAATCAATTCAGCCTCAGGCTTTTTGACTGTCTGTACTTAACCATGGTAGCAGCAGCTAAGTGGCAAATACTGATATGCTGATATCCTTCACAAGGACAGGAGCTGCTTTGCCTTGTCTTTCAGTGATACAAGGGTGGGCAGGAAAGGAAACTGTGATGCACTGACTGCTTACCAGACAAATCTGTGGTAACTAGGGAATGATTTACAGTGGCCTTCTTTTAGGCTCCTCCATTGACTGGTCCCCAAAGGTTGCTTTCAGGGCCTTCTGTGCTCCATCTTCTCTGCTCTGCACTGTTCAGTGCAGATCTGCATCTCACGGCTATATCTGCAGTCTCACGTGCGTGTGCCTCCTAAGATTCTGCTCCATGATTCTATTTCCAGGTCATGCTGCAACCCCTTTAGCAGCGCTCCATCACCCTGCCCTGCTCTGTCTCTAGAAGGTATTCTGTGGCTTCACCAGCCCATCTTGGTCCAGATACTGTTGAAAATTCATTCAAATTGTTTTCACTCCTCCACTCTGATCTGCACTGGGATAGGGAATATATCTTAGGGCCATAGGAAAGAGAATAAATACTAGCATCCTGCTTAGTAATTTGATCACAACAGTGATTCATACAGCACTTCATATTAGGTATGTTAGGGCTCCATTTCTCATTCTGTTTACATGAGGATTTTGTTTTGATTTTTCTACCTTGATTAGAAAGTTCATTTAATTTGGAGCTCCTGGGACAATTCTGTTTCCAGGTACACTGATGTAAAGTAAGGCATATTTGCGTACACCATTTGATTCATGCACATCACACTTCTAACACCATATTTCATAAATAGAGTTCTGTGCAACAATAAAGGGACTCCATTTGGGTTGCAAGAATTTGCATCTTTATAAGAGCTGTGTGCTTGGTCAGGAAGTGGAGTGTGTGCTCAGAGCTATTACAAAATTCTCCAAACCATGGAGCTTCCTGGTATCACCATCCAAAATCATCTCTGCTACAACTTGTGTTCTGACCTGCAGGAACTGGGACCAGAATAATGCAAATGCTAGGACCCTAAGCTGTGGAGGGCCCTGGTCCTTCCTTCTGTGGAGACTGTGTGAATGGCCCTGTCCATCTCCCTTCCCTTCCTTTTCCTTCTCCTCCCCTTCGCCGGCCTCAACACCATGGGGGTTGCTTCCCAGGGGCAGCTCTGAGCCCTGCTTCCCGCAGGCAGCAACACCAGGGTGAGGAGGGAGTTCTCCACTGGCCAGGCCCATAAGTTTGTTTGCCTAGGGCCCACCACATGGTTAATTTGGCTCTGGCAGGAACTGGCAGGTTGTTACACAAACCAAAGCTGAGTTTGTGCATTTTTGCATTTTGAACAAAAGGGTCACCAAGATTTATCTCTGACGTTCCTTCTTCACCTTTGGGTACATGGACTTTGTCAACTCCAAGAAAAATAGCATGAATTTAAAACCAAAGGCAGGTTAGGTTAGCAGAAAAACAAGCATACACTGTGCTCTTGTGTGCGAAGACGAAACCATCTAATATTCTGACTTAAGAGTTACCATTAGCAGTATACAGGTCCACTAGCAAGATAAGGCAAAGATGTCTACTGTTTGTGAGCAGGAACAGTTTCCATTAAATCTTAGCCATTATCAATGGTATAGAGTAGAATTAACACACTTGAATAGACTGTTGACCTTACATTGTGGTATTTAACCTACTGTGCAGTGGTGCACTGTACCATGAAAAAAATGCAGTTAAAAGTGGGCAGCTGCCATTACGGATTTATTTTTCACCCTCTGATAAGAGTGTTTTCCTTGACCAATTTATGCTCCTTTCCTATTACTATTGCTTCTGTTTCTGCATTTCCTCTTCTTAACTTGCCTTATTAGGCGTTGACAAGTATTGAGGTCAGTTAAATAACTATTTGTTTTATTATTTTCCTGGCAAAGTAGGTGTGGTAGAAACAGCTGCTAATTATTTGCTATTGTTCTCTTTAATATAACGAGCCACAGGGGCTCTAGGGGAATAAAGGTAATTCAGAATCTTTTCAAAGAAAAAGATATGAAGTCACACTCGGAAGTGTGTCAGTGCAGACCTGCTGATCCAGAGGCAGAGTGGGAACTGGAAAAACAACACATTTTATCATTTGAAGTTCTGCTTAGTAATGGGTCATAGCTGAGCCTCACATTGTGGAAAACAATAAGGAAAGATAGCCAGTGGGAATGGACAACAAAAAAGTGTCCTCAATGAATGAAAAAAAGAATGGCTTGTAATCCAGTAGAACCAGAAGAACTACAGAATAATGAAATGGCTGTAGAAAATATAAGCTAAGGTGGAGAAGGGAAAGAGGTTTGTGTAGGAGTTTGATGCCAAATTATATAAGGACTGAATTAAGCGCAGGATCAGACCTGGATGTTTAATTTAAAACTTTTAGTTTATGACTTTGTGAAACAATAAGGAGGTCTGTTGGTTCACGAGGTTCCCAAATCAAGCCCTTGCTTTCTAACCCGGAGGCTAGGTGCGGCTGCCTGATTCAGTAGTCTCAGAACTGGTCAACA
>NW_017728943.1:51925631-51956661 GCF_001723895.1 Crocodylus porosus | reverse complement strand
TATTAGTTATATATGATAACACTTATACATATGCATTTCTAATTTTTACTTCTATTGGTTATTTAGTTAACTTATCTATAGTATAATATCAGGTGATACGCTTTGTATTATAATTTTTACTCTTCTTATGTTAATTTTTAATGACCTTTATATTTCTTATGCTAATTTTCTATAACCTAAATACATTATTCATTTATATGTTTTGCTGGTTTTTTCAGGGTTAAAATGTCAAGGCTGACATCATATGTGGTTGTTTTTTCGTCATTGTGGTTTAGCCATGCAGTTTCCTATTCTTAACAATATAAGCAGCGTGCCTGCTATTTTTATCATTGTTCAAAGGTCAAAAGGTCAGCATCTTTATCTAAGGGTCAGAAAGTGATTACCAGAATGTCAATTGCTGACTCCTCAACCTCCTTGAAGCATTCTGGGAGTTTTAGTGCATTGTTTCTAATGCTAGGCCTTGCTTAGCATAAGCACTCTCTCACAGTTTGTCTGTGATGGTGTACTCAGTGGGGGGATATTGAGTTGTTTTGCATGGCATCTTTAAATGCATTAGTGCAGCTTCTCTGTTTGCATGAATGGGTACTGCTCCACTGAACTAGGCTAATTTCCACCAGCTGAGCATCTGCCCCATGGACTCTTCTTACTCAGTACTGCAAGTTATTTCAGGGGAGCTGGTATAGAGTACATTATGCTCAGCGTGGAGGCTTATAACTTCACAACTGTATCCTCATTTACACTACCGTCTTCCCTCAAACACAGACAGCAAAGCATACGCTTTCAGTCCAGTTTTAGATTAAGGAAAACAAACCCCCAAAAGTAAGTCCCAGAGGGAGTGAGCCAGTGGTGACACATAGAAGGCACACAGGGGTGCATGTGCACCTGGAGAGCTCTGGTTCACCCCCGACAGGCTGCGCTCCTCATTTAGGTGATGGGCAGGAGTGCTGGTGCACCCTGTGAGCACTGGCTGGGGAGTGGGAGCACCAGATGAAGTGCCATAGCCACTTCTGGGAGCACCACAGCCACTTCCAGGAATCCCAGGGTTGCTTCCCAGTTGGCGCGATTGGCCGCGGGGGGACTTCCCTCCCTTGGTTGGCACCAGTTGCCCATGGAGTGAGGTATTCATCTTGAACTGCCTCACAACAATGTACAAAGAAAAGGGAATCAAACTCTCCCTTGTATTGTACAGCCCAATATAACCACCAAGGTTTAGATAGGCAACAATATTACTTTGTAGCAAAAAGTTATATAAAGAGCTAATTCAATCTGAGTAATTTCTAATTACAGGTAGGGATGGCCATAAAGGAATGAATTATGTGATGCACATCCTTTTTTGTTCATCAGTCCTCTGGGATGAGGTCTGTGAAAGAGCTTGAGTACAGTGGATCAGGTTGGGAGGGAATGTGTCTAGCCTCCTTGTCACAGTGGATGGCACCATGGATGATCTTCACTGGGAAGCCTTAGGTGTGCAGGTGAGTTAAGCAGAAAGGAGCAGTAGGGTATAGATCAGTGGTTCTCATCCTTTTTTAAAGTCAAGGCACCCCTAGATAGACTTGAAATACCTTTCAGACAATGCCAGTTCTTAGTTTCCATTCTTTTTTGACTACAGAAAAATAATAAAACATTTTTTCTTTTGCAAAGAACTAAGAAAGACCACAACTATGGATTTCTATTTAACATCTCTGGGTTTATCTTATGAATCATATTTGCATACCTAGCAGAGCTAACATTGTGGCTAGGGACAGAAATTACACAGAAATTAATCTGGTATAAATTATTAGAAACTGGTTCAAATCTGTAACAACAGAAGTTCAGTGCACATTAACTGCTTTTAAAATGGCTGAAACTGGTTTAAGATAAACCTGGATGGATGTAGTATCAGACTTAGCTGATTTAGGTTAAATCAGTTTATTGAACTGTCCCAGATCCCCTCCAAATTCAGGTTAACTCATAGTCCCCCAGCATCCCAGGATGCTTTGCACCACCTCCACAAACCCTCCCTCACAGGATGGACAGGCTAGACTTGGCCCAAGCTGTCTGCTCCAGCTGAGCAGGAAGGTGTGCTCTAATGCTCCCCAGCTTCTGACCTGGGCCACTGCAGGCATGTGGCTATATTTCAAGAATCAAAAGTGAATGTCTTTTCACTTACTTATTGGTTCAATCTACATACTTTAGAATAATTGTAAAGATTGACTCCATTCAGGCTCAGGCTTTTTCACTGTCTGTACTTAGCCTGTGTATCACCCCGTGTCACTCTTGGAAAGATCTCAAGTCACCCCAGGGTGCCCTGGCACCCTGGTTGAGAATCACTGATGTGGATTCATAGCTCTTCAAATTCAGCTAGCCCCTGTAACTACAGAAATCCTATGACTGCAATAGTCCATAGGAGGGAGGAAGGCTGGTTCCCATCACCTTTTCCAAACCTGAGTGGAAATCTCCTGAACATAACTAGTTTATTTGGGTTATGCCTTAGGTTTTTCCCCTGCAGAAGGGGTCTAAGGAAGGTCCTCAGGGAAGCTACTCTTTGGCAGCCTTGAGGAAAATCTTGAAAGCACTGGTGGGGTGAAATGAAAGGGAAGCTAGGCATTCACTAAGCTGGAAGACACAACAGCTGTGTTACATTTTTAAATTATATTTAAATTAAAACAGCACTGAAGAGCTTGAAGTGTCTTGAAAGAAGAGCCAAATTACTCAGTACAAAGGGAGCTAGAAGCTGGAAGTTTTCACAAAGGAAATGCAAAGACAAAAAGCTGACTTGCGCTTGGCTTCTATAAGATCTTCCCTCCCCCTTCCAACAAGGCAATAAGCCAGGAAGAAGCTGGTGATCAAAGGTTGGTCAGTGCCCCTAGTATGTTTAGTTATGGGAAACTATTGAGAGCATTGACACCACAGCCA
This sequence comes from Crocodylus porosus, assembly GCF_001723895.1. Lineage (NCBI taxonomy): Eukaryota > Metazoa > Chordata > Crocodylia > Crocodylidae > Crocodylus > Crocodylus porosus. The sequence continues at coordinate 51,953,766 of NW_017728943.1, read as the reverse complement.
AGAACAAGCATGACTTGGTGCTATGTGTATTTAAACATTTGCGGAGGTAACAGATTTCAAGGGTTCTAAGCAGAATCAGCTTGTTTGATACTTAACACAGCAATGAGACAACACACTGTTATTGGCAGCTTTGCAGGCATTCATCTAAAGACTCAACGGGAATGCATATTTAGTAACCCTCTCACCTCCAGGAAAGGGGCGGGGGAAGGGAAAGCTTGCACTTAACGCTGCCTTTGTTGTGCCAGCTGCTTGATAAGCAGAGGACTTTGGTATCCAGGTTTATCAGTTCAACATAATTGTAGAGCACTAAATTTGCTTTAAGAAACCTTGTCTTAAGGTTCACTGTAAGTCAAATTGACATTACCATTAATTTTACACTCTGATTTATTCTCAGAGTTCTCTCACGTTCCACAAATACGGAGCATCCCCTCACTTCTGAAAATCATTCACATGTCCTATGAAAGATCATATAACTGAGGTCACAGAAAAGGTTATTTATACTAAGGGAAGGACGTTTATACTAAGGGAAGGACTATGGGAAGCACATGAATACTTACATTTCCTGCATGATTCATGCAGGAAATGCATCTCTATGCAGCATGCATCATTACTGTAACATGCTCTATATGGGATTGCCTCAAAGACTGTTTGAAAGCTGCACCTTTTGTAGTATGCAGCAGCAGCACACCTTATGTCAGGGGTGGATTGCCATGGGGCATCTCGGTGGCTGAGCTTGTACTCCTCCACCCTCATCTCGTGAGCCACTGGGGACCTCAGCTGGCAGCTCCTCCATAGAGCCATTGCCATGGGCATATATGTGGCACGCTTCACAGACACCACAGTCTCCTGCCCCTTCTGCGGGCAGAGGGAGACCCTGGTGCACATGACACTCAAGTGTGCCAGGCTGCAGCCCCTCCACCTCTGCCTCTAGAACCGACTCCTGAGTTTCTGATTTAACCTCACCTCCCATCTTTTTATTTTTGGGTACCCCATTCACAGCCCCACCAAGTCCCAGGACCTCCTGGTCAACCTGCTCCTGGTCATGGCTATGTGGCCCTTGTACATGACCAGGAAGGAGGCTCTGGCTGGGAAGATGCCTGGAGACTGCGGGGCCTCTTTCCTCTGTCTTGTCCATGCATGTTTCTGGGCAGAGCATGACTAGAAGGCATCCACCAGCTCCTTGGATGCCTTTGAGGACTGGTGGGTGCGGCCTGGGTGCTCTGCTCAGTTTACCCCTCAGGCACACTTATTTTCATGTTTTGACTCTTTGATCCACACAACACTTCTATCCTGTTTTTTCATTAGGTGTCCCAAAAATTTAGTTGTTCCATTCATCCATTGGCCTCCATAAAAAGGAGCTACTAGTTATCCAGGTGGGCCTTGCCCATGGTAATCAGGGGACAGCAAAAGGGCACAGCAGCCCCCTTGGCTCTCCAGGGAACTGGCGGACCTTCTGCATCTTAAAAGGAAGACCCACAAAGGATGTAGGACTGGAACCGCCACCAAGGAGGAATACTCTGCTTTAGTCCGGACTTGCAGAGAGCAGATCAGGAAAGTCAAGGCTGCGATGGAACTCCAGCTAGTTACAAATATCAAGGAAAATAAAAGGTCCTTTTTTAGATATGTGGGGAGCCAGAGGAAAAGCAAGGGCAACATTGGACCCCTGCTAAACCAGATGAGGCAACTGATGCCCAGGAAAAAGCAAACTTGCTAAATAGGTACTTTGCATCAGTTTTTCACCAGTTCCATGGGACGCCCCTGCCCACTATGGGTCAGGGAGGCCTGGGTGAGGGAGATTCCTTGCCCTCCATCAAAGCTGACCTCGTGAAGGAACACCTCGACAGGCTGGATACCTTCAAGTCAGCCAGCCCTGATGGGTTACGCCCAAGGGTACTCAGGGAGCTGGCGAGCATCATAGCTCAGCCCCTGGCACAGACCTTTGAGAGTTCTTGGTGCTCTGGTGAAGTGCCCGATGATTGGAAGAGGGCAATGTTGTGCCTATCTTCAAGAAAGGGAGGAGACTAGATCCGGCAAACTACAGGCCCATCAGCCTGACCTCCATCTTGGGGAAGGTCTTGGAAAAGATTATCAAGGAGGCCATCCTTAACAGACTAGCTGAAGGCAATATCCTGAGGGATACCTAGCATGGGTTTGTTGTGGGTAGGTCTTGCTTAACCAATCTCATTTCCTTTTATGACCAGGTGACCTATCACCTGGACAAGGGGGAAGAGATCGATGTTGTATACTGTTGCGGGGCACTCCTGTGCCCCACTCCTAAGGAGGCTGAACCCCGGGAGGGGGAGAGGTGTAGCAGGGCACTAGGGTGCCTGCTACTGACATTAGGAATAAGGACTGCTGAAGCTCCCTAAGACAGCACAGGTGTTGGTTGCCGGAGCAGCCAGGCTGGTCACATGACTAGAAAGGGGCAGGGCCAGGCATTTATAAACAGCCCAGGCCAGAGCCTAGCAGCAGTTCCCTTCTGGCAGCCTGAGGTGCAGGAGTGCCCAGCAGGGCAGAGATGAGTGGTGCAGACTGAGCACCTAAGGGGCCGCACCATGGTGAGGGTGGAGAGAACCCTGACTGAGACACCTTTGCAAGAGGGCCAGGTGGGCCTGGATCCTATGTTATAGCCGGTAGGCTGTTTTGAGTTAGAGCCGGTTGGCTGGTAGCTTTGCTTTGCTCTTGGGCTGTTTGTATAAAACTAGAGGACCAGGAGAGGCTGTAGAGGACGGAGGAGGCCTCATTAGGAGCTCCCCAGTGGAGTGTGGGGGGGTTCCTGGGTGCCCTGGGAGGGCACAGCGATTGGTGCTGGAGCTGGCACTGTGGGTAAGTGCTGGAGAGAGGCGTGATGTTGTGGGGTGTTGTGACCCTGGCCCCGTGGGGGGGTGGTATTTCGCCCAGTGGGCGTAGGCCCGAGAAGGCGGGTCTGGGGGCCAGGAAAGGCTAAGGCTGCCTGAGCCACAACCTTGGGAAGCCTGAGTCGGGCATAGAAGGCCTCAGTGCGGGCAGGCACACGAGAAGCGTGAGCACAGGCCCGCGTGCGGGCGGGGATGGCGAGGAGCGTGGCATAGGCCCTGGGGAGGGCGAGGAGCACAGCATAAGCCCCGGGGAGGGCAAGGCTCCACAGAGCCGAGCGCGCGATTAGAGGCCAGAGAGGACCAAGCGCGCAACTAGAAACCTGGAAAAGGGTGAGAAGCCTGGGAGGGGCGAGTATATCGGGCGCGCATACGGAGGGACCCCAGAGAGAGGGAGTGCGCGTATTGAGAGACACCAGGAAGGGGCGAGCATACGACACAAGAACATCCGGTACAGCTGCGAGGCTTGGGGCGTGCTAAAGGGAAGGTTGGAGGCACGCGTAGCCCATAAAGCTGGGGTGCACCAGGTCGGTACACCCAGGATAGGGGACGGGATATACTTGGGCACCGTGTCCAAGGGGACAATAAGGCAGCCTCCCTTATAGAACTATTTAAGATCAAGATAGAGGGTGCTGAGTCGCCCTACTTGGCACGGTAGGGGTGCTAGAGGGATCATGGCCGCTTGTGCGCCCCGCCCTGTGACATATATGTCGACTTTAAAAAAGCCTTTGATCTGGTAGCTCACGATCACCTCCTGGCTAAACTGGCTAACTGTGGCCTTGATGTCACCACGATCCACTGGCTGGGGAACTGGCTCCGCGGTAGGACCCAGAGGGTGGTGGTTGATTGGAGCCAATCATCTTGGTGTGCTGTGACCATTGGGGTCCCACAAGGCTCTGTCCTAGGGCCTATACTGTTTAACATCCTCATCAATGATGTGGACATTGGTGTCAGAAATGGACTGGCCAAGTTCACCGACGACACCAAACTCTGGGGTAAAGCATCCACACCTGAGGACAGGCGGGTGATCCAGGTGGATCTGGACAGACTCATAAATGGGTGGATGAGAACCTGATAGTGTTCAACACTGAAAAATGCAAGGTTCTCCACCTCGGGAGGAAAAACCTGCACCATGCTTATAGGCTCAGTAGTGCTACGCTGGTTAGCACTGCAGATGAGAGGAACTTGGGGGTCATAGTTGACCACAAGGTGAACATGAGCCTTCAGTGTCATGCTGTGGCTAGTAAAGCGAGCAAAACGATGGCTTGCATCCATAGATGCTTCTCAAGCAGATCCCGGGACATCGTTCTCCCGCTGTACTCAGCCTTGGTGAGGATGCAGCTGGAGTACTGCATCCAATTTTGGGCTCCTCAATTCAAAAAGGATGTGGAGAATCTTGAGAAAGTGCACAGAAGAGCCACACTCATGATCGGAGGTCAGGAAAACAGACTTTATGATGAGAGACTGAGAGCAATGGGGCTCTTCAGCCTGGAAAAGTGCAGCCTCAGGGGCAATCTGGTGGCCACCTATAAGTTTATCAGGGGTGCTCACCAGGATCTGGGAGAACGTCTGTTCACCAGAGCACCCCAAGGGATTGAACAGTCACAAACTCCACTGTAATCGATTCAGGCTGGACATAAGGAAGAACTTCTTCACTGTCTGAGCCCCCAAGGTTTGGAATAGACTGCCGCCAGAGGTGGTTCAAGCACCCACTTTGAACGCCTTCAAGAGACATTTTGATGTCTGTCTTGCTGGGGTCCTATGACCCCTGCTGACTTCCTGCCCCTGGGGCAGGGGCTGGACTCTGATCCTTCGGGGTCCCTTCCAGCCCAAATCTATGGGCTATGAAATCGGATGGACAAATAGACAGTGGTGAATTGCCAAAAGCACGTAATTTCAGTGCTCCTGAGCTTACACAGCCTGGCTCCCAGTCACTTTCTGGGTGTGATTCAAGGTGCTGGTTTTAACCTATAAGGTCCTGTTTGGTTTGGGTGCTTCAGGGACTACCTTACACCCTGTCCCTTACACCTATTGCAGTCCCCAGTGTCAGCCAAGAGCAACTTCCTCCAAGTACCATTAATAGAGCCACATGCATGATCAGAGGTCAGGAAAACAGACCTTACGATGACAGGCTGAGAGCTATGGGACTCTTCAGCCTGGAACAGCGCAGATTCAGCGGTGATATGGTGGCCACCTATAAGTTTATCAGGGGTGTTCATTAGGATCTCAGGGAACATCTGTTCCCCAAGGAAAGACAAGATCGAATGGTCACAAACTCCTCCGTGACCATTTCATGCTGGACATAAGGAAGAATTTCTTTACTGTCCGAGCCCCCAAGGTTTGGAATACGCTGCCACCAGAGGTGGTTGAAGCACCTACTTTGAATGCCTTCAAGAGACATTTGGATGTCTATCTTGCTGGGCTCCTATGACCCCTGCTGACTTCCTGCCCTTTGGGCAGGGGGCTGGATTCTATTTTCCGAGGTCCCTTCCAGCCCTAATGTCTATGAATACCGAGTCAGCTTGATGCTAGTACATGGGAGGTCATTCTCAGCAGTTGCTCCTCAGCTCTGGAATTCCCTTTCGCTTGAGGCCTGCCAGAGCCCAAGCCTGGTGTGGAAGAAATCAAACGTCGCCTTGTGTTTGGTATCAGAATTTACAGACTCAGTCTGAGTTTATTGGCGACTATACCATACGATCGTAGGGAGGAGATCTAACAGAACTCCTCCCCTCTACAAGTTAACATACCTTTTTATATCTAAAATTGTTCAAACAAAGCATCCTTGAAAAGGAAGTTGGGGTAAATCAACAGTTGCTTGCTCAGCAGAACGTTTTGTTTTGAAAACTGTTATCGCCTTTTTGTTTTTAGGAAAGGAAGAACATTTGTTCCAAAAGAACTGTGCATGGAGTCATAATAAGCAGAAGAGTTTTTCTTATCTTAAAACATTTTAAAATATGAAGACCTTTTTTTTTTTCCTTCACTCTTTTTCCTTAGTTAAGTTAGAGGCCTGGATTGATCTATAGTCGGATAGAGGCCTGGATAAATTTATAGTCAAGTTCGAGGGGCCTGGATAAATCTACTTCAACATTCCCTACTTTTTTTTGGTATGGAAGGCCCAACATACTAGATATTTATAGCCATTAATCTTTTGACTTCTAACTCTTCTTTACTGTTAGCTATTTCAACATACATGCTATACACTTCGTTTCTTTGCGTAGAGGTTGACAAGCTATCTTGCATTTGCTTAGTGGCACAATTTAAGCAGCAACATACGAGCATAAGTACTAGGCATATTCCAGTAAAAATAACAAACAATATTAACAAACCATGAATGATAGTAGAGCCTAAGGAACTAAAAATGGTGCTAAACCACATACTTAAATTCCAGCTGTCTGACTCATGTAGTTTAGCTACTTCCCTTTGAATATGCTGAGCTAAATCCTGGATTTCTTCTCAGTTATCGGGGATATAAGTGCAACATTCTGTATCTATTAAAGCACAGACTCCTCCTTTGCTAGCTAGCATATAAGCTAAGGCAAGCCCGTTTTGTAGAGTTACACGTCTTGTTTCCTTCATTTCATTACTTATGTCATGAAACCCAACGGCAGTGGCACTTGCTATTTTCTCTAGGGATGCTGCAGGTTGCAGGGCACTGAAGTGCCTGCACATAAAGGACAGGTGTGGGTTGCCGGGGCAACCACAAGGGTCAGCTGACCGGAAGGGGGCAGGGCCTGGCCTATATAAACAGCTTATGCTGAGGCCAAGGAGGCCGTTTCCCTTGGGCAGTTGCGGAAGATGGAGCTTCTTGGGAGCAGGCTGAGCTGAGGAGCCTGAGGGCCTAAGCACCTTATGAGTGAGGATACCAGGCAGAGGAGCCCCTGGTAGGGATTTGGGGAAGATAAAGAGTATGATGGTTTAGGGTTTATGTTTTGGCCAGGAGGCTTGAGTTTGAGTTGGGGCCGAAAGGCTGATGGTTTCATTTGTTGTTACACTGGAGGACCGGGTGAGACTGTAGGGGTTGGAGGAGGCCTCATGGGGGCTCCCTAGTAGTGTGGGGGTTCCTGGCACCAGAGAGGGTGCTGCGTTTGGGGGTTGCATAGACCCCGGCCCAGTGGGGCAGTGTAGTGCGGGGCGAGGAGCCCCAGTGTGGGTGAGCGACCCGGGAAGGCGGGTCTGGGGGCCAGGCACGGCTATGGCCACCTAAGCCTCGGTGGGGGTTGTAGACCCGAGGAGGGCATGCACTGACCCGAGCCCTGAGAAGGGGCACAGTGCATTGGGGGCCAGGCACAGCTATGGCCACCTGAGCCCCAAGGGTGAGAAGACCCAGGGAGGGCGCACATAAGCCCCAGCGTGGGCAGGAATCATGCGAGCAAGGCCCAGGAAGGGAGGGTGCGCGGGAATAAGAAGGCCCAAGGGAGGGCGTGCGTATGGGGAGAGGCCCTGGAAAGGGCCACTAAGGAAAGACAATAGACACAACAACATCTGGGACAACTGAGAGGCTTAGGGCATGGTATAAGGGGTGGTAGGAGCCATGCATAGCCCTGTGATGGGGAGTGCACAGAGTCATCGGTAGACGGGATACCAGTGGGAGTACGCCAAGGGGTACTGTGTTCAAGGGGGTAAAAGGCAGCCTTCCTTTCAATACTTTCACTATCAAAGACGTGGCGGGCGAGATAACGAGGGTGCATGGACACCCACTTGGCACGGTAGGGGGCACCAGGAGAGATCATGGCCACTCCTGGGTCCCCGCCCCGTGACACTGCAACTTTCTTGATTTCGGATATAGCTAAGCTTGCGCCATAATTGGGGAACATTATACCTCCAAATCTTTGAGTTTCTGTAATCTCTCATACGTTGCGAATCTTTCTTTTAGGGAAGTGAGATTTTATAGTAAAAGCAGAATGTGTTGCAGAGACATAGTATGTTTCTTCCCAGCCAGAAGGAAGAATTTTATAGGCCTTATCTCCATATACAAAACAGTGACCAGCTAGTGCAGTAAACCCCGCTGTATTACAGTGTAGGGCCATCATCCATTGTGAATAATAACCTGAAATTTCATTTTTGGGAGAATAATTAGGTATCCAGGAATTATTAGAGAGCCATGCACCATTTACTCTAAACTCTGTTTCGCATTTACTGATTCCTACTGCAACACGGGATCCATTCCAGGTTCAGCAAAATTTTCCTGGGGTGGCATACGCTAATTGTATATAGTCAAATCGATTACAATTTACATCTTGCCAAGTTTTGTTTCCATATAGATCTGAATAGTAAGGGGTTAGCATTTGGGTTGCATTCAAAGGTACTGGTATCATAGGTATCCCTCCGGTTGAATGGGAAGGAACATGGCTACATATCCAGCAATGAGAAACATTTAATATTGGTACGATAGTTGAAAAAAAACATTTTGATAAACCTGCCAGGGAGGGAGTGATCTTCTTAACCTGTTTTGAAGCATAGTTTGATTTATAAAGTTCTTTTTAGCTGGTGAGTCTTAAAGTTCATATAAGATGATCCAACTGGAAAAACTGAGAATCACGCAAGTCACGACTAACCAACCCCGCTTTGGGAACCAGGAACTAGGTAGAGGCCTTTTTCCTGTCCCGAAGGGCATAGTGCTGTCATTGGGGCACATCCTATTTGCTCTGTAGTGGCAAATCCTCTTTGCCAGTAGGCACTTGGCTCACTACTGGTCTTGTGCTTTCTTGCTGGCAGGTGCTAAGCTCACTACCAGTCTGTGAGGGCTGATTACAAAATTGAAACGGAGGAGACTCTGGGTCTAACAGGGCTAATGTTTCTTACTGTGTGAAGCGTGGATCCACATGGGGAGTCCTTGACACTTTATTGCAGTGTTGGTGGTCAAGAGTACCTGGAATGGGCCTTTCCAGTGAGATTCTAGTGATGACTTTCATTGATGGACTTCTATAGGGACTCAATCTCCAGGCAGGGTAGAATGGCATGGCTCATCAGGTTCTTTGGGGAGAGCTGCCTGTATCTGTGAATGAAAAGCTTTAACACACTTCATTAGTGCCTTACAATAGTCCAGAATAGTATCGTCAAGTAAATGTATATCACAGAGGTGGGAGGCAACAGGTGGTGAGGCAGGGAGCCTCATGGGCCTTCCCATCAAGATTTCATGTGGGCTAAGCCCAGTCTTTCGGTTAGCAGTAGATCTCATACTCATTAGGGCTATGGGAAGTGCATCTGGCCATTTCAGGTGAGCCTCAGCACAAATTTTGGCTAGCTTATTTTTCATTTTGGCATTGCACTTGGTCTGAGGCCTGTAGATGGTATGGGCAATGGAAGTTCTCTTGGATCTGCAGGACTTTGCAGACTTTTTTCATTATTTGCCCAGTAAAATAAGTTCCTCTATCGGAGTTTATGGATAAAGGAATACCAAACCTTGGAATAAAATCCCTGAGCAATCTTTTGCTTACAGTAGTGGTGTTGGCTTTTGCACATGGGTAGGCTTCTACCCGTCCAGAAAACATACATACAATAACAAGAACATATTCATAAGAACAACATTTCTGTATTTGGATAAAATCTATTTGTAAATTCACAAACGATCACTAAGGTGGGGGATGTGCTGCCTGTTTTGTCTTTACAGATTTTCCCACGTTATGGGCTTGACAAATCAGACAGGCATAACAGTACTGCTGAGCTACAGATGGAAAGGTTGGAGCAAATCAATCAAGCTTAACAGCTTCTATCATCCCTCCTTTGCTCATATGTGCCATGCCATGGAGTGGAGTAGGGAAAAAGGACCATTGGGGCAACCAGGCGGCCGTCCGGGGAGCGCCACAAATGGTCAGGCTGTAACAAACTCGATGATCTCCCGAGGTCCCTTCCAGCCCTAATGTCTATGAAATCTATGAAACACCCAGCCAGTCTCTGTGCATGTGTCTCTGGTTCTGGAGCCTGATCTTGGAGGAGGGCAACGTCGTGAAGACTTGCCAATGGAGATTGGTCAGTTGGAATAGACAAAAACACAGGCGTAGCCCGAGGAGTGGAAATAGCTGCAGCTTTGGCAGCAGAATCTGCCAGAGCATTCCCACCTGTAACATCATCATAAGGTTTCTGGTGGGCTTGGCATTTGCTAATAGCAATAGCAGAAGGTAATTGTAATGCATTTAACAAGGCTTCTACATATGGACCATTACTGATTTTGGTACATCCTGACTTGAGGAAGCCTCTTTGCTTCCAAAGTTGACCATAATCATGTACAATACCAAAAGCATAGCAAGAATCAGTAAAAATATTAACAGAGGCACCAGAGGCTAAGGTACAAGCCCTCGTGAGGGCCACAAGCTCGGCAACTTGAGCTGAATGCACATCAGGCAGGGGATGGCTTTCTATGACATCATACTGGGAACATACTGCATATCCTGCAACAAGGGAACCTTTTGGGTTTCTGTGACATGATCCATCAACATAGAATACTAGCTCTGAGTTTTGCAAGGGGGTATCTCTTAGATCAGTGTGGGGCATTGTTAGGTGAGCAGTAACAGTAATGCAATCATGGGGTTCACCATCTGAAGGGGTAGGTAACAAAGAAGTGGGGTTTAAAACAGGGCATCTAGTTAGCATGACATCTTCAGCAGAGAGGAGCAAGATCTTGTATTTAGTTGATCTTGCATATGAAAGGTTTTGGGTTTTAGTTTTTAGCAAAAGGGCTGCCACAGCATGTGGGACAGCAACAGTGAGCAGAGAGCCTAATACAAGGGTATGGGAAAGTTCAACAGTGATAGCTGCTGCTGCTACAGCATGAAGGCAGGGAGGAAAACCAGTGGCAACTGGGTCAAGAGCAGAACTATAATAAGCGATGGGACGATGTTTGTCTCCATGCTTTTGAGTAAACATAAAAAGTGCAAATCCATCTTTTTCATGACAAAGGAGGAAAAAAGGCTTAGTGTAATCAGGAAGGCCTAAGGCAGGAGCTTGCGATAGAGCTTGTTTAATAGAAACAAAAGCGGCTTCAGCCTCTGAGGTCCAGGGTAAAGATTCAGGGGTATTAACAAGAGTCAGGTTTTGTAGTGGCTTGACTATAGAAGCATAGCCCAGTACCCACTGACGACAGTAGCCAGTCATTTCTAGAAAGATGTGCATTTGGGACACAGCGGTTGGCTTAGGAACTTTAAGAATGGCTTCTATTCTGGAGGAAGAAAGCAGTCGCTCTCCAGCAGAAATATCATGGACACGGAGAAGACAAAGTTGTAGCTTTTCTTTAGATGCCTTATGGCCTTTTAGGGCAAGAGAAGTGAGGAGAGTTAAGGAACTTTACAGGCTTCAAGGGAGGTAGATGCTAAAAGCGAATCATCTACGTACTGCACAAGCACAGAACCCCCCCTTAAATACTATGTCATCTAAGTCTTTCTTTAGTATTTGAGAAAATAGAGAAGGGGATTCGATATAACCTTGGGACAATCGAGTCCAGGTATACTGGAGTCCTTGATAGGTAAATGCAAAGAGAAACTGGCTATCAGGGTGTATAGGGATGATGAAAAATGCAGAGCACAAAACAATAACAGTGAAATAACATGCGTCAGGAGGGATACAGGACAAGATAATAGCTGGGTTTGGTACAACAGGAAAAGTAAGTAAAACTACAGAATTTACTGCACAGAGATCTTGTACAAAGCAATAGGTATTCTTTCCAGGTTTTCTTACAGGAAGAATAGGCGTATTACAAGGGCTTTTAGTTGGAACAATGATACCTTGCTTCAAAAGGGCAGTTATAACAGGACGTATCCCATCTTCAGCTTCTGGGCATAAAGGGTATTGAGCAACCTTGGGTAAGGGTTTAGCTGGGTTTAATTTGATTCTTATAGGCTGGGCGGTATGCATTTGCCCTACCTCATTAGCTTGCTGAGACCAGAGAGATGGAGGGACAGCCTGTATGATTTCTTCTTGCAACATAGAAAGATCAGAAAACTCTCCCCCTGCACGGAGTTATCTAAAACAGCGAGCGCTGCCAGCTCATTAATGCAGGGAACTTCTAGATAAACCCCATTAGGAGAACAGTAAATAGTACAGTCAAGTTTACAAAGCAAATCTCTTCCTAACAAATTAACAGGAGAACAGGGACTTAGGCATGTTGATCTGAAATAGGACCTAGAGAAACCTGTAGGGGTTGGGACACAGAATGAGGAGCTATTTGATTTGAAATTCCCACAGCATTTACAACTTCAGAGGATAGGGGAGTTGTGAAAAATTCTTCAGCTCGCAGAGTAGAACGGCTTGCACCTGTGTCTGCTAAACATTTTGTAGATATGCCAATTATCTCACAGGAAACTAAGGGATCATCTTGATTAAGTGAGAGAAGTGGGGCTGTGATGATGATACTATTCCTCAGGCTGTCCTAACAGGAGGGTCTTTGATTCTGGATAGAGAATTGAGTGGGAAGAGGTGGTGGCAGGTTAACTGTCCTCTCTGGCTGGCCAGGCCAACAAGGACAGTGGGCCTTCCAGTGTCCTGGTTGACCACAATAGTGACAACTGTCACTAATTTGGGACTGAAACCCTCCTTGTCCCATCCCACAACCACGTTCCCTTCCTCTAAATTGTTCCCGAAGGAACCTCTGCCTCTGCCCCTACTAAAAGTCTGCATTTGTAATGACATTAACTTAGTTTCTTTGATTTCTTTTTTCTTTTCTTGACAGGTTGTACAATGATTAGCAATGGTGACCAATTCTGCCAGCGTCTTAGTTTGCCAGCCTACAGCAATCGTGCACAGCTGTTCCTGGACTTTAGGAAGGAGTCCTTGAATGAAAGCAGCAGCAACTGCTTCTGGGGCAGTTTCAGCTGCCTTCTCAATACCTGAATGTCTTTCGAATACTAGTTTTAAGCAATCCATGTAATCTGCTGAGGATTCTCCTTTATTTTGCTTGCAATTATTTATTTTTGCCCAGTCAGTTTTTCTAGGGCAAATCTTAAGTATGGCCTCAAGAAGACGTTCTCGGGCATCATCTCCTCCGGGATCTTGAGCAGGCCATTTAGCTTGCTTGGGGAGGCAATCACGAACTTCAGAGGGCAGAATATTTCTCATTAATTGGTTTAAATCTGCCCAGGTCGGGTCATAACAATTGATTACAGTTTCCAATTCATCTTTAAACTTCTGGGGTTCTTCCTGGATGTTGGGGAACTGCTTAACAAGGTTTAGGAGATCTCCTGGAGTCCAGGGGGCATGAACTGTGACCATAGATTCCCCATTTGGACCCTGCCCTGGGAGTTGATGTAAGGGCATTTGAAGAGCCTTTTTAGGTTTTGAAGAAGGGACTGGACCATACTGGGTGCCAGACCTTAAATAAGAGGAGGTTGAGGCTTCAGGAACCAGCCACCTGGATTCTAGTGGGCATTCCCCGGGGGAGGAGATGATAGTTGGGTGATAGGTTCCTGCGGTGAGCTTTTCCCACCGGAAGAGTCTATTTGGTCACTCTGGATTTCTTTGGATTTAGATTGTGCCTGGGACTGGTATGGGGTTGGCACACTAATGAAATCAATTATGTCTTCTACAGATTAATTCTCAGTCAATTGTGGATAAAGTGGTGTCGGTGCTGATGGTGCTGTTGTTATTGATGGGGGGATCTCCTTTTGGTGCACTTCTCTGTTTTAATTCTTTTATCTGAGATTTCAGTTTGTCTTGGGAGTCCTTAAGGCTCTGAACTTGAGATTCTTAGTGTTGTTTGGAAGTTTCCTCATACCAATCAAAAATTGAATCCCATTGAGTCTGGTGTTTTACTGCTTTTTGACTCAAAGACTCCGTGGAGATGAATGATTTTACTTAAATCAAATGTTCCCTCCAGGGGAAACTGCAAACTAGAGTCATCTTTGGTATACCTATTCCATTCATCTAAAAACTTACAACTCTTATGGCCATAGTGTGTGTACATGTACAATGCTACAGTCCCTTTTGGCAGAGCCAGCACATCTTTAGATCCTCCGCTTCCCATTTCTTTATCTCAATTCACACAGGTCTTTCATACAGGAATGACTTATTGAGGGTGTCCGGTCAGGTTGTGAGATTTGCTAGTGGCACAGAAATGCTATGGCTAACATCCAAAGACAAGACTCCACTGCAATAACAGCACACAATGCAGTTACTTACGGTTAGACATGGCTCATTTATGAGGGTGGGGAAAGGGTAAACCTGTCCACTGGGTCACGAGGTTCCAACAGGGCCCCCTTGCATTCAAAACTGCCCTTCCGGACAGCGTTGGGGTGGCTGAACCCAACCTTAGTCCCAGACCTGGTCAGTGGCTCACATTTCTCAATTCATACTCTCAATTCACACAAGGGAATTTCTGCATTGAGGAACAAGGTTCAAGAGCATTTCTCTACTCCCAGCCTTGGTCAATGCTTATCATGGAAAACACTCACCCTCTAAGTTTCCACCTTGCACCCTTGCTTTCGAAGAGCACACAGACAAGTCTGGTGTCTTCGGGGCGGCTGCACAAGGTTTTCACTCCTGGCCTTAGAAAGACCTCATAGTTCTTTACAGAACTTAATTCACATAGGGAAATATATTTATTGACAACAGCAACACAGTCTTTAACCTTTTCCTACTCACAGTTACTACTTACAGCTTCTATTTACAGAGTGGGTCTGAAAATTCTGGCAGCAAAAAGGTTGGATGGAGTAAGCCTCAAGCAGTGAATCAGGAAGACACAGAGACAGCCTCTCACTGAAAAGCCCCAATAGAGATTTCAAAAAGTCTCTTACCTTGGTTTGGCGCCAGGGCTTCAGTGAAGAGATGTCTGTGTCCCAGCTGATCACTCTGGGCATCTCTATCCGAGTCAGGGCACTATAATTGTGGAAGAAATTGTGTTGTGTTTGGTATTAGAATTCACAGACTCAGTCTGAGTTTATTGGCGACTCTGCCATACGATCAGAGGGAGGAGATCTAACAGAACTCCTCCCTTCTACAAGTTAACATACCTTTTTATATCTAAAATTGTTTAAACAAAGCATCCTTGAAAAGGAAGTTGGGGTAAATCATAACAGTTGCTTGCTCAGCAGCACGTTTTGTTTTGAAAACTGTTATCACCTTCTTTTGTTTTTAGGAAAGGAAGAACATTTGTTCCAAAAGAACTGTGCATGGAGTCATAATAAGCAGAAGAGTTTTTCTTATCTTGAAACATTTTAAAATACGAAGCAAGACCATTTTTTTCTTTTCTTCACTCTTTTTTTCCTTAGTTAAGTTAGAGGCCTGGATTGATCTATAGTCGGATAGAGGCCTGGATAAATTTATAGTCAAGTTTGAGGGGCCTGGATAAATCTACTTCAACATTGGACATCTTTTGGAAGCCCTGTAAGACCTTCTGATCTGGGCAGGAATTTAGCAAACTAATTTAAGCTGAGATATTATTAAAGGGAGAGAAGGAGGAGGTTCTGTTTTATGTTGATGCTTTTGTTTCCCTATTAACTTGCTTTGCTCTCTTGTTCATTCTCCTGTTTTGTAAGTTGTTTTCTTCCCTTATTTTACCTTCCCTGAGCCTTTATTGGGAAGGGCAGCATATAAATCAAGTCATGTAAATACATTTTGATGTCCCTCATTTTGGGTCTTGGCTATGCATTCTGTTCCACTTATGGGCTTTGTCAGGTTGAGAAGTACACCTTGGCCTGAATAGTTGGGTAAAATGTGAAATAACTGTTCCTGTGTAAGGCTGGTAGGCATTACTCGGGGGAGGGGGGAGGTTTGAGTGCCCTCAGCTCTTCAGTGGAAATTGAGGATACCCAATGTAAGCATCATGCAAGATCAAGCCCTAGAGGAATATTTTATTGTTGTCTATAAAGGTTACTTATGGAAAATCCCATCAATTCATTTATAGGACTATATAAAAAATGAGATTATTATATTATTCCCATTTTATCCAGTTACCAAAATTCTGGGATTGGTTTTGTTTGCATGTTGTTATGGCACTGGGTAACTCCATTATATGCATGTACCATAATGCTAGACAATAACATGAGGCTGTGGAATAAAAAGGCAAGGAAAATGGCAATATTTATCAATGCATCTTGTGTAAGTGTGCAGAAATGAAGCTGGAGTGCGGTAAGGAAAAATAAAACTGCACCATTGTTAAAATCACGGGTGTTAGAGCAAATAAAGTCTTTCTTCCCTGGGCTAAAGAACGTTATGCCCTTTTAAGAGTAACTCCTTTGAGTAATCAAGATCTGAATATGACCCAAAGTTGCTATGTGTGTGATAAGTGAAGGCAATGACGTAATAGTATATTTTTATTCTTTATGACTAGAATTCATCACTCTTGTATAGAGGTCCGGAGAGCCCTCGCAAAATTTCAGACCACAGACTCAGACTTTAGAGAAGCATAGACTTCATACATACTCTCTGCACAGAGCTGAATTTCAGAAAATGATTTAGAATGGAATATCCTGCCTTTAAGTTAATTAATGTAACATTTGTTGGCTAAAATTCTGGAGAATTGCTATCCAATGTACTTTATAAGCTTTTTTTCCTTTTTAAATAAATGAAATACCTATTCTTCCAGTGCATGCACTTCTTTATGACACTGAAAGAAATACACTGTGGCTTGAAAAGGAATTTAACCAAATGGAGTGTGAGTATATATGTGTGAGTGTTGTATGTTGGTTTAACTGAGACTTTCTCCAAACAGACCCTACTAATTTAGGATACATTCTAAAATATACCCTTTTTCTGAGCCAAACAAAACATACAAGAACAACTGAAGTCTAGTTCTTTTTTTCTTAGCAACTGATACTCTGGTTGAAGGTCTGAGGATATTTTTGTCTAGTCTTTCATTCCATTAAATGTCGTAGAACGCTGTATTGGTCAGTATGCAGAAGATATTAGATAATTTATCCTTAATGGAAAACTCAAAGTATCACATATTATTTAAAACCCTGTTTGGTAGCAATACTCACCTATACAGAGCTTTATTGGCTTTAAGACAGATATCCATCACTTGTCTTCATAGGGCTCTGTACAGGTGCAGAGGTCTGCCTGTTGGGAGTTCATTGTTGGATCAGTACCTAGATAAAAGGAATATAAATAAAAGTTCGGTGCAAGTGAGTAATTACAGAGCTCTACAGACATCTCTAGTCAAGATAGTATACACAAAGAAATGGAATGAAAGTGGAAAAGTTTCCTCTTTTTTCATACCTAAGTAAAGAAAAACGGTTTTTTACCTGGTTCTTCTCCTGTTGTCAGTTCTACTATTGAAACTGAATTTGGAAAGCAGCTGGGGGGAAAGAAGTTGAGGGAAAGGATAATGTTCTAACTCGCCTTTCTAAATTCACCTGGTTTCTCTGTGAAGTTTATCCTTGTTATCAACAGCTTGTTCTGTCACAAACAGGAGACCTTGAGTCAAGAGGCTACAGGTATAATTGTAGTGGAATCCTTAGAATTACAACAGGATGACTTTGCCCCTTTTGGATTCAAGATCCTCATTTTACTGTTGTGTGCACAGCAGAACTGCAAATTAAGCTGTCGCTTTTACTAAATTTAACCACTCCAGTGGTTATGTTGCTTGTACATGTTGCTTTCACTGGATTATTATGCATTTTTAGTTGTGGTATGTGATGAGATGAAGACTGCAGAGAGAGTCAGGTCCTTGAAGGTTCTGACTCACCCTCCAAAATTACTGTTGCTTTAGAGTCTGCCTTTTTATCTAGGCCTGTTAGCTCCCCCTGTTTTTGCTGGTACTAGTAATGGATTTTGTTTATATGGCTGCTGTACAACACCATGATTAGTGTCCTATGAGACTTCTACAAAACAGCATCCAAGGTCCAAACCAGCACCTATTAAAGTCAGCTGAAGGATTCCCATTGTCTTCAATAGGCATTAGATTAGCTCCTAAAACTGGTGAAGTCAAATTTAAGAAGTAAAGGATTTTTTTTTCTAGATTCCTGTAAGAATACCCTTTTAGTTTGAGTATAAGGATCTATTATGTAAGTTACAGGACAAGCTTTAGGCTCCCTGCTACCAAGGAAAAAATCCTGGATGGTAATCACTCCAATTATGTATGCCACAGGAACAAGAGCCCTGTAGGAGGTCAAAAACCCAGCAGATACTTACAAGTCAGTCCAAATAGGTCTTTAGAGATCAACACTAAAAATCTTACAGTGCATTCCATTTGCCTAATAGGCAGTTGATAAAGAAGTGAAGTACAAAGTAGTCAAGATCTCTCTATCACATTTTTTATGGCATAAATCATCATAACATCTAGACTAGGGACAGAAGCTACACATAAACTGGTTTAAGTGATCAGAAGCTGGTAACAGAAACTGAAACTTATAACAGAACAGAAACTCAGTGTGCATAAACCAGCTTCCAAATGGCCAAAACTGGTTTAAGATAAACCTGGTTGAATGCCATATCAGACTTTGGGTCAAACCAGTTAATGAAACTTCTGTCCCAGATCCCTTCCCAGTTCAAGCTAAATCACAGCCCCCCAGCATGCTTTCCAGCCCTGTGCTGGGCTGTCTGCTCCAGCAGTGAACAGTTGGCTCTGCTCCCTAGCTGATAAGGGGGGTGGGGCAAGCTTGGCTGGAGGATGCAGCCCTTCGTGTGGAGGGGGGCTCCCTGGGAAACCCCGGATGGGGTCTGGGGCCAAGGAGGGGGTTTAAACACTCCTTTCCCCATTCAAACTTACTTATGGCTGCAACTGTGGACTACAAATCCCAGAGGCTCCTCGAAGCAGGAAGAAGAAGTGATGAGCGACCCTGCAGAGTCCTGCGGCTATAATTCTGGACCACAAATCCCAGAGACCTTTAGGGCAGCATGAAGAGGAAGTGAGCAGACAGTCAGAGAGTCCTGCTCTAGTGTTTCCTAGTTTCTGGCTTGAGCTACTGCAGGCATATGACTGCATTTCCTGAATCAAAGGTTAAGTGTCTTTTCACTTCTCTTTCAATTTAATCTGTGCAGTTTAGACTAACTTGCAAAGACTGAATGGATTTAGCCTCAGGCTTTTTGACTTTCTGTACTTAGCCCTAGCCTCTGCTAGTCTCTCACAAAAACACCAGCCTTCTGCACTAGATCTCTGTGGTTGTTCAGCCTCTTAAGTAACCTATGACATAGTGCATTGAAAAAGCTCTAACCACAGCATCCTGAAGGCCCAAAGACTGGAGGATAAATACTAACATTACAATCAACTGTAGTCACTAAGAGAGGGTCTTTCATTTCCTATTTTATTCTTCAATTTGGTGAGTTCTAAACCCTGCCATCCTAATTTAGGCAACACTTCTGCTTCACTGTGTGCCAGTGAGATGAAGGAAAATAGCATTGCACTTCTGTTTTTTCTCCTACTGACTAAACTAACTTCAGTTTAGTTTTGTTGTTGTTGTTGCTGTCCTTGTTGTTGTGTTTTAAAAATTGAATTCCCATTTGCAACGTGCTGTATGAAGTAGTGACCAGTACTCTTGGTTCTATATGCTTCTGTGTTTTCCCAACACATACACCTTTATCATGGGACTTCCCCTTCCTCCTAGGAATCTGTGGGTACTTAATTAACAGCTTGCTCATGGATGTTCACAAGCAGCTACAAATGTGGATGGCCTTTATCCAGTAAGGAATATGTTGATTTCTTTTTTTTTTTTTTTTTTTTTGACACTCCTCCAGACTCTACAATGCAGTAGTCTCCATGGAATGGAGAGGGTTTGAGGGCTGCTCTCACTCCAAGAAACTAATTGGAAGATCACATAAGGACACAAACTGGTTGATCCAAGGATTAACTGAAGTGAAGGAAGGAGTTAAACAGTCTGCTGGAGGATCACATAAAAATAAATGAGCTGGGGGAGGAGGGGCAGGGTACAAGAGAAAAGGAGGGGAAGGCAGATTCTTTTTCTGTGGGGGGAACAGAACTTTATGGTTTTTCATAACTTTTATTTTTAAGGAGCTTGCCCATCCTGAAATGAAAGGTCTTTGCTTTGTTGTGGTTATTGATCTCAACTATTTCAGGAGCAGCTGAGCAGACTGTTTGTCTGTACTAGTTGGGCTTGATACGAGATACTCTGGTGTTTCACTAGCTTCAAACAATATTATCTGTAGCTAGGACTTAGCCAAGCTTTGGGTCCATTTTCTACCTTAGTTTCTCTTCTCAGATGGTCATGCACCAGGTCTCTGCATAGGTAGGCTGCTGAGATGATTTTGCCTTGACTAAACCACAGAAGTCCACTGCTTCTAGAGACAAAGTCCAAATGGAAATTCAGACCCTATTCAGTAGTTTGCCCTAGACTTCTGCCAGGCATAGAATTCCTTCTTAGGAGCTCCCTAATTCCTGGATATCTTGAGCCTTTTAGTCTGGACTTAATTCCATCATCTCTCCCTTACTTCCTGGAAGAAGTGGCTGGATCTTTAAAGGTGATGGCCCGGGGGAAAAAAATCACACACTTTCCTTACCAGTTCCCAGGTCCTAGAAACATCTATCTTTAAGCTTATTATCCCATAATTCCTACTACCCCAACTTTCCTTCCCAGAGATTCTTCAGCCCTAAGAGTACACCTAGATGGCAGCTGGACATCAGTCTTGGTGTTGTTGAGAACACATGTAAAGCTGTGAGCTAACATGGTTATTTTGCTTCCAGTACCAAACAAGGGCTGAAGTTTGGACCTGTGGGGGCTTTCCCTTTTATTCATTAAAGGCTATAGGTAGGTATCTATTCAATTCTTGATTTTGTGATTTTCATGGAAATTGCGAAAAAGTTGGTTTCCAGGATCACCGCAAAAACTGGTGTTTCCCAAAATTTTGTGTGAAATCACCAGGAAAAAAATTACTTAACATAAAATGCGGATTGCTAGTGGCTAGTGCAGCCTAGCCAGTGACTGCCAGCACAAAAAAGAGCAGCCAGGATGGTAACTATTCCTCCTCTGTCCACTACTGATTGGCTAAGAGGGCTGCTCTTCTTTACTTCTTTTCTGCATGCTTTAAGTAGATCCCTAGCTATAGGCACATGCTGAACTTTTGTGAGGCCCTGCCCTTCTCTGCTAATCAGTGCCAAGGGGCAGGGCTGCATGAAGGGCACCCCTCTCTGCCAATTAGGAGCAAGAGGCAGACTGTTGGGGCGCCTTGGCCAATCAGCTGTGGGGGAAGGGACTTGCCGCGAAAAGACCATGAAAATAGCGCTAGGTGCTATGAGCAGCCCGCAATTTTTACTTCTCTTCTGTGTGCTTTAAGTAGAACCCTAGCTATAGGCACATGCTGCACTTTAAGGGTGGGAAAAGTCTCATTTAAGTCATAGTTATATATGTGAGAAGTCCCACTGCCTAGTCATGTGCTTGAGTGCTTTGTTGCAGCAGTGCCAGCATGACCCAGATTTGGCCTCAGGTTTAAATTTTGGAGGTTTGCTCTGTCATAAATCACATTACAGGACTCAAGAGGGCTGATTTTTCAGAGGGGATGAACACCATGATGGCCAGTTGAGGTCAATAGAAACAGTGGGTGTTCCACATCTCTGAAAACTAGGCAAAAATTTTACCAGTGGCTCTCAACATTTTTAAGCTTGAGGCACTCCTCATTATATTCAAAAGACCCCTCATCAGGCTTGAGGCACCCCTGGGAAAATGCTAGCTCTTAGTTTTGACTAGTTTTTTGATTACAGAACAGAAATAGTTTTTCTGTTGTGAAGAACTCGGAAAGTTTACAAGAAGTCAGAATGTTTTTAACACTGTGGTTTCCTATTTAGCACCCTGGTTGAGAATTACTGAATTATACAAAGGAAAATTGTGTGATTAATAGACAGGAAGCCAAATAAATTAACAATAGCACTGAAACAATCATTTACAGAGGAGAAGTGCCTGCATTCTACACTCATTTGCCCTATTTGCATGGAGGCCATGAGAATAATGTTTCCAAATCTTGAAAAATCAACAGAAGACTTTCCAGTAACTGAAACACTTGTCAGTTTTGTATTGTCAGACTGACGTGCGCTGCAGATGTCCAGGACATTTAATGGAATGAAAGACTAGACAAAAATATCCTCAGGCCTGGTTTTTAGAGACCTTTTCAAAATGGCAACATCTTTAAATAAAAAATGCCCTCTGTCTTTTGCTCTCAATCTGCATTTCTGAAGTCCTTTTTGGGTTGGTGAACTGTAGGATCCTGGTGCAGCATTACCACATCACTCCTTTGCACCAGGAAGTCTGCTGCAAAGGGACAGCAGACAGGTTCCAGGGAAGCAGTGTCAGGCCTGGCCACCACTTACATTCAGGCCAGAGCCAATTCTGCCAGCTCTGCATTATCTCTGCAACTCTTCCTGGCTGAAAACACACTGAAGATGGAATGGAGTTTGGAGGGGAAATGGCCAGGACAGAGCTGCACCTCCCCTTCCAGGTGCCCTGAAACTCACTAAAGCACAAGGACAAAGTAGGACAACTTAGAGCCACATCAGCCCCCAGACCTTCTGGATAAGGAGAAATGCAGATACAGGTATCAGCACAGGGATAAACCTAGCCCTTAATCCATGCACCAAGCCTTGCTGTGACCTGATGCAGGCATACATAAAAACTAAACGAAAGGAGTAAATTTTAAAGAGTTCTATTCCTTCAAGTATGTAGATTAACTCATCTGCAGGGCTGCAGCTGCCAGCAATAATCTATCCATCTCAGGAGATGAATAGCTAGCCCGATAATGAGATCATCTCCATTGAAATGAACTCCCTGCTATTCAATTTACCCAGCTTCGATTCATGAATTCTGCACAAACAGACTTGAGGAAGGCAACTCAACTCTGCTACAAGGTGAGTGGCTAATGAGCTAAATTATTTTATGAAAGCAAATATTCAGAAAAGGTGAATTCATGATTATTTCGCTAATATAATTTTAAAAAAAGCCGTTTAAAGCAAGCTCAGCTAGCATATAGATGTGTCTTTCTCACTTGTTCCTTTTAAAGGTATGGAACCTGATCTGTGGCTGGCATAAATCAGCATAGCTCCATTGACTTTGTTTGAGCTATATCAGCTTACGTTAGCTGAGGATCAGGCCCGTGGCCCTGACTTTGCCATTGGCTTGTTTCAGTCTGACAGGGAGATATGCAGTGAAGCCAACAGTGCTGCTTGTCTTGTATAAGAGCATGGAGAATTTGGCCCTGTGCTTTCATGCTTTCCCTAGTGCATCTTAGGCAGACAGTTCAATCATTCCCATTTGCATTTTTTGAAGAAAACAACTCTTAATTAAGTCAGCTGGCAGTAAGTGGGTAAATGGACATTTTTTTGGCTGAGCAGGAGGCAGAAAAAAGCTCATGCAGTCAGTAAAGATATTTTATCCCCTGCACAGCCATTTTCAGCCTATCTGCTGCCTGCCTTTTGAGGCATCACAGTGTTAAAAATATTCTTCCCTGAAGGTATTACCACACTGCAGCAGATGTCACTGACTTAGCACTACTTGAAGGGTCTATTAAAAGTAATGTAATTAATTGCTTCGGCTGTCATCACAGCACTGCTTTTAAGATGTTTCAAATGGTTTATTATTGAGCCCCAACTCTGCTGGGAGTCAGTATGGACTACAGGGCACTCAGCATCGTTGGGCCTGCTCCTGCTAGACATGGTGCTGACTGTTAGGCCTGGTGCCATAACTTCCATGGGACTTTGTCCAATAGCAAATATTCATACTCCTATTAGTTACTAGCCTTGTTTGTAGGCTCTTTCAGTTAGGGACTATCCTTCTTGTGTATGCTACAGAACTAATTACAGATTCTCTTTCCAATAAAGTAGAAGGGAATAGATGTTCAGAAGAAAAAGTTCTATAAGCCTATAGGAGATAACAGAGCTTGAGCAATATATAGCACAGGTCTCTGAAGAACTAATGCTAGACTAATTTATTTTTTAAAAATTGACATAAGATTACAAGGGAAGCCTTAGATATAGGTTTGGATTGTTGTGCAGGATTTATCTATATACCTTATTCACAAAATTGATTGAAATAGGTTCATATCTGGGAGTTGTTTACAGTCATTTAGGCCAGTCTCAGTTTATGTGACACAGAATAATAATAAATATGATTTTGTAATACACAAAAGGGGGAAGAGCTCTGATGTGTTGCTACAGGCATCAGTGTTTATCTCATCTATTTCTCATCAGCATTAATGATACTGAAGAGAGGATAGATGGCACATTAATGGCATTCACATATGGCACTAAATGAAGGTGTTTCAAACACCACTGAGGGCAGAGAAAGAAAGAGCTAGTAGTTAGAACTGTCAGTATAATACAAGCCTAGAGTTCGGGCATCATCCAAAGTCCACACAAGTTGGGGGAAATGTTCCATTGACTTCAGTGGCCTTTAGATTAGCATGAGGGGAAACAATGCACATGAATTCATCTGGGCAAAAATAATCCAAGATGTAACTATTTTACTGGGAAGGGGAGAAAGGTAAAGAGTAACAATGATAAAGAGACTTAGAAGTGAAAGCGGGCAGCAAGTTAGGCATGACTATGCAATGTAATTTGACAGTTGAACAGGCCAGTGTAATTTTGAGCTGCATAAACAGAGACACACTGATGTAATGGACTTTTCTACAAAGCTTTGGCACAATCTCACTTTAATTATCCTTGTGTTTGACTCTGGGTACCATATTTCCAGATAAATATTGACAAACCGCAGGTTTCCAAAGTTAAAGCTGGTTGCAGATTTTGTAACAGAAGAGTGTTTTTTCACAGGAAACTACAGGCTCAACAAAACTGAAATATTTTTTTCAGGTACACTTCTATTTTCTTGGAGTTAGGTGAAAAATGATTGAAGTGCTTTGTCTTGACAGCTCAAAAAACTTCCTTTCAGCTTTATCCATTTGACTATTTATATCTCATGTTAAAACAAAGCCCATTAATAAAGTCATTTCTATAATACTTTTTTTGAAATTTTCCTTTCTTAGGAAAATTTGAACTTTTCAATACAGTCATGGTTTTCAAACTGAGGAACTTCCCTAAACATTAAAACTTCCAAGTTTTGATTGACTCCAGGTATGATGAAGCTGGAACAATGGATAAGATTAAGAGAGAAAATATGGAAAGCTTTATTAAACACCTGTATGTGAGACACATTAGTCTGCTGCCAGACAGAATACAATGGATCAAAATGTTTTGAATTTTCAAAATTTGGACCATTTTTAAAAAGATATGATAGATATTTTTGCTGGGTTTTTTCAACCTGATTTTGTAGTGCAGTTAATTTTCTGCATTTCTGACCAGCTATACCTGGAATAGAAGAACAATTGAGGATACTGCAAGATAATATATGGAAGAATAATGGAACAAAATTAAGCAAGAGAGGTTTACAGACTTTCTCATAAAGCCGTCATGACAGCAATATGTTGTCTATAGCTTCTGGACCAGACTGCAAAGAAAATGGTAGAAGCCTCCTTATTTGAAACATTCAGAGCTACAGTAGCTTAGGTGGAGAACTAGACAATATCCTGGAGGGAATAATTTTAAATTGGTACAAAGACAGTGGTTAGGGTTGGCAATATGTTTGAGCAGAGTGCCAAAAACTCCTGCAACCTTAACTTGTAAGATGTTGGTGTGCCAGGGGCAGATGGTGGGGGAGCTGCAAGGGTCCCAATCCTTGTTATGGCAGCGTGGTCCTGACCCCTTCATGTGCCACACTCTTGCACCCATGGCAGGGATTGCCTACAACTGGGTTAGACTATCTGTTAGGTCTTTCTCATTTCTGATGTTTGTAGGCTACATCAAGACAGCAAGGGTTTGCAGCAGCTGGTCAAATCAACCTGGCTTGGGTCCAAAGCTAGCTAGTGCTTCCAACCTGGCCACTATAGGGCAGAAGTTCCCAATTCCATAAGCCAGATCCAGTGGCTTTATTGGCCAGATCCAGCCCACAGGTCATATGCTGCTGCCCCTTCGGCTGCAGTATCAGGGCTGGAGGTGACTCGATGTGACAAGGTGCTTGGTGTGCCTGTCACTTTAAAAGGAAAGGCTAAAGGAGAAGCAGCCTGCAGGTGTGGCAGGGGGCAATCAGAAAGTCATGTGACCTGAAGGGGGTGGGGCTTGAGGCATATAAGCCCAGGGAGTCTAGTTCTGAGTACCACAAGTAGAGGAGTTCCTGGCAGCAGAGTTCCTGAGATAACTGCTGAGCTGGGGTGAGCAGCACTGAGCATGGGAAGAGCACCTGTGCCCAGCCAGGGCTGAGAAGAAAGGGCCTGGGGCCCAGAGATCTAGAGCACAGGAGGGACAAGCATCAGTAGAGCCAAGAAAACCCCAAGGTCACAACTGGTCCAGAAGTGTGGCAAGCTTCTAGGGAGACCAAAGGTCAAAGACCATAGCTGAAGACTAAAGGCGCTAAAGCAGGGGTAGGCAAAATATGGCTTGTGGGCTAGATCTGGCTCACCAGCCCATTGTATCTGGCCCATGGGGCCCCTAGAAAATTTTAAAAAATAATATTTATCACATCCTGGTTGTCTGTCAAAGATGACAGGAGCCACGGCAGTAGGACTCGGGGAAGCCAGCAGGTCTCAACAGCCCAGAAATAAGGCCAGCCAGGCCTGGCCCTACCCCCAGCCACCTCCCACCCCAAAGCCCCATGTTTAGCAGAGGCTTCTGGCCTGGGCCCCTGGGGCTGTTCCTGCCTCCCTCCCCTGGAGAGGGAAACTTAGATAACAGCGGGTAGAGGGAGGCAGGGGAGGACTGTGGGGATCGCCCCAGTTCTCAGTACCAAGCTGGCTTCTGCTAAGTCCTGCAGTCTGGGAGCCATGTGGTGCTGGAACAGCTGGCAGGAAAGCAGGGAAATGGCAGCTACAGGCATGGGGGAATGGGAGCAAGTGGGTGCGTGGAGTGCAGGGACAGTTGGGCAGGAGCATGGGGCCAGCACCAGTGGGGCAGCAGGAGTACAGGGTCTGGCACCAGCTATGCTGGAGGAGGGCAGGGGCCCTGTGCTCCTGCCACCCCACTCTGAGCCCTGCCAGCGCTGGCCCCAGGACACTGGCATGGGTTACGCTACCAGCTATCATTGCGATTCCACATGCCCGCTTACTTCCCCTACTCCCCACCTGTAGTTGCCATTTCCCTGCTTTCCTGCCAGCTGCCGGCCACTCCAGCACCGTGTGGTTCCTGACTGCATGGCCAGATTGTGTTCATAGGGCAAGTCCCACACACACACCCCACCATACACATTCACCCACCCTCCCCTTGCACTGCCATACACGCAGACCTCTATACCTCCTCACACACCCCAGCCACCCTCCCCCAACACACAGCCCCCCCAAAAACACCATTCCCAGCCATACCCCAAATATTCACACACACACACATTTCCACACCTATCCCACACCCACAGCCCCCCACAAACCTATACCCACTTCCCACCACATACTCAAATAAGGACCCACATGTTCCTTCGCCCCACACCTATCCATCCCCCCACACACCCTCCCCACGTACCCACAACCCCCACAAACCTGTACCCACTCCCCAAAGCCCTACCCCCCACAATATACAAGAATAAGACTTAATTTTAAGCTATTATGCAATCACCTCTGTGTACACTACACAAATGCATGTAAACCAGGACATAAATATTTTTTAAAATCAAAATTAATGGATCTTGTAGATCAGGGGTTGGCAACCCCCAGCACACATGCCGATCATGGCACATGAGGCCATTTTGCTCAGCACACCACAGCCAACCCCTGCTCTGAGTACCTGCTGCCAGCTGGGAGCCCTGGCTGTTCCCAGCAGGGCTTGCAGTGTCCTAGCTGCCTGCTGGGAGCAGCCCGGACCTCCAGCTGGCAGCAGCTACCCAGAGTCTGAGCCGGCTACAGCTGGGAGGCTCCAAACAGCTGTGCTGGGCTCCGGCATCTGTTCAGTATCGGTGCCTGCACCCGTGCGTCAGAGCAGGCGGTAGGGATAGAGCCTGAAGCAGCGCAGCCCCGGTCTCTCTCCTGCTCCTGGCCCGGAGGTGATAGCAGGGTTCTGGAGCCCAGTGCAGCTGTTTGCAGCCTGCCTGGGCTCTAGGCAGCTGCAGCAAGCAGTGGGCAGGCTGGAAACAGCTGTGCCGGGCTCCACAGCTCCAGCATCGTCTCCATGCTGGCAGCAACTGCAAGGGCACCTCCAAGGTGGGCTGCACTGGCCCGCTGTCTGCTCCAAGGTGCTCACACAGTCACTGCCAGCATGGAGCTGATGCTGGAGCTGTGGAGCCTGGTGTAGCTCTTTGCAGCCTGCCCACTTCTGCAGCTGCCCAGAGCCCAGGTTGGCTGCAAACAGCTGTGCGGCTCTAGAACCCTGCTATCACCTCTGTGTTGGGAGCGTGCTTTGGGTGGGGAGCAAGGGGCAGGGGCAGCAGGGCTGGGGGGCAGGGGCT
>NW_017728943.1:51905654-51925531 GCF_001723895.1 Crocodylus porosus | reverse complement strand
CAGGGCTGGGGGGCAGGGGCTTTGGGTGGGGGGCAAGGGGCACAAGCAGGGCATCCTGCCCTGCACCCCTTCCCCTCATTTTGTTTTTCTGGCATGCCAACAGTTCGGCACCTTCCAAGGTAGGCATTGTGGTGTTTTTCGGCATTCTGGCCAAAAAACATTGCCTACATCTGTTGTAGATGTTCGAGTTTTAGAATGTAATTTGGTATTTTTCTGGTTTCTGAGATGGCAAAACCCCTTGCTGAAAGGAGTACTTGTAGGGACAAAGGGAGGAACTTCTGGTGGCAAAGGTCAGGGGTTAGGGGGTGGGACTTCTGGTCACAAGTTGGCAACCAGTGGACAGGGGCCCTGTTAAGGGGCAGGGCTACCCATGTGGCCCTTGACAACTTGCCAAAACTCAGTAAGTGGCCCTCAGCCTGAAATAATTGCCTGTCCCTGAGCTAAGGAGCCTATAGCCCAAGAGAGGTGAGGACTAGTGCTGAGAGCCCATATAGCTGGAGACCAAGGGGGCCAAGGCCCATAGCCCAGAAGGGGCAAGGACTGGGGCTAGGAGCCTGTAACTCAGGAAGGGTATGTGTTAGCATGTTGTCTGCGAGGAATGGAACTGGATATTGGGGAGGATGGAGCCCACATAATTGGCCCTTAAGGCAGTGACCATGGACACC
Organism: Crocodylus porosus; assembly: GCF_001723895.1. NCBI lineage: Eukaryota > Metazoa > Chordata > Crocodylia > Crocodylidae > Crocodylus > Crocodylus porosus. The sequence goes on along the minus strand of NW_017728943.1, from coordinate 51,924,866 downwards.
CATGCTCTTGAGAGTGAGACCCAGCTTGGGAAGCCCTAGGGCAGCCTCCCATTCCTTGAAAGTTAATAGCATCAAGGTGTGGCAAGCAAGTGAAGGGGACATTGCCCAAGGAGAGTCACAAGTTGACAAGGGCTGAATGGCCACCAGGGAGCATCGCAACCATTCTGACTCAGACACTTGCTACACTTAAGCCAAGATGGGAAAAGCTGGAGTGCTCGCCAGCTACTTCCTACTGTGAGCAGGTGAGTGGGGAGGGGTAGGAATTGGTAGTAACACCAGCGCACCCCAACCCATTATCTAGAATAGCTGGACACATGCCCAGAGAGTTGCACTTGGTGTCACAGTTCATTTTTTGGCCGGGTCATGCAGTGCCCCAGTCCTTCCTAAAGGCAGACAGTAATGTCTAGCACTATAGCTTCAGGATTCAGAATGGCAGTGCCCAAAAATACAAGCATTCAGGGAACAATTTTTCATGAATGTCACATAATACCCAAGTGTAACGTTTCCAGCATGTACTTCAGAAAGGGGCAAGACAGCAGTCCCTTTACTACTCAGTCTGGGGAAGAATCCAGAAGCATAAGCTCTGGATTTGCACCGTGGACTAAATACATGCTTGGTGTAACACCCCTACTTTTGTAGTATACCTGCAGTTATTAATAAATTAATGCCTAGTACTGGGTGCAGGGTTCCAGAGGCTGTATGTAAGAGAGTCTCTGACCCAAAGAGTTTGCAGCCTAAGCCAGTCTGGGAAGACAACAAAGTAATATAAAGCAGTTGAATCATTTTATTATCTAATGTGCCTGTGCTTTACAAGCCTAATTCCAATACAGAGCTTTAACTTTGTCTCTGCTCAAAAATTCTTAAAAAATCCTTTTTGAGGAATTTAGGCAGAGGTTAATAGTAGCTTTACTTTGAAATCTACTTATATTTTACATAACATCAAAGCCAGCCTGTTTGGATTAGACTGCTGGTTATGCCTCCACCTTGTGTGGACATGACAAACAAGATCTGTTCTTGAAGGCTAGAGCATCAGCCAGAGCCTGATTTCTCCATTCTTTCAGCCCACAGCAAATCGAACAAAAATAACGTCAGTGCAGAATTCCAGTTGGAATGGAGAGCGCCATGCACTGCATTTCCCTGAGTACAGTGAGCGAGCTACGTTCAGCCTGGTTTACCCTCACTTCTTCCAGTACAAACCCAAGGGCAGCTCTGCTCTCCCTAGGGAGAATGTTTGCCTGCGTGGGAAGATTGCAGTAGCAGAAAACAGCTGGCATCTTCGCTCCAGCTGACACAGAGAATGGCCTGGGCCCTTTAAATGAGTGGTGCCAGCCATGAAAAAGACAGTCTGTGCAGATGAGTACTTTCCTAATTCAGCGCATCCCTTCGGCAGCCTATGTCTCTAGGCCTTCCATGGAGCATTGCCCATAATCTAAACTTGCTCCCTACACCCTGGCAGAAAATATGAGAGCTTGGTAGCAGTAAAAGCCACTTGTCCCTGCATGGGGTCAATCTCCACCAACAGTAGCTAGGAGCCAGCTGGCACATGGGAGATGCTATTTGACCTTTTTTCCTCAGCTTTCATGAATCTGGTTCATTAAGCACATGGATATAAACAGGAACAAAAAGTAAGGTCATTGCAAAAATTCACATACCCACAAACCCTTCTACTCTGAGCCACAAAAGGCCAGCAAACTCAGATTTAAATATGTAGCTCCCCTTTTAAAAGCTGTGCTTGTTGCCTGTGTACAGTGCCCCTGGTATGACAAACCAGTTGCTCATTTGGTGTCTCTTAGAAGAAATAGCTGTTCCAAAACCAGTGTCCCATGGCTGAACTAAGAACACAGTTTAATTTCAGGCTGCTCTGGGATTCAGCTGGGAGACTGTACCACCTAATACATATGTAAGGGGCTCTGAAAAGCACACAGGCTTTCTTTCTGTCCTAGGATTCTCTATACCAACCCTAGGAAATGTACTTCATTGCAGAATTTGGCTGAATATATTTTCACCTGGCATCACAAAATCTTTTCCCTGTAATTCTGGGTATTTCAGGAAACAAATCCAGCAACATCCATGCTATTTGCTAAATGCAATTGTCAAACCAGGATTTTAATTTTTAAACATTTACAGCCCTGTACAGTGAATCTAGTGTCTGAAGGAAAGTCTGTGTCAATAGGCAGTTTTAGAGGCACACAGGCTTTTGGCCATGCATTTTGCAGAGCACAGATTACAGTCTTCATTTATTACGACATCTACACACCCCTGCTAGCCATGCATTAGTGACCTGTGCCAATTTAAAAACGTAAAACAATTATGAGTTACAGAAATAAAACAGAGCAGTTTAGAAATGTAAGTGTTTTTGGGTAACCAAAGTATAAATCTAACTATGCTAGACATAAAGGAAAATGCATTTTATGCCTGGTAAACAGAGTAGAAGCTATATTTTGATCTCTTTTAAACCAGAGTAAATCAGAATTAATTCCAATGATTTTGGTAAAGTGAGAAAAGAATCCAGCCCTACATGATTTGCTGGAGATGCTGAAAAGTAATGGGATACAGACTGTTTTACCTCCAGGTCAACTATAAACCTAATTGATAGCAGTCGAAAATGCTTAGCATCTGATCGCTGGTTAGAGATCTGCATTGCGAGTTGCTTTTCTCTGCCTAGAGGATAATTTCAGCATCACAGCACCCTGGATACTATTCTCAGAGAAACCAAGGACAGAACAGACAGCCCCTCAGCTGTACACTGTCACATTAGCAGAGCACCATGGAGAAAGCTTGCACAGCAAGAACTGTAATCAAGAAGTCTTTATTGATGTGTGATGAGCTTTACCAGAGTTCTAGGGGTGGACTCTTCAGGTGTCTATCCTAATAGTCACTCATCTGCAGCTTTGCCTTGTGATAGTGCTGTGATCCAGTTTGCTGCATGCTCCCAGGACTGCGTAGATACAGAATAAAACAACAGGTTCCTCAGGACTAAATGCATCCCCTGCTGCAGTTTTAGTGAATAGCTTGCTTCTGTCCCTTATATGCCGGATCATCTTAGTGTCAGAACAGTACAGCTGGGTAAGCAGCCCCTGAATGGGGCTCCTGTCTTCACAAGTCCCTTCATAGTAATTAGGACTAGCAAAGAAAACAGGTTTTGGAATGAAATTGAAATCCTGACTTTATGTACCGTTCTGACAAACTCATCTAACTTTGGGGACCAGGACCCTCTTCAGGCCTGTGTATGTTGCCATACTATAGCCTCTGGGATCACTATGCATTGTGTATTTTATTTACAGAAATCTATCTAGGCACATGTTGTAGCTGCTTTGGAGATAAGTCAGGTCATATCCATACAGTAAACTTACCCTACCTGCCAGGGCACCTTGAAGCCCAGACAGGTTGCTTTATAAACTGGAAGCCATGTAGCTATGTCTGTGTGGGGACCACATCTAGATACAGGAAATTCACTGTGTAGGCATAGCCTTTAAAAACATCTTAGCTGGCAGGATTTAGGCTAATTCACCACTAGTAAGTCAGAAGACAAATTAATCCTCCATCTCCTTTGAACAATTGCTAACCTTTACAATTCCATCCATCCACTGTACACATACAAATACATACGTGCATGCATGCACACATGCATACACACATTTTCAGATGCTCGAAGGAAAAAAATGTGTCTTGAAAGTCATCTGCTTCAGGCTAATGTAGAACAAGGCAAAGGAAGCAAATTCTAAAGCCTTGCCTGATCTCAACATGAGGCTTGGCACTATGCTCTGACAATTCTGGTTTATTGTATGCAATGTTGAAATTGGAGCCCACTGACCCAGAGAGGAGGATGTGTATTTGTGTGTCGTTTCTTAAAAATTAAAAACAGAATGGGAGGAGTAATTCCAAAACGGCTGAAGTGGCTTGCAGCATTGGGATGATAATTTGAGGTGACAGAGCACAGTGATAACCACATTCAGTTTAATTGTAGTTACTGCTGAGCACTGAAGGAAGATGGAAGGGGGGGTGTGGGGGAGCAGAGAATGGATAGAGGCAGCATGCAGAAAAGAGATAATCCTGGCATTGTCTGAGTATGAGTGCTGGTGCTGCATATATTTTAAAGGTGTCAACTTGATGCTGTCTAGTAGCGTTGGGTTTTTTTAAGTCATAAATGTTATGTTCTCCAGCATTTAGTGAAGCTAATGGATACTGCTCTGGGAATAATTTCCTGAGAGGAAGGAGGCTTCTGCGAATGGTGGGAAAGTATTCTTGAGACTGATGCTACATAGCCAGTCACATCATTTCCCCCCCTGCTTAGCTTTAAAAGTGCCTCAGGTTTGAGATCCAGACTTTGATTTCAAGCACCCCAGAATTTCTGGGTGCTGTTGCAGGATTTATGCCCTTGCGACAGGAGCCAGCTCTTCAGTATAAGCTCAGCCCAAGGGAGTAGCTCTACCAAAATAAATCTCTCTTCCAAAGACAAGACCTCAACCTATTTGGTATCAACCCTCTCAACACTTTAGAAAAAAACACAAAGAAATCCTCATAAAGGAGAGGAGTGAGTGGGGAAAAATACTCCTGTGCTGTGATTACAGGCAGCTTTAATTTAGAGGTAGATTACTACTGCCCTCTGCTGCAGAGTGTGCACAAAGCTCTTGAGCGGAGCCCTTCCTACTAGATTGCTTGAAAAACACACTGGGTATTAAACCCAAAGACCTATGTTAAAACTGAAAAATGGAGCAAGGCAGTCAAAACAACAAGCATTGATTTTTCCATTCATTTCCATCTATCCTTAAAATATCTTAGACAATTCCTTTGCTGTTTTGTCTGTAAACAAACAGTTGTTCCCAGGGTGATGACTTCTATGCTACGTTTGAGTTTCAGATCCATTTTTTTTAAAGAAAAATGCCCAGTCTCGGCAGTATGACCCAGCCAAAGATTACATAATAGAAGTGCCGTCACAACCTTAACTGGAGCAGTGTCACCTTTCTTCCACTTTTGCTCTGCAAGATGTTGACCTAAACCTACTCCCTCATGATATATCCAGTGGCCATTTCATCATTGCCCATCCCCTTCCTTCTCCTAAAACCCAAAGTAAAAGCTAACTGTGCACATGGGTGGATGCAGGATTTTGAAAACAGGGCTGCAGGAGATCCAACCAGTGCTGCAGGGGTGGTTGCAGTGCCTCCCTCCCATCTTCTATGGGCAGACCATGGCACAGCAGCAGCTGCTGAGGACATTATTAATCCCCAATACACACGATTCCCCTGCTTTGCATACATTCTCTCCATCTCATTCCTCCTTCTCCCCAACAGGGTTTGCCTACACACTGCCACCACTGTCCCCAGCTAACCTGGGGGCAGGGGAATCCCCAGAGCCACTCCTGTTCCACTTCAGCTGGGGGCTTCAGTGAGCAGCCACATGGAGAGCCAGGTTTGGCTGGAGACAGTGGCAGAAGTGGGTGGGCCCCTCCTTGCAGTCCCTGTTCCCTGCCTGGTCCCCTCTTGGATATCCCCCTGCTGGTTGGGAGCTGGTGCTGGAAGGGGAAACCCACCCACCACTGCCTCCATCTGCAGCCAAGCCTGGCATCCCCCAGAGCTACTCCCTGAAGCCCTCTGGATGGTGGGATCCAAGCCAAGGCCAGAGTGGGCAAGGAGTCTCAAAGCAGGCCAGGTCAGGAACCAGATTATTAGGAAACGAATGAGTTTCAGGACCACAATCACAAATCAGGAAAACCCTGACTGCCTAAAGCAGTGATTCCCAACCAGGTTGCTGAAGCACCCTGGATGCCTTAGAAGCAGGGAGAGAAGAGATAAGTAGGCTAAGCACAGGCTCTGTTGAGGAGATAAGCACAGACTCTTCCCTTCCAGCCTCTCCTCCTGCACCCACTCACTGCAGTGCAGACTCTGTCCTGCCAGCTGCTCCTCCTTCCTGGCCAGTCTTCAAGCAGTAAGCACTATAATAAATACAGTAGTTTGACTTTAAATAAAGGAAGTGGATGGCAAGCTGGGCAGCGGTGACCATGGGATGACTGAGTTCAGGATCCTGACAATCACATCAGCCAATTCCCTGAGTACCCCCAGATTCATTGCATCTGGCCCCATGGACTTGTACACATCCATCTTTTCTAAATAGTCCCTAACCTGTTCTTTTACCATTGAGGGCTGCTGACTGATGGCTAGAGAATGGCATTTAGAGCTTTGCTTTTGGGAACTGGCTTATAGGTAAAGTAGATATACATTAGAATAACAGTGAGGACAAGAGCAAGGGTTAATTGATTTCTAAAAGACTGGTTGTCACACAGTTTTACAGCCTTCAAGGCAGACAGGATAGACACAGGCTGGGAAATTGTATACATGTACCGCACTGTTCCATAACATGAGATAACATGGCTCTAGGTCATACTGCCCAAGTGCAGAGCCCTCAAGATTTCTGGTTTTGGGGACCAGACCAAATTAGGAGGACACTGGTAAAGCCCAAATGAGGGTGTGCACATGTGATGAGCTTGTGAAACAAAGGAATATGCTGACAGGACAGAACATGGACAGTATGACAACCACAGAGAGACCAATCAGCAATGCCCAAAGATAAAGAGTCATCACAGAGGGAAAAAGGATACAAAAGGAAGGATTTTAGAGCAGCAAAGGGTCCCTGAGTGGGAAACCTGAGGCCCCCATGGATAGAGGGCATACCACCAGCCCGTCTCACCCATCCCACTGAGGGGAGGGGAGTGGGCCTCAGCTTTCAATCACCAGGATGCTGGCATCTGCTTTCAAGAGAGAACCTCAGAGTGAAGTTCGCATCCTGGCCAGATGAACCTTGATTCTGATGACAGCCCTAGGGCTGGTAGGTATAGAATTGCTTGTTTTATTCTTACCTGCTATCACTGTGTATCAATAAAGTTGGTCTGTTATTGAATGGAAAGGTCATGGTTGGTCTGAGGGTTTGGGTCCACCCAGAACAATATATCTGGGTCATTAATCCACCACCAACAATTGGTGACTGGAACCCTGAAGCTGGAATTTGAGAGCAATAACCTGACCGATCAGGGAATTTATTGATACTGAGTGAACCTCTCTAGATGGATCAGTCAAGATTCATACTAAGGTAAAGCCAATCAGGACTGTGAGCTAAGTAACCATGTTTGTGTCAAAGTTTTTGTGTAGAAGGTTGGTTTGTTGCACTGCTGATGAAGCATTGTTTGTCCAGGTCAGGCAGAGTAGTGGACAAGGGTATGTGGTATTTTTTAAGTATCTTTTAAAACTTGTAGTGATCGGGGGAGGTCCCAAAATGATTGGAAAAGGGCAAACATGGTGCCCATTTTTAAGGAAGGGAAGAAGGAGGTTCCAGTGAACTGCAGACCAATCAGCCTTACCTCAGTCCCTGGGAAAATCATGATACAGGTCCTCAAAGAATCCATTTCTAAGCACTTGGAGGAGAAGAAGGTGATTAGAAACAGTCAGATTGGTTTGCCAAGGGCAAGTCATGCCTGACCAACCTGATTGCCTTCTGTGATGAGATAACTGGCTCTGTGGATGCAGGGAAAGCAGTGGATGTAATATACTTTGACTTTAGCAAGGCTTTTGATACTGTCTCCCACAGTATTCTTGCAAGCAAGCTGAGGAAGTATGAGTTAGAGGAATGGACTATAAGGTGGATAGAAAGCTGGCTGGATGTTGGGCTCAGTGGATAGTAATCAATAGCTCAATGTCTAGCTTGCAGCCAGTATCAAGTAGAGTGCCTCAGGGGTCAGTCCTAGGGCCAGTTTTGTTCAATATCATCATTAACATCTGGAAGATGAGATGGAGTGCATCCTCAGCAAGTTTCTGGATGACACCAAGCTGTGGGGGTGTGGTAGAAACACTGGAGAGTAGAACTAGGATTCAGAGTGACTTAGACAAATTGTAGGATTAAGCCAAAAGAAATCTCATGAGGTTCAAGAAGGACAAGTGCAAAATCCTGTACTTAGAATGGAAGAATCCCATGTACTGATACAGTCCGGGGACTGACTAGCTAAGCAGCAGCTCTGCAGAAAAGGGCCTGGGAGTTGCAGTGGCCAGTCAGCTCGATATGAGTCAACAGTGTGCCCTTGTTGCCAAGAAGGCTAACGACATACTGAGCTGCATTAGTAGGAGTGTTGCCAGCAGATTGTGGGAAGTAATTATTCTGCACTGGTGAGGCCACAGTTGAAGTACTATGTCCAGTTTTGGGCCTCTCACTATAGAAAGGATGTGGACAGGTTTGAGACGATCCAGCAGAGAGCAACAAAAATGCTTTGGGGACGGGGGCTTATGAGGTGAGGCTGAGGAAACTGGGTTTATTTAGTTTGGAGAAGAGATGGCTAAGAGGAGATTTGATAGCAGCCTTTAACTACCTGAAGAGTGGTTCCAGAGAAGATGGAGCTAGATTGTTCTCAATGATGGCAGATGATAGAACAAGGAACAATGGTCTCAAGTTGCAGCAAGGGAGGTTTAGGTTGGATATTAGTAAGAACTTTCTCACTAGGAAAGTGGTGAAGCACTGGAACAAGTTACCTGGAAAGGTAATCTTAATCCCTGGTGCTTTTTAATCACAGATTTGACAAAGCCCTGGCTGGAATAATCTAGTTGGGGATGGTCCTGCTTTGACCAGGGGGTTGGACTAGATAACCTCCTGAGGTCCCTTCCAACCTTCATGTTGTATGATTCTAAGTGGTGGATCAGATGCTGGTGGCCAGCCAACTGGATCAAAGAGCTCTGGGTCCCAGATACAATCTCACACACTGCTAGAGACAGGTTACAGTAGCTGCAGCAATGGTAGCAGGCCATTGCTGCAGAAAGCCAAGGTCTCAGGTTCAAGGCTACAGGCCTGAGAGTAGCTCACGGAGTCATTCTTTGACCTAATTGGCACACTGGAATTTGATGTATCTGGAGTTAGTAACAAGGGTCTGAATTGAGCCAAGCCAGAAAAATAGGAAATAATCTTACCAAACTGCTTCCTCACTAGGATACCAGCCCCAGTTAAGCTATGCATCCTACTTGTACACTTTGCTTTTTATACATGAATAATTCTATTAATGTCATAGATTTCATAGATATTAGGGACTGGAAAGGAACTCACAAGATCATCGAGTGTAGCCCCCTGCCATAGGCAGGAAGTCTACTGGGGTCAAATGATCCCAGCAAGATAAGCATCCAAACACCTTTTGAATGAATCCAGAGTAGGTGCTTGCACCACCTCTGGGGGGAGTCTGTTCCAGACCCTGGATACTCTGACTGTAAATGTCAACAGTGTTCTTGATGCATCTAAAATTACAAGTTAAGGACTTTGTTGAATCAAGGCCATAATGTGAAACTTAAATATATAGATATAGTTATATGGACAGGCATAAATTGTAGATAGCTGTGGGGACCTTGATGGCATACAGATACTTAAAAGATTTAAATTGTTTTACATTACTGATTTATTGTAAGCACTTTTGCTTGTTATTAAAATGCCAGGTTGTACTTACATGGTTCAACATTGGTTTGATATTACAGTATGAGTGCATTTAGAGTTAAATCACTCCACTTAGGATGAACAAACTAGGTTGCCTGTAACATACCTGTTTAGACATGGCCTTCAAGTCACACTGGCTTTTCCTTTCCTCACTCCCCCTTCTGAGTATGCTGTCTGCTCATGTCATGTCTACATGCTCCTTGTGCCTACCCTGGTCACATTTTTATGACATGGTCTTACCTAATTACTGCTAAGTCTTTTTGTGTGAATTGCTGCGGTAAAGGCAGTTCAAATCTCCAACACAATGGATGGATACTGTAACAGCAGTAGTTTTATCAGTTTTTTGCAGTACAATAGCATTTTGATTCCTCACTCAGGGCTGACTGCAGGAAAAGATCTACAGACATGTAAAATGACATTTCCCTGTCTCAAAGAAGTCATTGTTAAACCTTACCAATTTTAAAATTAAACAAAGTTAGCCAGGATGGTGTGTTACACATAGATTTCATAGACATTAGCGCTGGAAGGGACCTCAGAAGCTCATCGAGTCCAAGCCCCCAAAGTTTTATCAGTCTTCAGTATGAGTCAGTATGACTGATGCTGATCTTTGTGAGACTATCCCTAGATATTGGGGATAGATCCAGAATTACTTCCTGGTTTTCTCTGTATTCAGTCATTTTTTTTTAAATATACATCCTTAGAGGAACTTTATGGGTGAGCAGCATCATCTTCATTGGCAAAAGCTTTGTTCCAGTTGTTTCTTTCTGTGTGTGCATTTCTTTACAAATAACCAACAACAGAGATCTTAAAAATACCTTTGTTGAAGCTGATTGAGATGTTCAGAGTTTTTTCAGATGCTGCATGTACTAACCACAAAAATGGACAACTTCCTGTGGAAGATGAGATCTACTTAAGAGTTAGAAGGACAACACAATTATTCAATTCTAACCTTTTTCTGGAATAGGAGAATATACATTAAAGGAGTGGGCCTCCAGTCCATCTAGCTTCCCATTTCTGTTGATCTGCCACACAGGAATCTTGGATGACCAGTTCCTATTAAAATAAGTAGGGCATTCAAATCCTTTAGGCAGTTTAAAAAATTCTCAGCTGTAAATTCTTTAGCTGGTCTGTATCTACTCCTTCCTGAATACACAGTTCTCCTTTCTTAATATCTCTTTAGCCTTTTAGGATGCCCATGCAACTCCTAAGTGTTCTAATGGATTTTCACTTTTCCTACCTGATGCAAAGCCTACTGGCACTTTTCACTGGCATCAGTGGGATACAGATCAGGGCTTCATGTAAGCTGCAATATGCTCAAAGGTAGAAAGTGAAGGGGAGACTTATCTATGGATGCAGCTCTCAAAAGGTGTAAGAATCTCATTTTTTTAAAAAAGGCTGAATTAAAAGTTCATGCCAAGGACAATTTCACTGTCACCCATCCTGTGGTTTCAGGGATGACCCAGAGAAACCATCTGATTTGAAGGCCAGTCAATCCAGCAAACTTAGAGATATTAACTAAAGGTTTTCTAGTGCTGCAATGAATGGACATGACTCAGGCTGATTTGCACTGAAAAGCTTTGACTGTCTGCCCTATGATGCCACCTGCAATGCTGCGAGAGTTGTGTTCCCTGTGACTTCTGCTGCTGTAAGGGACAAATGGAGTCATCTGAGCTATGTGAAATTCTGAGACAGACTGCAGCCCAGGGCCTTCCAGTGACAAAAAGCTCTGGTGCAAGTGTGAGGGAGCTCCATAATGCCTACAACAGATTCAAAGGAGTCAGGAATGCTCAGTGAGACCCCTGTCTGAGAGCTAAGTTTCTATCTAGCAGCAGAATATGATGGAAGAATTCAGCCACCCTTCAGTAACCTCTGTTCCCTTCTGTGTGACACATGTATAAGCAGAGTACTTCAGGTTTTAAATTGTGTGCTAACCCTCTTGGTACCTGCCTGACTTCTGGCAATGCAGAGAAGCTGATTCTACCCAAGTGAAAATAAAGGACTGTTTTTTCCCATTCACTTTTGAGTGGTTTTGATCCTTTGTACCAAAAGTACAGCTCCCACTGCAGCTAGCAAGCCCAAGCAGAGGGAAGTTCACTTGGGAAGAAAGTTGTGCTGCTGCAAAGTGACTATAATCCTCTTTTTCCAGGTTGCTATAAAGGTCACTGACCCTTTTGCTGTCCCCTACAGAGAGCTTCCTTTTGGCAGATGGCTCTAAAAAAAGGAGGCAAGAACACATTGACATTATCTTCCCCATCAACTTTTATTAGTAGCCAGCCACCGAGTAGCAGGGTAGAACTTGCATGCTCTCCGTTTTGTGTCAGTCCTTAAGGCACAAACCCACTGGAGCTGAGGGGCAGCAGTGGTATTGTGCAGTACCACCAGTACAAGCCCATGCTTCAAGGGGTAGCCTGTCCCTTATACTTTCCAAAGCAGCTTTCTTTTCTCAAATATCAGAAAGGCCCAGAGCAGGGCAGTTTCCTTAGTACTGATCTGCCCCATGTATCCATTATGCAAAGAGAGGGAATATACAGTGGCAGAGACCACTGCAAAGGAGCTGAGTTGAAGCTGCATTTTAACACCTCTTTCTGGGGAAACAAGCGGCTCACATCACAGCCAGTACTTCCCTTCTACCCCTTGCAACAGTTCTCGCTGTTGTAGAAACTTAAGGGAAGTAGGCTTCATTGAAACCTCACCAAATGCTAATGACTTCACTCTACTGCCACTGAAGTCAATGGACAGGCTGACGAGGTTGGTTCCTCACCTGATGTAAATGATAGATCTCCTTTACCACCAGCTAAGTGTCTCTTTTGACTCAGTCTTTGTTACAGAACTGAGAAAGTTATTTGCTCATATCCTGTCTTCAACAAAAGGGAAGACCTTGAAAATCTACAGAATGCATTGGTGAGCTCCTGACGTCCAGACTTCATGCACCTTGCTAACATAAACAGAGTGAAACTTGGAAAATCATCTAGGAAGCTGTAACCAGGCTCTTGACATGAGCTGTGCACGAGGCCTTGGTATGGTTCCCTGTTGACATTGGACAAAGTTGGGGATAATTTCTTGGAATTTTGTCCATTCTAACCCAGCAAATACGAGGAGCTATGCTCTCAGGCACACGGCTCTACTGAAATCAGTGGAACCTGAATGTGTGACAAAAGTGTTTGACCTGCTAACTGGCCAACTTCTTCCTGAGTTGCCACTGGTTTGCCTCAGGAGAACCTAAGCAAAGGGCCACTGAGGCCAAAGGTTCACAAGGGCAGAAGAAAGAAACTGCAACCTCTGCCAGGGAAGGGACATAAGCAGGAAGAGGATACGGCCAGGGCAGCTGGAGAATAAAGTGGCTCTCTGCATCCCCATAGAGCTTCTACTTCCAGGATCCTTGTGAGATAAAGCTGACTTCCTCTGTCAGAAACCAGAAGGAGGTTGGGGACAGTACTACTGCTGTTGCCAACTTGCAGAGTGAATTTTCCCTCTTGGGGGCAGGGGGATCAGGTGGCGCAGTGTAACTAGTGCCTTGCTGTGGCAGCTGGGGTATATCTAGCCTGCTGTCTCTTTAACATAAGCTCCAGGTGCTTTCAAAGTCCCTGTGATAGGGACAAAGCCAAAGGGAAAGAGCCCATCTCTTGGTTTCGGTTCAGATCAGCAACTGCAGCTGTATTTCATATGGCAATGCTTTTTTTTTTTTTTTGCCATAACCCATGGGAAGAGCAGTTTTTTGGCATGACTGTTTTGATAATGATCCTAGACAGGGTTTTGGTAGGGCTCCAACTAAAACAGTCTGCAAATATTAACTATCAAACAGATGCTGACTGGGTCCTTACTTGACATCAGATGAAGGGAGGCCTGTGTACTGAGGGACAAATCCTGCCCCAAGCAACTGAGCTTTATGTGGGGAATTCCCCAAGGGAATTTTGGAGGAAACCTCTCTTTCCCTCTCAGTGTCCCGGCAGTGTGGGAGCCTCCTCATTCCTCCATGTGGGATTTTGGCGAGTGCACTTGGAGACCCACTAGCAAGGCCCGCCCCAGTCCCAGCCCCCTCATGCAGTAACCTCTGGGAATGCAGATGGAAAGCACATGGCTCCTCAAAGCATGGAACTTCTTGCACAGCCCACTTTTGACTTTTAGGCCTTATGTGAACTTTCTACAGGATTTGGTGTGAGGTAGGCGTGAAGAAATGAAAGGTGAGCTCACTGTCTGCCACCTCAAGCATGGGCGACTGGTGCCTCCTGAGTCTGGGGGCGTCACCAGAGCATCAACAGGGTGGGAGGGGGTCCCCCGCAGCAAATTGCCAAGCCTGGAACCACCAACAGTGAAACTGGAAAGGCACTTCCACCTGCACTTGCTTTTTAACGGCTGGCGCTTCCAGGGGGTGCACAGCCAATCTCAGGGGGTACATGTGCACACGCATGCACACCCTATGTGTTGCCAATGCCCCCAGGTATCCTTTGATGTGAAAATCAGCTTGTGCTTCTTCATGGTCTTATTTATTTATGAGCTTGAGCTTTCGGAAATGAGAGGTAGACTTTGTAGGGGCCATCTGTTTAAAAAATAATTACATGGCTCAACATAAGCTCCCTGCTTCAAGTGGAGCAGGATTTGATCTCATAATTAGTGAAATGATATTTCAGAGGAGCCACTGGCTGCGTCAGTATCTGTCTTTTGGAATGTATCTACCATCTCTGATAGCTGCTAGAAAATAAAGACATTTTATGAGTTTAAAATTGGTGAACTCTTGAAAGGGCTTACACAGAAAACATATTTAATGTCCAAATTTAGCTCGAGCAATGTTAATTTTCTCTTTGGTTTAGAATATCTTTTGGCATGGAACAAATTCTCAGCGACGTAAAATGTCACTTAATAATGTTGTGGCTACTATGTTATACCAGGGCTGTCCAAGTGATGGCCACAGGTTGCATGCAGCCCACGAAGGGTTAATCTGTGTGGTCCCAGGTTCCTGCCAGACTATTTGCCTACAACTGCAGCCAAACTTTTGGTCTTCCTCTCTCTTCTCCAGCTGTCACTTCCTGTCCCAGAGGATGAAGCAGTGCCGCATGTAGTGTGGGGAGGTGAAGGGAGGCTGGGACTGTGTGCCCAAATGGTGCAATGGAGGGTGGGGGGCAGGAGAGTGTGCACAGTGCAGCAAAGGGCTCTATGCAACCTGTAGTCCCAGCCGCTTGGAAGTTGGACATCCCTGTGTTATACTGGGCACCAAAAGTTTAATCAGCAAATAAATAGCTAGCAAAGTCTTAGTCCACAAAACAGAGGTTATGAACTCCTGGTATCTGTTATGTTCCTACTGGCTGAGAACAGGGAAAAGAGAGTACATGAGTATAGCTAATGCTCTAACTTGCACTGCTATTTGATGGAATAGAAAAGGGCAGTCCATGATAATGAGATTGAATCACGGGAAAGTTTAGGTCTCTGGTTTTGTTCCTATCTTCTTGCTAAGTCCACAGTGCTGAAGTGTCTCTTGCCCGCAGCTGATGGCCACTGAAACATTCAGCCTTGCTCTTCACTTTGTGGGCCTCTTATGAAGGGACTTTCCCAGGGGTGTGATCCTGTGAGGTGCTGAGCTCCTTAGCTCCAAGCTGAGGATTCGCAGCATTTTGTAGCATCCAGTGTCCAGAAGGCTAGATGAGGTAAACTCCGAGGTCTTATCACTCTGAATAGCCATGGCCTCAACTGTTCCCTTTGGTTGCTGTGGAAGCTTCTGTTATTCATTTTCCAAAATTAATCCAGCTCAGATCTGTCAGGATTACCTATAGCATCTCTCTTTAACTCTCAGTACAGAAGGTCAGAATGGACAGCTGTTTCTTGGCCAGGAACATTGCCCTCAAAAAACATATTTCAAGCTCATATTGTGCTCTGATCTGTGCTGAATATAGAGCAATAAGAGCAACTGCAGTTCAGCTTTTGTGGTTTTCTTCCTGGTGGATTTAGACCTATGCAGCTGTTTAGCCATTATCCTTCCAGCACCCAACATGCAGCTTTGGTGCCACGTGGATGAGGCAGCATAGAAATCAAATAAATAAATACATACACAAGCTAGGGCTAAGCTATGTCTGTGCCTGTGGCAGTCCCCTTCTACACATTACACATATGGCATGATTAAACTGTTAATCCAAGGAGGTGCAAGTGTTGGTTTAGATTGCATGGTGCCTTTAAATGAACATGTGCCAGGGATCACAGTGAGGCCATCTCTTTTGATAGTCACCTTTCCTGGTGCTCTGTAACTGTGTTTCTCAACCTGTGGGTCACGACCCAAAAGTGGGTTGCATAAATATATGAAAGGGTTGTGAACAAACTTGAAAAATGGATTCTCCTTTAAAGGAGAAAAATGTGGGAAACCGTGGGTTTTTCCTTGCAGGATGGCAGAGTTTCAGCCTGTTATGGGCTGCTTGGCCCCCCCATGCACTGGCAGGCTGGGGCTGGGGACAGCGGGTCAGGAGTGAGGGGCACTGGGCCGGGACTGGCCAGTGATGTTTACAAATGGACCCTGGTACAAAAAAAGTTGAGAACTGCTGCTCTATACAATGCTTTTAGCCATGATGTGGAGCACTGGTGTCACCTAATGGCGACCTCGGTAAATTACAGGTCTTCATTACCCTGTAAAAATGTTCTCCCTAGGTAAAGGCAGTGATCAGTAGGGATCCGGGTTTCACGTTCGTCACAGTAAAATTCCATGGTAAGGAGAAAAACCCAGATTTTCTAATTTTAAGGAGAAAAACCTGCCTTTCCTCCTTTAAAAGAGAAAAATGTGGGCAATGGTGAGTTTCCCTTTGCAGGCTGGCAGAGTTCTAGCCTTCAAGAAGCTGGGGAAGTGGGATCAGGCAGGGGGTACCATGTGCATGCAACACATGCACATGGCGTCCAGGTAGCCTGGAGAGCAACTGCTGCAGGTAAGTCTGGCGGGAGGCAGGGGGGATTGAGGGCCCCATAGTGAAGGAGAGAGTTGGGCAGGGCTGGGGCTGCTGCCTAGCTGCAGTGGTGTGTGGGGCTTGGGACCTGGGGCAGAATGCATGGCCGCAGGGCCTGGGTGGGGAGCAGGACAGTGCTGCAGGAGGCTCATCAGGGGGAGCAGGGCCAGGGGGCTCATCCAGGGGGAGTGGGGCCAGGGGGCTGGCTTCCAGCCACTGCACACTCCTGGGGTGGACATGGCAGGCACGTGTCCCCCCAGATTTGTGTGTGGGGCAGAAGCAGGCTGGCAGCTGCAGGCTTAGGGGTCCCCACCCTGCTGCCCTCCCCAGGGGGCCTCTGCAGCCCAGTGGCCAGGACTTAGCATGACAGGGCAGAGCAGGGTGGGGAAGCTTGATGCCAGGGCCAGGAGCCCTGCACTGCCATGGCAAGGCACCCCTGCCTACTGAGCAGCAACAGGGGTGGCATTGTGGAGTTGTGCCCCTCACTGTTGCCAGGCAAGCAAGGGGCACCCTGCCATGACGTCACAGGGCTCATAGTGGCACTGAGTTTCCTCACCTGGTCCCACTCTGGCCTGCTGCACCGGGTCCTGCCTGCATCCTCTTCCCCCTCTACCCCACAATGGGATCTGCTCAAGCCATGCCACCTATGAAGGAGAGAGAGGAGGAGTTGGGCTCCACACTCTTCTCTGCCACTTGGGTGATGTTGGAAGGGCAAAGGTCTCTGGCTCAATAGCCCTGACAGTTGGGGGACACCTCTGGCATGGCTGGGAGGGTGGGGAATGAGGGACAGTAGTGGGACCTGGGGGGCTGTGGGTGGGGAGTGAGAGGCAATGGCATGGGCAGAGCACTGGCATATCAGGGCTGCTCAGTGCCACAAAGCAGTTGGGTGGGAGGACAGCTGCAGCTGGACCTGACCTACATCCAGGTGAGAGAAGGGGACAGGGGGCGCTCTGATTTTCCATGATGAAAAGCCCAAAAATCAAATGCCAAAATTTATAGGTATTTAGAATTTATGTTATTTTAATGATTGAGGCACTGGAAGGCTTCCAAATTGCTTTAAAATTCTAAATGAATCAATAAAACATTGTGGTCACCTAATACCTATACATATACACACACACACGCACACACACACGTGTGTGTATTTATATCACTCATCCATAGTTCATAGCTGGTGAAGATTTTGTGAGGGAACACCTGGAGAGGTTGGATATATTCAAGTCAGCAGGACTGGGTGAACTACACCTGAGACTCCAAGAGTGCTAAAAGAATTGGCTGATGTCATCGTGCGACCTATGGCAAAGCTATTGGAGAACTCATGGTGCTCGGGAAAGGTTCCAGAAGACTGGAAGAGGGCCAATATGGTGCCTATTTTCAAGAAAGGAAGGAAGAAAGACCCAGGGAATTATAGGCCAATCAGTTTGATCTCAATCCCTGGAAAAATCCTGGAAAAATATCAAAAATCCATTACTGATAGTCTAACTGAAGGCAGAATTCTAATAGAGTCAACATGGCTTTGTTGTGGTCAGGTCATGCCTGACCAACCTCATTTCCTTCTGTGATCAGGTAACATGCCACCTGGATAAGGGAAATGTGGTTGATGTCATATACTTAGATTTCAAAAAGGCCTTTGGCTTGGTCTCCCATGGGCTTTGGCTTGGTCTTTCATGGAAAAAAAAATGGGGAACTGTGGCCTTGATAACTTAACTGTTGGATGGCTAGGTAACGGGCTCTGAGGCAGGACCCAGAGAATATTAATAGACAGAACTGAGTCTACATGTTGCATGGTGACCAGTGGCATCCCTCAGGGTTCAGTACTTGGACCAGTGTTTTTTAACATATTCATTAATAATTTGGATTCAGGTGTTGAATGCTTGTAAGCAAAATGTGTGGATGACACCAAATTATGGGGGAGTGTGGTCACACTGGAGGATAGGCTGGGGATACAGGCTGATCTGGACAGGCTCACAAGGTGGGCGAATTAAAATCTGATGGCATTTAACACTGAGAAATGTACAGTGCTTCATCTGGGAAGAAATAACCTTACAGGCTTGGTGGTGCTACACTTGCTAGCACCACACCTGAAAGAGACCTGGGGATTGTGATACACTGTAGAATAAACATGAGCCATCAATGTGATGCCATAGCCAGCAAAGCAAGGAAGACATCTCAAGCAAGGCTAAGGATGTTATCCTTCCACTCTACTTGGCTTTGGTGAGACCTCAGCTGGTGTACTGAGTCCAGTTCTGAGTGCCATGCTTCAGGAAGGATGTGGAGAAGCTCAAGAGAGTCCAGAGGAGGGCCACATGTGATTAGAGGCCTGGAAAGTAGGCCATATGAGGAGAGGCTGAGAGACATGGGACTGTTCATCCTGGAGAAGAGAAGACTTAGAGAGGACTTGGTGGCAGCCTATAAGTATATAAGGGGCACACATCAGGGCCTGGGGGAGCAACTGTTCACCAAAGCATCCCAGGGGAAGACAAGGAATAATGGTCACAAATTGCTACAGGACTGCTTTAGATTGCACATAAGAAAAAACTTATTTACAGTTTGAGTGCCCAGGGTCTGGAACAGACTTCCCCCAGAGGCAGTATAAGTGCCTACTCTGGAAATTTTCAAAAACATCTGGATGTTTACGTTGCTGGGGTCATCTGACCCCAGAAGACTTTCCTGCCCAAGTGCAGGGGGGCTGGACCTGGTGATCTCATGAGGTCTCTTCCAGCCCCTAACATCTTCAGGGGTGATGCTCGAGGGCAACCAGCACGGTTTCATTAAGGGCAGGTCATGTCAGACCAACCTGATTGCCTTTTATGATCAGGTCACAAAAGCCTTGGATGCAGGT
>NW_017728943.1:51902486-51904924 GCF_001723895.1 Crocodylus porosus | reverse complement strand
GATTAGGCATCCATAAGAACTACTTCATAGTTAGGGCAGCTAGGATCTGGAACCAACTTCCAAGGGAAATGGTGCTGGCTCCTACCCTGGGGGTCTTTAAGAGGAGGCTTGATGCCTACCTAGCTGGGATCATTTGAGCCCAGTTTTTTCCCCTGCCCAGGCAGGGGGTCGGTCTTGAAGATCTACAAGGTCCCTTCTGACCCTAATTCTATGATTCTATGATCTATATCTATCTATCTATCTATACTGGCATTTCATTTTAATCATGAAAAAACAAGGATTTGAGGGTTTTTAATCGGAGAACTTGTGTGTGTGGGGGGGGGTGAAAATCAGAGAATTTGTGATTTTTGAACAGAGAGAACCAAGCTTTGGCTAGATCTGTAATCTGTAACAGGCATTGTGGTCTGTCAGTCACTAACCATGTCTACAGCCTACTGGTAGGACTAAAAGGAACTATTAAAGAATTGCCTGCAGGAGCTAATATTTTCAGAGAGAAGTTATAAGGATAGCTCTTACAATGGAATTCAATGAAAAATGTTCCTGACCTGGGTGTGAAATTAGACCTGGACACACAGGACTGTGTCTGCCTGATAAACTTACTGTGCCACAGAGCAGCAGCATTAAGGGCACTGGGCCAAATCCAAAGCAGTGTCACTATGTCCCCGCATCACTTCAAGTGGTCTAGTTAGCACTGCTGAGTGGCTGGGCCAATTAGTCTGACCCTAAGCAAATTAGCCTACACTTATGAACTACACTGGCTGCACTGTTTTGATTTAGGAAGCAGCTTCACCCTAGCCTGGAGTAGCCCAGGATGTTTGAGAACATTGCTCTGGAGCATGACGAGTTATCTGTATTCACATGATCTTCAACAGTAAGCTACATGTTCTATAGGAAAAGCCGGAGGAGTAAGGTTAAGGATGGAAATGAGTCAGAGATGAGTTAAAATTTAGCTTATTGACACTCATAGCTTTTCTTCAGAACCCCCATTGCTGGACTGCCACTGGTGCAGCCATTTCAGTAGCAGTAATGGAGAGAGCACTAGTAGAAACAGGTCTTCCTGCTGTTTTTGTCTATTATCTAGGCCCGCTCAGAGGAGGACTGGATGACAGTGTAGAAAAGTTGGTGGCGGATCTGTGCTAGCACTCCTCCCTGGTATGGTTGCACTGGTCCCACAGTGATGTGAGGTATTGTGTGGGGGGGACATAGTAGGCATAACCACCAGGATCTGGATATGCCAAAATGTCAGGTCATTCCCCACCCACCATCTCCATCTCCCCCCTTAATCCTGTTTTAATCAGGAGTGGATTTTGGACATAAGTGAGAGAGATATTGAAACATGCAGCAGGCCCTGTCCTTCAAGAAAACTTAGCAACTAAATTATCTCCATAATTTCCAGTGCAATTGTCCACCTACCTGTAGACATACACATGGTCTGGCCTCTTGGATTGAAGCAAGGTCCCCAGAGGGGTTGGGATTGGCACCAACACCTACTGCTCTGTGCAGCTGAGCTGTGCCACTGGTGAAGTGGGCTTAGGACAGGGGTTGGCAATTATTTTGGGTGGAGGACTACTTACTGAATTTTGGTTAGCCATCAAGGGCCGCATGACAGGAAGCCAGGGACAGATAAATGTTAATTTTCTAAATTTTTGGGTGCCCTGAAGGCTGAACAGAATGACCTGGTGGGCCGCATCTGGCTTGCCCATCCCTGGCTGAGGAGCTGTCCTGAGCTTTGCTAGTGGCAGGGGTGAAAGCCACTCAGCAGCCCCAGCAGCAAAGAGCAGAGCTGAGACCTCTGCCCAGCAAGAAGAGGATGAGAACAGCCTTAAATTCACATCATTTCCCACTAAACCCAAACCCTGAGCTACAAAGCACTAAGGCTGTGCACCCTTGTCTCTCCCACCTCTTACAAAGAATGGCTCCCAAGCTGCCAGGCTATGAGCAAAAGGAACACTACAGGCTCTTGGTTTGAAGCAGGGTCTTGGCCAGGTTCCCCACATTGAACCCCAAAGAAGTATCCTTAGTCCAGCAGGCTAGAAAGCCAGCTGGAAGTGCAGTTATAGTTGAAAAGAAAAGCTCACTGGCCCTTTCAGTGAGGTGGTACCTGAGAAGAGCTGAGCAGCTGCCTTTACTCCATGTCAGGTAGAAAAAAACGAGAGGGGCTGAACATAGTCTTTTGTGTTTCTCCTCCCAGCCATGTAGGCTAGCCACTGGACTTAAGCATGGGCATGTTTCATAGTTTCATAGTTCATAGCTTCTAGGGTCGGAAGAGACCTGAGCAGATCATCTAGTCAGACCCCCCGCCATGGCAGGAAATAATACTGGGGTCAAACGACCCCAGCAAGATGTTCATCTAACCTCCTCTTAAAAACCCCCAGGGTAGGAGCCTGCACCACTTCTCTTGGAAGCTGGTTCCAGATCCTAGCCGCCCTGACCATGAA
>NW_017728943.1:51889134-51901786 GCF_001723895.1 Crocodylus porosus | reverse complement strand
GGTTGAGAAGGACCCATCCACTACCACCCTCTGGGTGCGGCCCTCCAGCCAGTTGGCGACCCAATTGACTGTGTGGGTGTCAGCACCACAGTCCCCCATTTCTTAATGAGAACGGGGTGAGAGACAGTGTCAAAAGCCTTCCGGAAGTCCAGGAAGATTATATCCACTGCTACCCCTGCATCTAATGATCTGGTAATCTGATCATAGAAGGCCACCAGGTTGGTCTGACAGTCCCTGCCACTGATGAACCTGTGTTG
Source organism: Crocodylus porosus (assembly GCF_001723895.1). Classification (NCBI taxonomy): domain Eukaryota; kingdom Metazoa; phylum Chordata; order Crocodylia; family Crocodylidae; genus Crocodylus; species Crocodylus porosus. The sequence goes on along the minus strand of NW_017728943.1, from coordinate 51,901,529 downwards.
GTTGCCCCTAAGCATGCAGTCCCCTGCTGGCCCCTCATGGATGTGTGCCAGCATAATTTTCCCAAACAGCTTGCCTAGGATCGATGTTTTTTGGGTTCAAAGCATCCAGATTGCTTTGGGATTGCTTTGGCTGGCAGTTTCTTATTGTGTCTTAGATTTAGTAATGTATCAGTCCTACAGCTATGGGTGTTAGTCATAATTTAATAAATGGTGTGAATATATAAAAATGCAAAAAAAACCCAATAAAAAGTGAATATCACTTTGTGGGTATACAAGCATGAAAATAAAACATGAAGGTTCCCATAGGAATGTAAAGCCACCCGGCTTACATATTGCTGACATTTGTATATATTGATGTGTATCAAAACTTCCCCCTGAAAAGCATCCTCCAGCTGTAATCCCAGTTCGTTTGTATTCATTTTTGTTTGTATGGTGAGTAACTTATGTCTGGATTCAGTGTCCATCTCTGACTTGTGAGTCAGGTCTCTGTGATTAGGTGCAGCAGCAGTCTTCAAATACTGAGAGCACTGGGTGCATCTACACATGCAATTAATGCCATATGGGTTAACTGTGCAGTGATTTACTATGCAGCAAACCTGTCCTGGACAGGCATCTATACATGCAGCCATTTAGGAGCAGATCTTCTCATAGAAGTAGCCTGCTCAAAGCCTCCTCCCAAATAGTTACATGCATAAATGCCTGTCCAGGGCAGGTTTACTACATAGTAAATTACTGCACAGTAAACTCCTATTGCATTAATTGTGAAGCCAGTGTGGGGGGAGCTCACCTGGGGGCGAGGGTGGCTGCTGCTCTGCCAGTACAGGCAGCTCCCCATCCTGCAGCCTGCGGCCAGGGCCAGCAGGGCCCATGAGCCATGCTGGCGCTGCTGTGGGCAGCTCCTGGTCAGGGGAAACATGGAGCTGGGGTGAGCAGCAGGTGGGAGGAACACAGGTGGGGGACCCAGTTGGTGGGGGATCTGGGATAGGTTCTAGGGCAGAGGGACCTGGCCGCAGGAGGCACTGTAGCCCCTGCAGTTGTGGTTGGTGATCCATTATGCCTGCAGTGCCTTGCCCTTTATGTGGCCCTGGCACTGGTCATGCCCACACTCTTGCATGTGGCCTGCCAGGTTCTCATAGATGTGGGTATTGGAGCCCTCACCCCAGGTGAACCGGCTCTGAACCTTGGCATTAGACAGACCTCAGGGCTGCGGGTGAGAGTCTAAGTGTTGCTGGGCCCAGGAAGGTGCCTACAGCACAGGAGCATGTTGCATGGCAGGCACGCAAGTGATATTGCTGGGCCCAGGGGCCAGTGCTGGGGTCCCTGAGGCTGCTGCAGCTGGCACAGGTCCATGGCTGCAGAATCCAGTGACCAAAAGCAAGCAGCAGGTGGCACAGGCCCCCTGAGGTAACCACAGACTTTTAAAGGACAGGCTTGGACAAGCAAAGAGCCACCCAAGCCCCAGAGCTGGAGAAGCTCTGAGCCCCATGGCCCTGGGGCTAGCCTGAGTGTGGCCCCCTGGTGGTCAGACTGACCAGGAAAAACTTTGCTTCTGATCAGTGTCTACATGTGCAGTGCTCAGCAGTAACTATGGTGCGGTTAATTTGCTATGTGCATTTGTGGATAGGATATTAACTTCACAGTAGACTAATTGACTGCACAATAAGCGCCTGCACATGTAGACGTTGACGCTTTACTTTACAGTCAATTAGTCTGCTGCATGGTAAAACGTCTCATGTAGATGTGACCTCTGTCTAGCAAAGGACTGTGTGGAATATAGAAGGAGGAATGGGATGAGATGGAAAGGGCGTGTTCATTTTCCCCTGGTTGATGCAGGCATGGGCTAAGCCTTTGTGGATGTGTAGCCAGTATCTGTCAGTTATTTTGCTTATTCTTTATTTGTGCTCTGAGGCTAGGGCTTTAAAGGATTTGAAAGTGGTGTTTGCTTATTATTTCTGGCTGGAGAAACAACACACAACCGTAAATCCCTCTGCTTTCTTCTGATCTACTTGTAAAAGAATGATGCTTGATGATGCTTTTCTACCTCACAATGAGCGTGTCTACATGAGATGTTTACTATGGACTTGACTAATTAGCTCCACAGTAAAGCGTGGACTGTTTATTGAGTCAAACTAATTTCATGTGTAGGCATGCCCAAGGTATGACACCTGTGTTTGCCAAAGCACTTTCTACCTGAGGAATTAAAAAGGCTACAGAATATTATGGCATTGCTATATTTCTCTTCCCACTTTTATGTACTCAGAACTTGCCTGGTTGGGGGATTCGTTCATTAATGACTGTAGACTTACGAGAAGATGGACGGTGTTATAGAAATGCCAAGCACTGTTGAGAGAGAGATAAAAAAATCACTCAGAAATCAACACCACCAGATGAGATCAGGTAACTTTGTGGGTTAGTTAATAGACTCTTATAGTCTTACACACTTCTGACAAAAATTTTAATGAGATCATCACTAGTGGGGAATTCTTGCACCATAGAAACATTGCACCAGAATGACCACTAGGTGGAGCTACATCACAAGCCTATACAATTGTTTTTACCATGGGAAAGGTTTGCATATTGCTTTAGACCAATTTAGCACAACAAGGGAAGGCAAAGGGCTTGGATTTATGGGGAATACAGTTCCTAAAATGTTATTCTCATTCTCTTTTGTTAAAGAAGAGGATGACAGAAAAGAAGCCAGTGCCCTTGTAACATGTGTTTTCTACAAAGGTGAAGAAGAGTTGTGAGGAGGAAAGGTCTTCAGGTTTGCGAGGTAGAGCTGATACCATGACAAGAGATAAGAAACACAGAATCAAATGAGAAACCTGCCTAACAGCAAAGCAAATAGGAGAGACAGACACCAGAGGCCTGCCCTTAACTTGGCCCCATTCCTAAGACACTTTTATGAGCTGTAAACACTGATATTCAAGGTTGATCCTAAGGTCCCCCTCAACCAGCCTGAGCCAAACAAGCAGCTCCTCCCCATCTATATTGTATCTTGTATCCTGCTGAGCTGCCCATGGAGTTCTGCTTCTAAGCGAATCAGAGCATTTCTGGGAATCAGTCCTTTCACTCTTTCCAGGCTTGTCTCTGTTTATCAGCAATAAACAGAAGATGGAGAGTGCTAAGGCCTGGAGGACAGAAACAGATTGTTGTTGGAGGCAGACTGTCTGGCAGCCTGCCCAATGCAGGCAAGGTCCAGACATCTTGCAGGGAGGAGCAGGCGGAGAGGTGACTAGATTTGGACTGACCTCGGACCTGGAAGTTCAGCAGGGTTGGGCAGGACGACTGCTCCTTAAAACACAGTTCAGGATTTACCATATTTCATGGTGTACAGGTTGACACAGTGTATAAGTTGACCCCATTGTTCTGATCCAAAAAGTTAGGTTGACTTATACACTGGATCTATGGAATTCCTAACTTTTGGGATCAGAAATCTGGCGTCAACTTTTACATTGTAAACAGCTGACAGGAATGACCTTAAAGTCAGCCCTAAGTATCATGGTATGCCTAAGTGCCATTGGCTGGGGCAGGAGAATGACAGCTGTGGTTTCTAAACAAGTGTTCCTAGGGTTAGGGTAGAGAGGTGTGTAGTAGAGATAACAGAGACGTCACTGAAGGAAGCCAAAAAATACAGTTCCTTTCTCAGGGGACCCCCAAGAATTTAGAAATTTCTGTGTATACATATGTCCTGGTTTATATATGTTCAAAATATTTCGTTTTGATCTTCTGTCACATTTAAAATATCAGGCATTCCCAGAAACCATTTGCATTTTGTCAAATCAAGAGTTCCAGAAAACTACTCAGCTGGAAATCCTTTCACTAGCCCTACCCACTATTTAAGGTCTCCCCTGCTTCCTTTTTCCCTTGGGTGTTTATCTGGCTCATTCTCAGGGTTGCATCATTTTGTCTGTAACCTTTTCTGCCCACTGACTTGCCTCCACTATTCTCCCTTGCTAAAGAAGGACCTGATTCTGAAAGCTCTAAAGGTGGGTAAGCTGGAGCGTCATTTGAGCTCTGGATACCCAGGTTCACCCCCTCAACTTGTATGATCTAAATATTTTCCCTTCCTCCATCTGCATCCTATGAACAGTTATGAATCTTTTCCCAATGCGCCTTGGTTCCTAGTCCATAGCTAGTGAGAGGGAGAAGAATTTCCCTTAGTTCCTCTTTCAAACACTCCCTTCTGAGCAGTGGGAAATATTTTCAAACAAAACTCTTCACCCCAGGCTAATCGTAATGGGCCATTTAGGTTGCCAAGGAAACCTTCCTTATCTCCATCTACTCTACAGTCAGCATGACAAAAGGGCATTTCTTGGTTTAGTGTCTTTCAAGAGCTATGCATAGTGTGCAAGTACTGTAGATTCCTGAACATTTATTTGAAGGTTGCCTTTAGTTAACAGTACACCATCTTTAAAGTCTGTTATCCCAGTATTAACACAACAGATAGCTATTTGAACAAAATTAGAGAAATAGCATCTCCTTCTGTGTTGTCTATTTGTATCAATTCATGCATTTGACAGCACTTTAAGTTACTTTCACTGGTTTGCCCACCTGGGTTTCAGACAGAGTATCTATTTCTAGGATCATTCATAGGAATGCTGAGGTTTTTTGCTCTCATCCTAATACCAAGCCCTTAGGTTCCAGCAAGAAGGTGCAGAATTATTTCTGTGGAGCTGTGAGAGCAGCTGGGTCCTATCATCTAAAATAGGTGCAAATTGAGTGCCCAGGAGAGCCAAGCTAAGCAAAAGGCTTAGGCTGCAGTTTGTTAGGGTGGTGAAGGTAAACCCCATGGGGTGTGACAAGACTATAGAGTATATGCCCTCTGGAGTTTCAACTTTTCAGAGATTATTTCATACAGGCCCCTGGCAGACATTGAAGTGAAGTCAGTATGGAATCTGATGCAGGATCCCCACAACTGAACTTCCTGCCATACCAAATGATGGCAGTAGGCGTGATTGTGGGATCAAGCATCAGATCCCACCACGCCTTATTGCCAGTGCAGGGGGAGCCTGGGATAATGATTCTGGGTTTCCCCTGCACTGGCAAGCAGTAAGCTTCCATAGCTAGGAGCTAACCCGAACCCATGGGTTCTGTGGCTGGGAGTCCCTGCCTGCCCACATGTTCAATTAATGGCATGATAGGAACCAGCCACAAAGGGCGCTGACAGACATGTAGGGTTGCCAACTCTGACTGAAGCTTCCAAGAGATTTTTTTCCCCAACATGACGTAATATAATATTCTATTAATATTCTATTAAAATCTCCCAGATTGCTTTCATTAGTCACCAGGAGATTGATGACAATTCTGGTAGACTCCCAGACAGTCCAGGATGGTTGGCAACTCTACAGACATTGAGGGGGTGGGGGATGGAGAGGGTTGGAAGCGCTTTAGTGGAAGCAACAGTGCGTCACTTCAACCCAGCTCTGCAGCATCTGTATAGATCAGGTGCTTGAGTGGGGCTTTATGGCACTTTTAGCTAAAGCTAATTCAATCAGCTATCAGATAAAAGCATCAGAAACGCCCCACTAAAGCACCTGATTTCTACAGACTTTGGGAAAGCCAGGTGCAACTAACAAGCTGCCTTTTTTGGGCACGTGCAGGGCCCAGCATGGGAGTGTGCTCAATTTAAAGTAAAATGCCATTTTTTCTCCACATCTACAAGCAGCCACTGTTACTTATTTTTGTGTAATAACTTAGTGGCTAATTCCTTTTTTTATCACATCATTAATTGCTTCAACATGTGGCCAGATCACAACTTAGGAAGTGTGGTTAATCGTATCCTAGGTGACAAAAGTGACAAAACCACGACAAAAAAAATGTTACTGTCAAGCCATAATTAGTATAGGGCTAATGAACAGAGATGCTTGAATTTAGTTTCCCTTTCTGTTTTTAGGGGAGATCCAGAATCAATGCTGGGATTGATCTAGGTCTGAACAGGCACTGAGGAGAAAGGCTGAAGCTTTGTCTGCACTAGTTAATATATATAGTTTGTGTATATATATATAGTGTGTGCGTGTGTGTGTGTGTATATATACATACATATATGCACAGCCACACACTATATATACTATATATATATAGTATATTTTTTATACACACACACACACACATACATATTATATATACTATATAGAGTATATTTATCAACCTGTAAACTCAGACACCAGCACCCCACAGTCATGTCATACTACAAGGCAGCCCTTATACTGTGAAGTATGCAGTAGATCACAGATTACTGGAGATGTCAGCAATTAAAATGCATAGTACAACTAATTACAATAATCTATATATGTTAGAAGGGAATGGCAGACCTCCAGGCTACCCAGTTCTGTATCCTATCCTGACATGTACTTATACTTTGTCTCCTACTGCGACCTACCTTCATATGGTTCTGCAGTGTGCCTTTGCTTCCATGCTGTTCACTGTTCCTTTAGCTTCAGTCATCTCTGGTCCATGATACAGCAATAAGAAGAATGCCCAGTAGTTAACTAACATTCTATGTATAGATACTGGCCAGATACTGATGTCAAAGCCTACCTCAAACTGAGCAAAATTTACCACTTTGAGATCCAGAAGGGGAATGCCAACCAGTAAATTTACCTTAGAAACTGCAGTTCTGTCATTAGCAACTCAAGGTAAAAGAACTCTTAGGCCAAGGGAAATGATTCCAAATCTGGAACTGCTTCAACACACTGTGTTGATTGTTGGGATGTGTGGGATCCAGGCTTCCCTCTAGAAAGCAATACTATGGACCAACTTGCATCTGGCAAGAAAATGAACTTCCAGGTCTGGAGCATTCTCATTCACAACTCCCAGAGGGATAAACAAGCTGCCCCACTCAACTCTATAGAAGCAAGCATAAGTGTTGCCATGACTTTTGACACTATGAACCATGGGGCAGGCACCAGGGATCTTTATCTTATAACTGGATGTGGCACCAGTAGAGACAAGGGCCATGACGTAGATATATGGAACTTATTCCCTGCAGATTGTTTGTGGCTGATCAAACTGAACAAAAAGTTAGTGGATAAAAGCAACCAATACCAATATATAGATTGGTTACTGTCATAGATTTAGCCTGGATTCCTCCAGGGTAAACTGTTGTGGGGTAGGGCCACAACAATTTCAGGATATGTGTCATCTGTCCAGAGCTAAGCCACTTTACATGGTTTAAATGTTTGATTTGTACCTGCCCTTGGATGACTAATTCATGACTGCCCAAACCTGCAGACAGCTCTGCAGACAAATCCTGAGAATTTAGCTAAATGGAACAAGGAAGTTAGACAGATTTCATTTAGCTGCGGGTAATGTGTCTGCAAGCAAAGAATAAAAATCCCCCCCAAAGTGGTCAAAGTCTGACAACTGCAGAACATTAGAAGGGATATTGGGAGAGCAATATTCTGTGAAATACGGGGAAGGAAACAGAAGACAGCATGTGAATCGCAGGGATAAAGAAACCACTCTGAGAAGAGAAAACTAAAAGCTATGACAGAAGGTAACGATAAGGAAAAGGCTTGTCAGCACAAACAGTTTCTGTATGGACTACCTATTAAAAACAGATCTAGCTAGTAGAAGTAAGTTTCTTTGTGCAGTAGCAGCTGTACCAGTATAAAGGTACTTCTCTGTATAGCTTATTCAGGAAATAAATCTATTATCAGTTTATAATAAATTTAGATTATGAAGAAGTATAAAAATGTGTCTCTTCTCCTGGGAAGGTAAGCCCACCAGATATATCTATGTTAGACTAAGACTTTTTATCTAGCATTAACTAGTTGGAAGATCCCCATATGTTTGTTCCAGAATACACACATCTATGCTTTTCACTAGGCTGATTCAGATTTCACAGGGGTACTGGGAGAGCTAGTTGTGCTGCTACCCATGTATTTTAATATATTTTAGTTATATAGGATTAGAAGAGACCTTGTGGATCATTGAGTCCCATTATTTGTAAAAGGAAAAATAATTTAAAGGCACAGATGCAAAAACCAAGCAGGAAAGATTAATTAATAAAGATGGCCTAGACAGAGCAATATATAGTGTCAGCCATATGGGTTGGACATGGGTCTTCCAACCCATAGGGCTTTTTGTAGTCTGAATCATCTATCTCTGGATGTGACCCATGACATTTATTGCTGTAGTTGCAGAAGCCCCTGTTTTGGCCTGGGCCAGCTCACAGAGAGTTAACACTGCCACTGCTTGCCTTCCCCTGCATTTCTGGGGTTTTTTTGGTTGCTATTGGTGAATAAAGTTGGCAGCAATCAGGAAAGGTGTGTGTATTTGGCTGGGGGGGAGAATTAACCCTCTTGGGTGCTAGCTGTGCCAGCATACCAGCTCCAGCTGTGGGGGCAAGAAACTCTAGGGGGTGATTGAGTAATCCCCTGGCTATAGCCCTTCCCCAGGTAGTTGGCAGGGAACACAGCCTGCCAGCTCATTTTGAGTCTGACAGCCCTTGCCTAAAGAAATCATTGTAATCATATGATAAACTAAACTGTAAGGCAGTATCATACAAAAAAATCTGACAGAATGTAATAGTGATACCAAAGGTAATATGCAGAACTAGTTCCACAATATAGAGTATTAATACTATTTTTGTGACTAATGCCATATACCAGTCACAACATGATGATCTTCTTGTGGATATTTTCAGAACTTTGTTAAATATTTGTCTTGTTTCTGAATGAGAAATAGATCTTTCCTTTTGCCTCTTTCTGGAAAGCTTATTGAACCAATGACCACTCCATGTGGCAATACAACTTACAACTTCTGAAAATTCATCATAGTTTGACAACATAATTCATTTTTTAAAACTGAACAGAAAATACCAGCCTATCCAAAATATAGCCCAAGCTGGGCACAAGTTCATCATAAAATTGACAAGAACTCAATTTAATTTGACTTCAGCTCTAAGTTTAAAGGCACACTTTAAGTTTAAAGGCACAATGTAAATTTGTATTCTAAGAATCATTGACTGTAGTTTATTTGTATTTCTTATCAATTCTTTTAGCAGTTATTTGGGTTTAGTCTCTCCAGATGATAAAGTTAGGGACTGATGCCAGTTCACAAAAGATACCTAGTATTAGCTTTCTCTCATGCATTAGCAACTTGTCTTTGCATCTCAGTGCATAACTGAGCAAAGCTTTTGGTTGAAGAACCAATCTGTTTTTCAAAGTCTGCTAAAACTTATAAGCATACTAAGGCTGTCTAAAAAAATACCTATGCTTTATTGGGCCCAACACAGAATTAGTAGTATAAATGTAGAACAACTCAGTCACAGATACAGCAACCTGAAGAAAGACCTGTCCAAATTTGTTTTCTTGCTGTTATAGCATTTTTAAATACCTATAGCTTAAATCTTAGCATTAATTTGCACCATACTGAGATATCCTATCAGATCTTACTTCATATGGTATCTGGTCCCCTGGTCAGGAAAGAGTTTATTTGTCTTATAGTAAATAACTGTTTTTTCACAATACTTTGTCCATGGGGATCTTGTTCAAAGTGCTGACCCCTATGCCTGTGAGAGCAGAATCTTTGGATAGCTGTATGTGTTTAGCCATGCAACAGTTACCCATATATATCATCTCACTAGTTCATAATCTCAGCAATGGCAATTTAGAAAACAACAAGGATGGAAGCTGAGTCATGGGATCTCACACAGAAAAAAAATCTCAAAAAACCAGAGTTACTGGAATTGCTCTGTTATAGTACTGGAACAGATTACCTAGGTAAGTTTTGGAATTGCTGTTACTGGAAGTTTCAAACATTTTTCTCGAATGGTTTACATGGGGGTGATCATGCCTGGAACAGGGGATTGCATTAGATGACATCCTGAGGTCTCTTCTAGCCCTATTTTACTATCATTCTACCACAAAATAATACCTATCCTTTTATTATGTTAGGGGAACATCCAGGACGTAAGTGGTTGGGGCGTGACCCTAGGGGCTGGGGGCAGAAATTATGCATAAACCAGCATAAGTAATCAGAGGCTGGTTCAAATCTGTAACACAACAGAAGTTCAGTGTGTATCAACCACTTTCAAAATGGACAAAACCTGTTTAAGATAAACCTGGATGGATGTAGTATCAGACTTAGCTGATTTAGGTTAAATTGGTTTATTGAACTTCTGTCCCAGATCCAGTGCAGATCCCCCAGCAATCCAGGATACTTTGCATGTCCCCTGCAAATCCTGCACCCCTCACAGGGTGGGTGGGCTAGCCTTGGCCCAGCTGTCTGCTCCAGCCCAGCAGGGAGGTGTGCTCTAGCACCCCCTTGACTTCTGGCTTGGGCCACTGCAGGCATGTGGCTGCATTTCCAGAATCAAAAGTGAATGTGTGTTTACTTGCTTATCGGTTCAATTTACGCAGCTTAGATTAACCTGTAAAGATTGAATCGATTCAGCCTCAGACTTTTTGACTGTCTGTACTTAACCAGGAGGGTCACAGCCCTGGGGAATCAGGAACAGGCAAGGCCAGGGAAGCAAGGGTCCAGAGTAGGGGATCAGGAGCAGGCAGTCACCTTGGGTAAAACCAGGGCCCAAGGGGAAGGGACCCAGACCAATATTACTAGCCAAGGGGTCTGGAATAGTCACTATAGGGACCAGGACATGGGCAACCACCTAGCTAAGCTACAAGCCAGGAGCTGTAGCTTAGCTAGGTGACAGGGGTCTGTAGCACAATGGGTCAAGGAACCAGCCAGGCAGACCAGAAGCACAAGGATCCAGGCTGAAATTTGGAATCAGAAACAGACAGTGCATAGAAAACTAGGAACAGATAGGCAGGACCAAAAAAATATAAGCCTCAGAAGTGGGGAGTTGATAACCCAGGGAAATCCCTGCCTTACTGAATAACCTGCTGTGCACCAAAAGGGCTGCTGCTTAAAAGCAGGCAGCTACACCCAGCAGGCAACTGGGGCCAGGCTAAGGTAGTTAAGCCACTTGCAACCAGGCCAACTGGGATAACTAGGGACAACTGATGAAAATTGGGCTAGCCTTCTACCCTCGTCCCTGACAGGGTATCACCTGTATGGAGAATAGAGCCTCCCAAGGGTCAGTGCTGGCACCAGTACTTTTCAATGTGTATACCTGAGACTTCCTGCATATAGTATCTAAATGATACATGTATGCCAACAATGTTGCCTTAGTAGCCCAAGGGATAGACATGACAGAACTGGAAGAGATACCGAGTACCGACATGGAACTTATTGCCGACTATCTCCACAAGTGGCACTTAGAGTTGAACATCAGTAAATCAATATCTTCAGCTTTCCACCTAGACAATCATCAAGCCAAGAGCGTGCTGAATATCAGAGGAGGCAACCACATCCTTCCCCATGAGCATATCCCAACTATCCTAGGAGTCACATTAGATTGTTCCCTCAGCTATAAACATCAGATTCAGAAGGTCAGCAGTAAATACCCTGCATGGATATCTGCCTTAAAATATTTAGCCAACACATTATGGGGTGCCAACTTCAAAGTGCACAGAACCACCGCACTTGCAATGCTATATGTCCCAGCAGAATATTGTGCTCCTGTGGGTCATAAGTTCTCACACTAAAAATCTTGACACTGTACTTAACGGTTCACTGAGACTTATAACAGGCTGCACAACTTACACACAGATGTACTCTCTGTACTTTTGGGCATTAAACCAAGTAATATAGGAGGACAGACCCTAATATCATTACTGGCAATAGAGGTATGAGATGATGAAAATCACCACTCTATTAGCTGTTAACTGAAGGCCTGAACAGAAAAAAGCTTAGGAGGCTTAAAAGTTGTAAACTGTTTGTACATAAAGCCCACAAGCTCCTAGAAGAGACTGGGGATGCTGAACCAAACCTATGGGCAGCAACAGAGTGGGGTGACTGCTGGGAAAGGTCCGACCTATTCCTACAGCATTTTATACCAACGACAAACAAGTCTCTCACAGGATACGACCTTGATGGAGAAGCATGGGTCAATCTGAATAGACTAAGATCTGGATAGGGATGCTTCAAAACAACATTTCACAAGATGAACATCTTGGACAGACCCATGTGAATGCAGTGTCCAACAAACAATACACCACTTAATCGAAAGCTGCTATCTTTACAAATGCCCAAACAGGGTAGATGGACTCTGCACATTAAGCAATAATACCAGGTAGTGGCTCATAGTTTTGGAAGTTGATATATGAATCCATACAAAAGAAGAAGATGGGCCTATATGAATCTCTCTCTGGGTTACTTTTAATAAAAGTTGGATTCCCTCTGCCTAAATATTGATCAGAGAGAGGTAGTTAGACATGTTGGTCTGAAGTCAAGCAGAAGGCAGGGAAGGATGGCAGCTCATAGATTAATTCAGAAAAAAAAATAAGCTTTTGTAAACCATTGCTTGCTTTCTCAGTGCCCAT
>NW_017728943.1:51830879-51889034 GCF_001723895.1 Crocodylus porosus | reverse complement strand
GGGAAGGATGGCAGCTCATAGATTAATTCAGAAAAAAAAATAAGCTTTTGTAAACCATTGCTTGCTTTCTCAGTGCCCATTCATAGCATCTGACAAAGTAAGCAGTTGCTTCTGAATGTTCATGCCTCTCTGAATTAGTCTATAAAGTATGGCTCTGCCCTGCCTTCTGCCTCAATAATGATTGTAACACTGCTCTGCTAAATCTGGAATCTGATTTCAAGCCAGATGTCAGGACATTTAACAAAGGCAAAGAGTTTAAGTAGCTTCCCTGAAATTGCCATGGGAGTGGGAGACTTCTAGTTCCTCAGCACCCTGAAGGAGCTTGAATGTGTATCATCCCAACAAAGTCCTCTAACTACCTGAAGGAGAACATGCTGGGAGGATTGTGGTTCGGTAAGAGGGACACTACCCTGGAGGAGAGGGGATCCTGATCCTTGCTTCTGCTTCTGAGGCAGCAGGAACTCATTTACTACTGTTTATCCTATTAGTATTAAAGGCAAGGGACAGAAAATGCCTTGGGGGTAGGGGTAGAGCCAGGCAGAACATACAAGGCATATCAAACCTTTATGATTTCATCTTCCAAACGCTGACATCTGGATTGCTGCCTTGGCCATTCTTCTTATCCATTGTAAAGGTTCAATGGTAAGCTCTTTGGGCTGAAGACAATCACTTTGTTCTTTGTACAGTGCCTAGCACAACAGGATCCTGGTCCATGACTATGGCTCCTAGGCACTAAAATAATAATAATAGTAGTAGTAATAAGAGTTTAGAGACCAGACTGCTTGTTTAAGCTTATTGATGTCAAAAGCCTTAATATGCAGACATCCTTTTTTTATGAGACTTATCCCTTAATTGAATTAATTTTGATAAAGTAGCTGTAATTTATGGAAACACTCTTTTTTCCATAGGCAAAATACTTTGACCTCAAAACTATGGGCAGGGTCTGCAGGTATGAGACACGGAAAGCTGAGGCAGGCATGGAGATCAAGCTGGCAACCAAAATAAAAGACAACAGAAAGTCCTTCTATAGGTACATAGGGAGCAAGAAAAAATCAAGCTCCACTGTGGGACCCTTACTGCATACTGCGGGGCAGCCCACAGTTGATCACCATGAAAAGGCAGAGCACCTAAATGCCTACTTCACATCGGTATTCCTGAAATCAGATGGGAGCTGTTCACCTGTCCAGAGGCCCAGGGAAGATGGGGAAGACAATGGTTCACATGAAATCAGTCCCAAACAGGTGAGGGTACTCTTAGAATATTCGGATGTGTCCAAGTCTGCTGGGCTAGATGACCTGCATCTGAGAGTCCTGAAAGACTCAGTCCTGGCTGAGCTTGTAGCAGGTCCCCTGGTGAAGCTGTACGAAGAGTTGTGGAACTCAGGAGTCGTCAGGAATGACTGGAAGAGGGCTAACGTGGCACCCATCTTTAAGAAAGGGAAGTGGGATGACCCTGCAAACTACAGACTGGTCAGTCTGACCTCAGTCCTAGGAAAAATCTTTGAAAAAATTGTCAAGGAGGCCATCAACCACAAGCTTACAACTGGTGGGGTATTAAGAAGCAATCAATACAGCTTTGTTGAGGGTAAGTCTAACAAACCTGGTGTCCTTTTATGACCAGGTAACTGACCAGCTGGACAAGGGACATGAGGTTGATATCATTTACCTACACTTCAGCAAGGCCTTTGATACTATTTCCCATGACATTCTTTCAATTAAGCTGGAGGGTACTGGCCTAGACCAGTCTACAGTGAGGTGGGTTGGCAACTGGCTCAGAGGCTGATCCCAGAGGGTTGTAATCAATGAGATGGCCTCGTCCTGGAGGGCCATCTCCAGCATGTCCCCCAGGGATCAGTGCTTGGGCCTGTGCTCTTTAACATCTTTATCGGTGATTTGGATGTGGGGGTGGAAAGTGCAATGATTAACTCTGCGGATGACACCAAGCTGTGGCGAAATGCAGGCACATCTGAGAACAGAGTAAGGATCCAGAATGACCTTGACACACTGGTCCTATGGACTGAATACAATCAGATGAGGTTCAACAGTGACAAGTGCCAGGTCCTTCATCTGAGTATGAAGCACCTTCACCACAACTATATGATTGGTGGTGGTCCACTGGCTGGCACAGCATCTGAAAGGGACCTGGGGGTGACAATTGACCAGAAGATGAATATAAGCCAAGAGTGCAATGAAGTCATCAGCAGACAAAATACAGCTCTGGCATGTATCAGATGATATGTTGCGAACAGATCCAGAGGGGTGCTCCTCCCTCTCTGTTCGGCACTGGGGAGACCACAGCTGGAGTACTGTGTCCATTTCCGGGCACTGCACTTCAGGAAGGATGTAGATAAGCTCGAAAGGGTACGGAAAAGAGCCCCCTGTATGATTAGGTGCCTGGAGGATAGGCCCTATGAGGAGAGACTCCAGAAATTGGGTTTGTTCAGTCTGAGCAAGAAGACCGAGAAGTGACCTGATAGCTGCCTACAAGTAAGTCAAGGGTAAAGACCAAGAACTAGGGGAGCAATTCTTCAGAAAGGCATCTATTGGGAGGACAAGGATCAATGGGCAGAAGCTAATTGAGGAAAAATTTAAGCTGGACACACGGAAAAATTTATTTTCTTTAAGGGTATCTAGAATCTGGAACACGCTCCCAGGAGAGGTGGTGCAGTTGCCATCCCTGGAGGTGTTCAAGAGGAAGCTGGACAAGCACTTCGTTGAGCTCATCTGAGCCCAATAACCTCCTGCCCATGGCAGGGGACTGGACTTGATGATCTTAAAGGTCCTGTCTATTCCTTCGATTCTGTGATTCCATGAAACTTCCACTTCAACTAAGAAACATGCAGCTCAGCTCTGTGAGGGGAAGCGTGTCTTTAAAGACAGTCCTGGATATAAGTTAGAAAAAGCCAATTTAAAATTCAAGCAGGCAGTAGTCTGGTTCTCTCAGGAATTTCTACAATGCCCATTAAGCACTGCACAGGTATATTAAGTCTGCTGTAGTTTCTTAAACATTAAATGACACTCCCTTTCCAAGAAGCAAAGGTTGGAGTCTAATTGCTCTGTGGTAGTTCAAAAGTTTTATGTTTTCTATGTATACAAGCTAAACAACACAGGTCTCTTGGGCGTTGAAGCAATAAAATGAGTAGTATAAGGAGTGTAAAGTAAAGTGCAAAGGAGAGTAGCAACGGCTTTTAACAGTCTATTTAGCAGCTGCAAAGGAAAGAGTATAAATAAGGGAAGTGGTTACAACATAAAAGCAATTTAATGAGAAATGTTGGTAAAAAAAGTCTTGCATCTAGCTCTTCAAAACAACATCCTCTCCTTTAACGTATTGTTTTTATGCCAGATTGTGCTTGCAAAATTCGATTATACCTCATCTTTTGGAATTCTTCCTATATTTATTGTTGTCCTAGGGAAGAGCACCTGTGGCAGAGTCACCCAGAAGTAAACAAAATGCTGAATATGCCCTTCGATAACAATTTCCACACAGAAAGGAAAGCCAGCTGCAAATGTACAGTGCCTGTCATTTTGTTTTGTCTTGTCTACCTTATAGAAGCACAATGATGTTGTAAAAAATTCTCTGAAGATATTTGAGACTCCTAAGAATGTGGTTTTAATGAACAGTTTTACATAATTAGCCCTATCTTTACTTGATGTCACAACCTGTTACAGGAAATGGCTCGAAGAAAAAAACTTTTTTTGTAATAATTGTCAAGGAAAACACCCATTGTAATGCAGATAAAGCCTTGTTATCACACGAGATCTCATATATTTTCTCTGAACCCTCTACAAAATATGTTGAAGCAACCTGAGGGATGGAATTAAAATATTTGCATCTTTGCTGTATTTTGGGCAGGTCTTGACGATGATTTGAATGATTTCTTAACATTTAAACAGGTAGTGGTTTGAATGCTGGCAATAAATGCATTATCAATGTTACAGGTATGTGTGGTGGGATAGCTAGGGCAGAGTGGGCAGGATGCCAACTCTAGATGCCAATTTAGATGTGGGCAGTAGCACTAGTACTTAGCATTCTCCCTGCCTCCAGCTCTTCAGCACTCAGCACTCTCTCCACTGCTTTCTTCCTAGGGCAGTGAAATTGCTAGTTACACCTCTGGGTAGATGAGTTATGTTGATGTGGTCTAACTTCCCACAGGAATAGAGATGACTTTTAATGTCCCCACCCACTGGAGTATTGGTGACACAGTGAGAGTGTAGAATAAACCAGTGTGTCAGACTGTGGGCAATGATGTAATCATTACTCGTACTGACAGGCTGTTTCTCTCCCTCTAGTATCTGCACTATTTATAGAAGGTTATGAATCTGCTTCTGAGCTAACATTTGCTAGGGCCCTGGACCATGACAAATTTACTTAGGTGTAATTTGTCCTTACAGTGGTGTAA
Source organism: Crocodylus porosus (assembly GCF_001723895.1). Classification (NCBI taxonomy): domain Eukaryota; kingdom Metazoa; phylum Chordata; order Crocodylia; family Crocodylidae; genus Crocodylus; species Crocodylus porosus. The sequence continues at coordinate 51,884,635 of NW_017728943.1, read as the reverse complement.
ACTTACTAGACTCTTCTGTAGAATTACCCTGGGAAAAAGCATGCATAAAACTACATTGGTGTAAGTAATACCAGTATAGGAGTTATACATCGGTTTCTATGTTGCATGTTGTTCTATGTGGCCATTCACTCATGGAAATGAGTTCTTACCAGCTCCTGCCACCTATAGAAAGATTGCCAGGAGCTGAGAATGAAAAACAGAAGCAGGAGATGGGAGAGGATAGGAGTGAGAGGTTAACAGCAGGTTTGGAAAAGCAGAATGGGCAGGGTGAATAGCAGGGGCAGGTGCAGGAGCTGGGGAAAAAGAATAGGGTTATACTGGTAATTATACCATAACTGTCCAATCTAAATCCCAGGTGTGTCCTTCCATTGATTTCAGTTAGAGTTGCATTGGCCCTGTAGGACCAGTTTCACTGGGTTTGGTTCAAGCTTTTCGTGACTATAACATTGGTCTCAAAAGAACAGCTCTAGGGTGACATTAATTTCATGGCAGAACTGCAGGAAGACCAGTGCTGTAGCAAGGAGGTGGATGAATGGAGCAACTGCCCCAGGCACTGCAGAGAAGGCGCACCAAAGGTGCTGCACAACTGAGGCGGGGCATGGGACAGAGCTGCAAGTGGCTTGTTTGGAGGGGTGCTGGGGACAGGGGAAGGGCGGCTTCCACTGTTGTGTGCACTTCCAAATAACCATGGGAGGGTGTGCCCCCTGGATCTGTGCCTGGGGTGAGGGTGGGTTGCTGCTGCAGGCTTTGCCTCCTGTGCTAATCTTTGCTGCTGTGGCAGCAGTCTTATGATTTCTACCTTTTGCATTTTTCCAGGATCTATTGATCATGTAACAAGTGCTTTTCCTTCGTAAAAAAATAAGAAATCAGTTCCTAATCTTTGAATTAGTTTTGCTGGGTCATAGCTATGCTGCACTACAGGTAAACTATAATTTACCACTACAACTTTCATTAGACTATAAGGTGCATCTCTACACTGCCTTCTGCCAGACTTCAGACTAACATGGCTAACTACCTCTCTGAACTGCAGCTGTTATAAATCATGCCACCCTAATTCTGGTTTAGCCATTTGATAAGCGCTCTCTTCTGCTGTTGCTAGACATCTACTCTTTTAGGATTAATTAGCAGACCACCAACCGAAGGCCTTCTGTCCAACAGAGAAAAACCTATGCTAAGGGAAAGTTTAAACTAGAATTTCCACAGAATCTGGACCAGGTAGTGCCAGATGATCATCCTTTCTTACAAGAAGTATGTGTGTCCCCATGTGATGCCATGACTCTCCAAGTATTAAACAGTCTGCATTTTAAATAGTCATTTCTTGTAAAGGTTCAGTCCATATGGATGCCCAACTGTGCCTTGGTTTTCTCAAGCAGTGCATTTGTTTTTCTTCCTAGAGACAGGGCTTTCAGCTTTTCCACCATCCCCAAAGTCCTCCCCTTTCAAGAAATACTAAAAAGTACACACCATAAGATGGGTGGACAATTATTTCAGCTGGAGGGCTGTTTAATGAGTTTTGGTGAGTTGTCAAGGGCCACGAGGGTAGTCCTTTCCTTAGCCCCTGACTTTTGCCACTGAAAATCCCTCTCCTTGCCCCCAAAAGTATTCCTTGGGGGAATAGGGGGTGCCATCTTGAAACTGGAAAAAAAACAGACAAATTATGTACTAAAAGTCAAATATCTACTATAAAATATTTTAATTTTATTTAAAAAATATTGCTGTCATGATTTATGTTTGGGTAGTTTATATAGAGATGATTGCATAATAGCTCAATAATAAAGTCTTACTTTTGTATTTTGTGTGTGGGGGAGTGTGTGGGGCATGGTTGAGGGATGGGTATATGTGTATGGTGGCGAATGGTGTGTGTGTAGGGTTTGTGAGGGGAAGTGGCTGTGTGGGAAGGGTGTAGGGTATGTTGCGGGGTGTGCGTGTATGTGGGAGGGTTGTGGGGACAGAAACCCCCCCCCACACACACACACACACACTCCCTCCTATGGTGCACATGCACAGCCACTGCTGGCAGCAACAGCAGCAGCAAGGTGCTTGTGGCCCACGCAGGCATTGCTGCCTGGCAGTGTGTGGCTCCAGCCAGTTCCAGCTGCACGTGGCAACAAAAAGCAGAGCCAGGCTGGCCCACCTCTATCATGTGGGGCTCCCTGTGGTGGAACTGCGGCTCCCGCATTTGCAAGCCACTTGTGGGGAAGCCCCACATGATGGAGCTGGCTGTTTTCTCTGCTCCCTGCCACGACATGCATCCAGGACTTCAGCAGAAGTGGAGGGGAGCCCCCGGCCCCTGCTTCCTAACATAGCTTCAGTGGGATCTGGTATAGATTTTTGATAAAGTGCTCTAACCTAAAATGCTCAAAATTAACCATCCATCCATGGTTAATTTAGAGCAGAATATGCCATTTTTATAGTGCTGTACATGTTGTGAACATCTTCACACAATATGTAACATCTGTACCAATGGTAACGGACAAATTTTCCTCACGACTTCTGTATGTCAGAGCTATGGCATGGAGATATCTAGCCTCATCACCTATTACAACCCCATACTGAGAAGCAGCTATCTGCATTAGCCCCTCAGGAAAAAAAAATACCTCAAAGCAGGTAGCAGAGCAATCACTATCCGACTCCAGGTGTGGTACTGGTAGGAATATCCCTTGGGATGGTCTTTCATAGGCTATGTGACAATATACTTCATTTTCTTTTCTTCTTGAATCTAAGGTGTTCCCAGAACGTTGCGCCTGTAGGGTAGATCTATGGAAACTGACAAAAAAAAAAAGTCTTTTCCAAAAACTGTAATCTCAGGGTATCACTTTGCTGATGTTGTACTTCATGCAGGTAGGACATGGATAGTGGATCAGCCTTTGGAGATATACCAGCTTTGCCACAACTCTGGCTCATCCCTAGCTTATGCCCAAATAGTTCTTGAGTGCACTTTTGGAGCCAAAGTGAAGGTCCTGTGCTATGCAGAGGCAGAATCGCTAAACCTGTATACTAGCTCCTTTCACGCTGTTCTGCAAATGTTTCTATACTTGTAGGCTCTAAAAAAAAGGAAAACTAATCGTAGTTTCTTTTCTGGTTTTATTGCTTCTCCTCAGGGTAAAATGGCACAGGTACAGCATTGCATAAACACAGCTATTTTGTTTGTAGTACCTCACCTAATTGAGAGCATTGTGTTGCATATCAAGTGCTACAGGCACTTCCAGTGGTGTGGAGCTACTCTTAGGCTGACTGAGGTATATAATGGAATGGCTGTAGCATCAGGCTACAGCTCTAGAGCAGCGGTTTTCAGCCTGTGGTTCGTGGACCCCTGGGTGTCCACAGGCTATGTCTAAGGGGTCTGCAAAAGATGACTACGATTAATCAAAAGTATGTGAATATCCACACTTACAATTCAAAGGGGTCTGCACTTCCATTTGAAATTTCCAAAGGGTCTGCAACTCCATTCAAAATGTGATAGGGGTCTGCAAAAGAAAGTTGAAAACCTCTGCTCTAGAGGCAGGAGTCTGAGCTCTGTGCTGGATGCTACAACCAGCTGACATAGAAGTAAAGGCATAATTGGCTATTTAGTCTGGGGGAGTCAAAGGTAGTCAGATGTGATGTTATCTGCATTTCTCCCTTGTGTCCTGTTGACTACAGAAACAGGTGCACCTTGATCACACTAGCCCCATGGGTTGCTAGGTTCAGATAGACTTTGGACTGGATTTACAGAATACAGTTTCCTTAGTATGAATAAGACTGGTAGAACCCTAGTTCTTTTAACCCTATCCTTGAAGGATACATACATAGCAGCTTTTTGTTAACTTATTTGGCTTTTTTTCTCCCCTAAGGGCAGGTTTTCCTGCCGTGGTTCCATTTGCTAACAACAGAAGTGCAAGTGACTGCCAGCATTGCATATAGATTTGACTGAGTGAGGAGCACACCCTAATGAATGGCTGTTGCAATTTGTCATTAAGAAATGTCATTAAACAGAGAACAAAAAAATTTAAAATGAATGTAACATCAGTTGCCAAACTATAAAGTACCCAAGAGGAGAAGATTCTGGCTGTTGTAGCAGAAGTAGCATTTGCCAGTTTGGCAAGTATGAGTATCTTGTTTTTATCTCTCAGGTGGGTGCTTATGTTCAGAGAGCTGCCTGTAAAAAAATAAATCAAAAGAAGATTAATTATATAATAAATTAAAGCACTTAGAAATTGGGACTGCTTGATTTACAACCGCCCATGCAAACCAAATGTAGTCCCCTTGTGTGGCCACCCTGTACCCTGAATGAGGTGGAGGCTTTGTAACAAATTAGTACATGAATATGTCATTAAAGTGAATAATACATATATGTAAGTGCCTTTTTTTTAGAGTATTTAGGCAACCATAAACCTGACATTTCTTAACTCTTGGCTGCTTGTCTTTGCAACCTAAATAATATTTTAAAGAGAAGTTTTGGTACGATGTTCCCTAGGTGCTTTAAAGACAAAACAAGTATGTATAACCCTAGTTACCTCTCCATTACATATTGTTATCGATTTTGACCCCAGACATTTCATTACAGCTTAGGTTCCTCTTAGTTGTAGAACAGGACTAGGTTAATTTGGTAGGAGTGGAAGAAAACTAGTATCCCAGAGTGAGGGAATATTGGGTCTATGGTGCCATCCAGGTGAATGTGGCTCCACTTTTTCTTTCTTATCTAGGGAGGTAGAGGTTTGTCCTCCATGTGGTGACTGTGGAGATGCAAAGAGTCTGTGCTGTGTCCAAGGGAGTTTATGGGAGCAATGTGGTCTGGCCACCAAGGACTTGGGAAAATTCCTGCCTTATGTAATGTCCCCAGGGTGCGGTGGTAGGATGCTGAGGATCTGTGTTGGGTCCTTTGAGGAGGCATTGTTAAAGAGAGCTCAAAATAAAATTGATTTTTGACTAACTGGTAGTAATAATCTGGGGTCACAGCTTTAAAAGGGTGCTTGCCACTCATTTTTCACAGTGAAGGCAGCTGTACCCCTGGGTCTCGGCACTGCAGGTATGCGACTGTGCCATAAAACCCTTGGAACATGCCCTTCATCATACAAAGTTCTGGAGCTCCAGGAGGTCAGCAAAAGTGTCCATCATGACCCAGTCCCACCATACAGTATGTTTTTGGACTAATAGATAAACACCACTATCCCAAGCACAATTGGCTTTTTGAAAAGTGTTCATGATGTATCCTTAGCATTCACAGTTCATAGATCATAGAGATGTAAGGCTGGAAGAGACCTTCAGAGATCATCAAATCCCATATCATCGGCAGTCCCTAGCAGTCGCAGAAGGTTATCTTCCATGAGGCCCATGTTTCCATGAGGGGTGGCTAGCTCTGGATTCTTGATTCAGCCCACAACACTCTGTTTCTGCCACTGCTGCTTTTCCGTCTCATGTTGTCATTGTAAGTTTTCAAAGTAGTGAGATCCTTGCAGCAGACTCTTACTTCATTTGGGGCAGTTCTGGATGATAGTGTCCCACAAGTTGATGTTGATGTTACATTTTTTTAAACTGGCCTTTATGTGCTTTCTCTGCCCTCCTCTTGAGCATACACCTTGGCTGAGCTGGGAGAATAAAACTTGTTTCAGGAGTCTGGAGTCGGACATCCAGATGACATGGCGAGCCCAGTGAAGTTGATGTCAGGTGAACATTGGCCTTGATGCTCATGGTGTTTGTTTGTGAGATGACAATAATGTTGGTGTGTCTGCCTTCCCATTGGATTAGAAGAATCTTCCACAGGCAGATTCTGCTACTTCTCCAGCAACTCGAGGTGTCTCCAGTATGTTGTCCACGTCTCAGCTTAGTACAGTAACATGGGGATCACAACTGCTTGATAAGCTATGAGCTTGGTTTTGGATCTGATATCACAATCTTCAAACACCCATTTCCTCAGGTGTCCAAAGGCTGCACTTGCACTTTTAAGGCAATGTTGGATTTCTTTGTCAGTATCAGCCTTCTGCAAGAGATGGCTTCTGAGGTATGGGAAATAATGTTCTCTCTGGAGTCTCACCATAAATCTGAATGACTGGAACTAGGGACCACTTATTAAGAGCTAGCTGATGTAAGATATTAGTCTTCTGAATGTTAAGCATCAATCCCATTTTCTTTTATCCCTTGGCAAAGACGTTGACAATTGCCTGAAGGTCTGCTTCCGAGTGAGCACATGCTACAGCATCATCAGTGTACTGGAGCTCAACAATTGGCATCAGGGTGAGGCATTTGGAAGACCTTCTCAATTGAGACTCTTGTTGACAAGAGTGCTCTCAACAATGTATAACAGCACTCAGAGGTGATCCAGGAATCCCTCCAACCTTTAACAAGGTGAGGAAAGCCATCAAACAGATGAAGAAGGACAAGGAGCTGATGGAATCCTTGCTGAAATCTTCCAGCATGGGGGAGAGAAACTCACATCACAGCTCCATGCCCTCATCTTAAGAATCTGGAATGATGAAGAAATCCCAGATGACCTTAGGTACACCATGATCATGAGAACCTTCAAGAGAGGAGTCAGGTCGAACTGTGGACATTACAGAAGTATTGCCTTGCTGTCCACCACAGGAAAGATCATTGTGAAATCCTTCTTGAACCATCTCCTTCCACTTGCTGAAGAGCTGCTTCTCCTGGAATCAGTGTGTGTTTAGGGCACCAAGAGGCACAACTAACATGATCTTCACTGCACACCAGCTGCAGGAAAAATGTCGAGAACAACATAAACCTCTTTACATGGCTTTCTGTGACCTCACAAAAGCCCTTGATTCTGTCAGCTGAAAAGTGCTGTGGAGGATCCTTCTGAAGTAATGATGCCCACCAAAATTTGTCACCATTTTTTACCTGCTCCATGATGGCATGCAAGCAGTGGTCCTCAGTAATGGATCTATCACAGATCCCTTTGATGTCTGAGTGGGAGTTAAGCAAGGCTGCATCATTACTCCAATACTCTTCTCAATATTCCTGACTGTAATGCTATATCTGACCACCAATAAGCTTCTAGTTGGAGTGGAGCTAAAATCCAAATGGACAGTAAGCTTTTTAATCTCAGCTGATTCTGAGCCAAAACCAAGATCATCTAATCCAACCCCCTGACTGAGGCAGGATCACCTCTAGCCAAACCATCCCATACAAATGCATTGTCTAACCTATCAGCAAAATTACAGTCAACCCTGACACAACAAGAAGACTTAATACCCCAATCTGCCACAAATAAAGCATTGGGATCCCAGTGGCCAGTGTCCTGCTACTGCAAAGGTTGTTAAAATACACTAGAGAAATCCAAGAGAGCCATGCCCCCTGCTACAATTAAGTTGTTCTCTGCCAAGCCTCAGCATAGTAGCCTTACAAGTATGGTTTGATTATATTGGGTAGTTTATGGTGTCCCGAGAACAGGGAATAGCAGTGCATTCCTTCACATTGTACCCATATTCATAGTGGTGAGCTAGTAAATAGTACTGGAGCATGAATGACAGACAGAATAATTGGGAATTGTAGTTGTTAGGCTCCAAATTTCCACAACTAAGAAGCATGCAGTCATCCTACTACAGTACTAAGTGATTGCTCTGCAAGACAGGGCATACTGCTTCTTACTAGGAGAAGTCACACTGCTGTCCCTAGGACTACGCACAGCAGCAAGCACTAACTATACTCATCAGTTTGCAAGATTGCAACCTAATGCTCAGATTCTTAGGGCGTACCATAATGACTCAAGGCAGAACCCTCCTGAGAAAGTATTTTCTAGCTGTATGCGTTCAAGCTCCTGAACTGGAAAGAGCAAAGCAGCTTACCTGCCCATGCACCAGGCTGCACTAACATGGCTATACAGCTTCCTTCTCTGGAACATGCCAATCCAGTTTAGGTAACTCTGCACAGCACTGCCTTCTATTATATAGATAGACCCTTATTGTTGACACAGGCTTATTCATAACTAACTGCTGGATTACAGTCTAGGAAAATAATGAGAATAATTCAGTTCTGCTAGCTTTCTATAAAATGACATTACAAGAGAAATCACAGCAAAAGGCAACAGGCCTTATCTTTCTAGGCGTATACTGTTCAGCCTAGCAATCTGATAAATGATGATGGGGCAGGACACTCTTTTTTTCTTGAATAAACTAATAAATATGCCTGAAAGAAGGTTGGGGCATTTCTGAGTCTTCAGCAGGAAGGGTATTATTGACAGCAGCAGAGTGTCATAATTTTGACACCAGACTGGCAGAAATGGTAAAGTGTGTCCATCTGCCAGTTTTCAAGTTGTTGGGCTGGTGATATTAGTTTGCAGTCTTTGAAAAGGGAATCACAAAAGGACGCTAATAAATTCTTTTCACCGTTCAGGTGCCAAGCAATACAAAAGTCCTGCTCCCTGGATTAGGAGGAGGGCTATAGATACATTCAACTCAGATCCAGCTGAGCCAGTTTCTCAAGTGACTTGGGAAGGTCACCTTGGATGGCACTATAAATGCTCTATGAGTTCATGCTAGATACAAAACCAAAGATGCTATCCTTTGTATATACAGAAACAAAATACACAAAGGGATCCAGAAGTCACTTTGCTCTTTGGACATGCACTAACTTTAAATATGCTGAGCACCACGGGTTCAAGCCTGAATTGTACAGTGAAAAGCAGTGTATTTAATTTCCAGCTAATTTGAAGTGTTGTATGAGGAAAACAGATGACTGTTTGGAAACAGATGAGAAAAGTTACTTGTTATGGCAGGAACAGACCAAGATGGATTCTGCCCTGACTTCTCTTCTTTCAAATTATTTATTCTGGCAGCTGTAGAAATAGAACTCCAACACAGGAAGGATAAACAGGGAGAAATTACTACGTCTTTACAAAGGAAATGTAGATATAAATGATCACTTCTACTATCAATGTAATAGTTTATAGATGTGAAAATAACATTGAATATTATTTAAAGAATCTGGCCAGAGACTCTGGCTTACTGACTGGTAGACTTTTGTCCTCTAAGTCAGGCATAGAACCCCTATTTCTAAATTTCCCTCTTTTGTCTCTTTTCTAATAATCTAACCTCATGAGACTATTTGTTAACCATCAGAATGCCTGCCATGGCTTTCTCTTTTCCTAAAACAACCTCTTTTATTTTACTTTCCTTCTGGGATACAGTTTATTTAGAAATTAAAGTGGCTTAGAAAAATGTTTAAAACATGTATTCCTCAAACCCCTTATTCCCAATCACATTACTTTGTACTTAGCTACAACATTTAAAAACAAGTTATGTTTCTGATTGAAGGTCTTCTGCTACTTCTGAAACTCCTTTTGACAGTAACTTCCACTTTGTATGTTTTTACAATCTTGGTCACCTTCAGGGCTAGCCTATCTATGACCTTTATTTTAAAAATGTAGATTGAAAGGAAGTGTAAATACTCCAATATCAGAAGAGATATGCTCCAGTTTGCTTTCAAAGGGGAAGTACACCAAATTATGTTGTTGTCTATACGAGTGCTGTTCAAAATATATATATCTGATATTTGGATGTTTCTTGTTGGTTTTAGCTGCCTGTGAATGGACCAGGATGTCTATAGCTACTGTGTTTAAACACAGGTTGAAAAAAAACCCACCTTGTGACTGAATCTGGCAATCTATATGTGTGCTTATATGTATATATGTGTAACTCTTGATAGAGGTGATATCTTTTATTAGACCAACTAAATAGCTGCAAAAAATGTCTTAATTTGCAAGCTTTTGGGCTCATTTGCCCTTCCTCAGGCAAAGAAGAATGCAGATTGTAGCATTTCTCCCAGGTGTGTGTATGTATTTATGTGTACTACATGTTTCGGGAGTATTGGTTGTAGCCGAGTTGGTGTAAGGACACAGGCAGACAAGGTTCTTTGGGTAAATGTGGTATCTTTTACTAGATCAGCTGAATAACTGGGAAAAAATGTTTTTTTTGCAAGGTTGCTGGTGCAGGCACCCAGGTAACTATTCTAGTTACCAGCTACATTTTATCACCCATCAACACTCTCCTCCTTTGTTCTCCCCCCATTCATTCCTATCCCCTCTGATCTTCCTTGCCACACATTTGCATTTTCACAAACCTGCATTTTGCATATTGCCTTGAACTTCTGCTCACCCCTGGAGAAAAGCCTAACACCACAGCTAACTCTCCATGTGCATGACACCCACAAGCTTGCAAAGCACAATGTTCCCAACTTGTTGTTTCTTCTCTGTAAATCAGGGAAGCAGCGTGACCACGTAGGTGAGCTCCCCAGGGTAATTGTCTCTGATATGTCCTCCATAGGAGGTCTATGTTGAGCAGATTCTTTTTGGTATTGGGTGGTGGAACTGGAGCGTGCTCCGTCCATTCCATGCATTGACCTGGTATTGCAGTGCTTCCAGGACCGGTGCAAAAAAACAGAAAAAAAAAAAAAAAATTCTCTGTAAATCCCATTGCTTCTTGACCTCTTGTGGGCTCAGATCAAGTGTAGTCCTATACTTGCCTACAAGGGAAACACCATGACTGCTGAGGCAGTCTTCCTGTTTTCCTGGCACAGGGATAGTACCTGCCAAGGTAACGTACAGTAAACCTCCCACTTAGCTGCTGGAGTGGGAAGGTCTTGGCTTTATGCCCACTTTAAGGAAAGGGGAGACTCCTCCCTAGCTTGCTCCTGAGGCCTTATGGCGGAGTGCAAGCAAAACACAGAGGCATCCAAACCCCAAGCCTCCAGGGTTGGCTCCAAAGGTTTTGGAAACATCTGAAGCCCCAGATGGGGGTGGAGGATGTTTGCTGGTGGTAGGGCCACTGATGGTTCTGGACTGACTCTTGTATTTGGAATTTGATTTGCCTAACTTGGCTGGCAATATGGAAAATAAAAATAAAAAATCATCCCATGCACTGCAGCAAGAGCACGCACCAACTGCAGATGCTTCCTGAGCCCAACTGAAGGCACTTCTACCCACCAGCAGAACTGGTCCAACTCCTTGACTTAGTCTAATAAAAGATCCCGGATTTTCCCAACGAATCTCGTCCCCTTCGGCTCCCTCACACGCTCCCACGTCCTCGCGCCCTTGTCTGCCTGCCCTCTGCCTCCAACAAGCGTAGGGCAGGGCTGCCCGCGCAGGTGAGTCACCCCGCCCCCCAGTTTCCCTCTCGGGGCGGGGCCAGGCCCGCGCACCTGCCGGGCGGGGCGGCCCAGCCCAGCCCAGGTGGAAGCCGACACGGCTGGCGTCCCTCGCAGCAGCACACAGCGCAGCCGCACCCGCTATGGAGCTGATCCGCGCTGCCTCGCCACTACTGCTGTTGCTGCTGGCCGCCCTCCTGTGCGACGCGCAGACCGGCCCCAGTGAGTGCGGACGGGCCCCCCTTCCCTCCCCTTCCCGTCCTTTCGCGGCCCCCGCCGCCGAGCCGCCGCACAAGATGGCGCCGCGGGGGCTGGGACAGGGCGCTGGGGGCTCCCGCGCGCGTGGGGCGGGGCAGGTGGGGCCTGCCCCGCCGCCTTTGACGTGGGAGGGGTCTGAGCTTCCCCGCGTGGGGGCTCTCGGCCCCTCCGCGCTCTGCCGGGGGTGCTGGGGCTCCTGCTGCCCGCGCACCTGCGGGGCTGGGGTTGGGCACCTGGCTTTCCTGCCAAGCCCGGGGAGAAAACAAAGGGCGCTGCCTTTCAAAACCAGCCCAACCCGTTTCCAGGAGAGGGGAGTGCCGGTGCCTATCAACCCATTGTGCTCAAAAAAAAATGTTTTTTTTGTTTTTGTTTGTTTTTAAGTGGCTTTACAACCAAAAGCAAGCCTGAGTTCACTTATTGTAAGTCTGCTTACAGTGGACTCTACTTCTTTGTTGCCTGCAGGTCCTGCCTGTGTTTCTGCTCCCCTTCTGCAGAGTGGGCAGCAGCATGGAGTCGGGGGGAGGGGGTGTTACCTGGGCTTGTCTATCTCTGCCTCTCTTTGTCAGTGGGGAGAAGTAGGGGGTGCACATGCACCCCCTGGCGGCCAGCGTTCCCTACTTAAACGATAGGTGGGGAGGGGCAGGCGCCCCCCCCTTAGAGCACTGGCTGGGGAGTGGCAGCACCAGGAGAAGCCATCCCTGCGGGACCGGCACTTCTGGTTGGTGCAGTCTGCCACGGATGCCCCCCCCAGCAGCCAGTCAGCAACCAGAGGGTTCAAGTGCCCCCCTGACTCAGGGGGCACCAGTAACCTATGCAGTCTTTGTCTCCCTCTGTCTCTTTGTTTCTTTGATTTTTGACGACACCTGTTTTTCACCCTCCAGGCTGCGAGTGTAGAACCAACAAGCGGGCCGTCAGCTGTGTTCTGCAGGGTGGGGAATGCAAGTGCCTCTCGTTTGGCTCCAACGTCTCTGTGAGCTGCAATACCTGTAAGTAGAGCAGACTTGGCTCTCTGGTTTGGGTTAGTTGTGAGGCACTTCTTCAGGCAGTAAAGAAGTTACCTGTTGCATCTAACTGGGCTGGTGTCTGCTCAGACAACAATGGGGCCACGAAGAAATGTGGGAGGAAGACCTCAAAATGGGTGCTATGTTTACTCAAATCCAAGACAAGGGTTTTTTCCCTAGTTGACATGGGTGGCGAAGGCTGGTCCTTGATTTGAGTAGTAGCCCAGGGCAGGCACTTGCTAAGCCGTGGGGCAAAGTATAAGATGACTTTCCACTAATTGGATTCTAGAACAAACTTATAATTTTTCATGTATAAAACCTAATTATTAGAAAGGTTCTCTTCAATTTGAAGTTGTGTAAGACTTGGGTAAGTACATTTTTAAAGAAATAATAGGGAATAGCTTCTTTCTAACTTGATTGCTAGTAGAGGTGCACTGATGCATCGATCAAATATTGGATAGGTACCGATATAAAGAAATTGGCTGTACTGGATATCAGCCTCAAACGGCCAATAAATGCCCATGCTGTGTGCAGCTGCAGCGCAGCCGGCAGTGTGGAGAGCTGCTTCTAGTGGGCAAGTCCACTGTGGTGGAAGGGGAGCGGGGAGGGAAGGGAATGGGGCAGATCACCATCCCCTGTGGTGAGGGAGGGAGCAGGAGCAGGTGCTACTGGGGAGGGGACTGAAACTATAGCTCCTGGGGGGAGTAGGTTTCTCTTACCTTGCTGCGGGAGCCTTGATCTGCCCCCACATGCCCCTTCCCTTCCCTCCTCCCCTTCCACCACACTGGACTTGCCAGCTGGAGGCAGCTGTATTGGAAATAGGATTAGTATCAGCTGATATACCTCCTTTAATACTGGCAATCAGTATAGGTCCCAAAAGTCTCTGTCGGTGCACCCCTGGTTGCTAGTTTACTTTTAAACTTAAAGGTTTCCATCCAATCTAAAGAATTGTGTGTGTTGACACACATCTGTGGCAATGCGCATGATTGTTTTAAATCCTTGTCTGATTCCTACTAAAGAGCTCCACATGTGAGTTTACATGGTGGTCCTTTGGGAGGGTGTACTGATAGAGCGGCTAAAACATTATGCAGACATACCACACTTACTACAAAATCAGTTGTCATGTCATGTCATATGCAACTTACATAGCTGGGTCAGAGGTCTGTTTCTCTCCCAGTTTCATTCCGGGGTAGTCCTTGACTCAGTGCAAACCAGTTCCCCTGCCATCTGCTGGCCAGGTGCTCTAACAACATGTACTGTAGGCTATAAGTTTGGAAGAGCTGATCAGTCATCATGAGTCAATTCACTACAGTGGTGCAAAATCTAGGGCAAGGGTGGGCAATTATTTGGACTAGAGGGCTGCTTAAGGTTTGGTGAGCTGCTGAGGGCCACACATGCAAAATCTTTGAGAAGATATTTTAACAATTATAGATTTAACCCCCTCCCAAATATACTAAAAATCAAACATCTGCTATAAAATATTAAAAAAAACACAAAATAAAACCAAAAAAAGATCAATGGGCTTTTCAATGAGCAAGTTACATAAGTGAGCAACAATAACATAGACTTTACCCAAGCCATCAGTGTGTGGGTGCAAGTGTCCGTTCTGTGTGTCCTGTATGTGTCCATTCTGTTTGTGTGTCTGTCCCATGTTTCTTCCTATGTCTGTCGTGTGTGTCCCTGTGTCTGTCTTGAGTATTTTTTTTTCCCTTGTGCGTGTTTGTGTCCATCCTGTGCCCTGTGTATTCTCTTGTCCATTCTGTGTGTGTGTCCAGCAGACAGTCAGCATTTCAGGGGAACAAAGCTGAGCCTGGGGCTGCAGCCACCTGGTGCCAAGTGGTAGGAACAAGGAGGCCTGGTGACCAACCCCCTTCTCCCCCATCTCCCATCCCCAATCCCAGCTGCAGCATGGCCAACCCATCTCAGGCCAAGGTGGGGGAAGGGGTTGGGGGATGTGGCAAGACACAGGAGCCATCAATCCCTGCCTAGTTCAACTTGCTGCTGTTGCTCTCTGGTTTCCTGCTGCTGCCATGTACTGCCCTGAAGAAATTCCTTCACTCTCCTCCCACCTTGTCCTCTCTGGAGTCATTGCTGGGCATTTTGGGACCTTCTGGGGGGAGTGGAGGCAAGCAGCGTGGCTTCACTCATACTTTCTTTCCCCCCCATGCTCTGCCTGACCTGACCCCACCCCTGGCTCCCCAGTCCCTACCTCCTGTGTCCCCTCCCCTGTTGGGAGTCCCTGATGTGGGGAGAGGATAGTAGCCTGGCCAGGAACATCCAGCTTCTTGTCTCTAGTGCTCCCTCCTAGGATGAGGGGGGTGGCTGCCTGTCCCCTGAAGCTGAACCTACTGCACTGGAGAGGGAGGAGCATGGAGAGGTGCCAAGTTTCAGAGTGGTAGCTTCTGGCTGGGCCGGTAGGTTGGATCTAGCCCACAGGCTGTATTTTGCCCAGCCCTGTTCTAGGGTCAGCCCTACCATAATAAACACGCTGTGGTCTCTGCTGTCATAGGCATGAGGTCCAGCTTCATACTGGAGGATGTTGCCAGTTGTCCCAGGTATAAATAGATACTTTCCTGTTTCGTGCTGAAGTCTGAAAGTAAATGGATTTGATACTAGTCGCATGATTTCATTCATCGTCTTTTTGCTGAATGCAGAAACTGGATGCTGTATGTACACTAGTTTGAGTTTGGGTAGACCTTTGACTCTTGTTTAGGTAGAAAAAATTCAACATGTTTTTCTATATAGTATCCATTTCTAGGTAGCAAACCAGAAATGGTCATTAATGTTTTGAAACTCACGTATTTTGCTAGGTCTCTGAAAATTATTATTTTTCTTTACTATTTTTAAGTGACCTCAAAATGTCTACTGATGAAGGCAGAAATGGCAGGCCAGAAGGGCGGTCGTCGTGACAAACCAGAACATGCATTTGTTGATAACGATGGCATTTATGATCCTGACTGTGAAGAACATGGTCTATTCAAGGCCAGGCAGTGTGATAATTCCTCTTGCTGGTGTGTGAATACAGCTGGTGTAAGAAGAACTGAGAAAGGTGACAAAGACTTCAAATGCACTGAACTAGTCAGAACACAGTAAGTCGCTTACCAGGATGTAATGTCTCTTGTGTAACAACATACCTGCTGTGCTTTTTTGTAATCCAACAAATATCTACCCTCCTACTTAAGTAGTCCTTACCTCTTATTAACTCGCAGACCTTGTTTCTAAAACAGCTGAATACTGGTCCTTGAATCTGTTTGAATGTACAGAGGAGAAGCCAAAATTTCTTTATACGCTTTCTGTAATATGAGGGAAAAACCCTATTAATAGTGATATCTGAACCTGAACTTAAACATTGTGATGCTCTTGTGTGCCTGACTTATCGTTTAAAGTAACCACATGGCTTTTATACTTCAGCTGGATCATCATTGAAATGGAAGACTGGAACAGAAAGGATTTTGATTCTGCTTCTGTAGACAGGTTTGTATTAAAATATAAAAAGCTTGTGTGTACTGTATCTTGCACATGTGGGTGTCTGTCATGGTTTTAAGTGTAAATATTGTACTGCCAGTCCTACATTCTCCAGTGTTGAAGCCCCCAGAAACAAGTGGCCTAAGTCATATAGATGTTTGGTTCGCATTGTCACGGGTGTGAGTATGATGGTGCTATGGCATATTTATTTTTGTCTAGGCACAAGTGGCATTTTTACATGTGTGAGTGCCAGGCACTTTAAAAAGCACCCGGCACTGCATTGCTTGCATTTGCATAAGTGGCGAAATGCATGTCAGCACTGAGATAAAGGCAGTGATGCACTCTTGAACTAAAATGCATCTAAAGTGTTTTAGTTCAAAAGCGTACTGGCACCACTTTCTGCGTGCCAACATGCATTTCTCCACTTTATACAACTGCACGCGGCACAGCACAGCTCATATGCAGAGCAGACTTGATTTAATTGGCGGATCTCTGGTGCCTTGTAGGACAAAATGGTATGTGTATAAATGCCCAAGGGGTTAGGAGACTTTTAATAAAAACTAACATTGTCATGGAACTCCTTGATTCCATGAGTTGAAATTTTAGAGGGGGAAAGCACTGCAAATTCTGAATAGTGAAAATATCTGAGTCATCTTACTAGAAGCTTTAATTTGACCTTTACAGTACTTCTACTGTATCTTCAAATTGAAGTGCCTGTTGTAGCAATAATTGGTAGCATGTAACATGTAAAAAATTCCTTATGCTACTTTCTGCACTTGACAGTGAAAGTACTGAATGGTCCCTGGCTCCTACACAAACTTAGTGTGACTTTGTTTTTCTACAGAACCTTCAGAGACGTGCTGACAAAACGGTACATGTTGGATGAAAAATACATATACTTCATTGAGGTAAGAGATGTGTACCCCTCTTTGGCAGTATGTCCAGGTAAGGTTCATATTGGCTGTGTGTGTGTGGGTGTTTTTTGGTTTTTGGTTGGGGGTTTTTTGGTGTTTTTTAATTATTTGAATGGTTAATTTGTCAGTGTCTAAACACTTACGTTGAAGGCAGACAATGCACTGCACTGTTTAAATTTAAATATTCTGTTTCTAATAGGGTGATGGAACCTTTGCAATATAGTCTTCTCCATCTGGGGAAGAATGAGGGATGGGGGGAAATCTATTTCCCTCAAAAATAGCATTGTCCTTGCTTATTAACAGCTACTTCTAACTTTTCCACTTCCCTTCCTATAAGTCATCTCCTTACAATCTCTTCATGAGCTATTCAAGATATATTTCTATATTTGTATTGCAAACAGACTGCAACAGGTCCTTAGCAGTTTTATTTTCCAAAGGAATTTTTAATTCCTTCTCCAATTAAAATTTGATTCAACTATGATAGTTAAGCAACATTGCTTTCTTCTTTTTTCCAAGGTCTCTGTCTTAATATCTGTAAAAACTGCTGACCAAGAGCATATATAAGAGCATAACTATTGTTATAAATTGGTGGTGTTGCTTTTAAACATGAATTTAATAGGTTGCATTGTAAAGTATACACAGCTGATTAAAGAAGCAACAAAATGTAATTGCTACTTATTTTACTTTTGCAGTACAAAAAGCCTCTTATCATTATTGAACTGAAACAGAATGCTTCCCAGAAGTCTGCTACAGATGTGGACATAGCTGATGTTGCTTATTACTTTGAAAAAGATGTAAGTATAATTTAAATAGTTAGCTTTCAAGAGAATTCCTATACTTGGCTCTATAGTCTACTATAGTTCTATAGTCTACTGATCAGCACTGTCTGGATGGATTATTGTTACCTTCATAGTAATGGTGTGTCATCTTCTCATCCTCAGGTCAAAGATGATCCTCTCTTTCGTGATGGTTCACTAAGCCTCAAAGTTGATGAAACACCTCTACGGCCTCTGAAAACTCTAATCTATTATGTTGATGAAAAGCCACCAGAATTTTCTATGAAAGGTCTGACTAACGGTGTCATTGCTGTCATTGTCGTGGTAGTACTAGCGATTGTTGCTGGAATTATTGTACTGGTAAGTAGTCGCTTATGACACTTATTTAAAGCTAAAAGAGAGTGTGATGTGCTAGCATTCCTCTACAGATGAGTCTTAAGCAGTGTTGATAATTTTGATGGAGCACAAAGTGGATTTTCGTAGAGTCCCTTGTAATTAGTCTAAAAAGTGTGTTCAAGGACCAGGGTTTTTCCCTGTCACTAGAACATCATGCAAGTAGAAATGTATTGGAAGTCAGAGTTTTGTGTGTGCAGTTGTCTTAACCCATCAGCGTTGACAACTTGCCTTACTACTTTTGTTACTTGCTGGTCCCCAAGTTCTTTAAGCCCAGTTAGTACTTTAAATCTTAATCCTACTTTGACTGTTTTTTAACAAAGTGAAAACTAACTTTTTTTCCTTCCTGTCCTTTGACAGGTTGTTACCAATAGAAGAAGAGGGAAATATAAGAAGCATGAGGTACGTGCGTGTGTGTGTGCATGTGCAGAAATGTCTGTCAGCAGTTCCTAAACTTTCTTATTGCATACCCCTACCAGCATATGTTTTATTTTTAACCCCTTACATGCCAATTATTATAATTACAATTTTAGATGCGTTATTACATAGTTTCTCCTGTTTATTCTGCCTCTCCCCCCAGAGATGTCTTGTATACCCCCCAGGAGTATGTGTACCACAGTTGGGGGAACCCCTGGCCTAGATGACTGCAGGCACATTAGGCAATTCTGAGTGCAAGAAG
The DNA here is from genome assembly GCF_001723895.1 of Crocodylus porosus. Classification (NCBI taxonomy): domain Eukaryota; kingdom Metazoa; phylum Chordata; order Crocodylia; family Crocodylidae; genus Crocodylus; species Crocodylus porosus. The sequence continues at coordinate 51,866,073 of NW_017728943.1, read as the reverse complement.
CTGTTTTGGATAAGGTTCACCTTATATGATCACAACTCGGAAAACTACTTGAATTTCTAACATGCCTAAGATTTCTAGTCATGAATCTTGTTTAGAAGGCATAACCCAGGATCTGCAGTAAGATATCTGTTTGGGATATTGTGATGTTTTTAAAAGGCCCTAAATGAGAGAGTGGGCATTGGCATCTTGGCTGCAACTCTTTCTCAGGAGGGAGTAAAAATCCTTCTTGACACCCTAATTTGTCAGAATGCTACTCTAGCCAGTGCTAAGTCATTATCGCTATGTGTTTTGAGGTATAGCAGCCACTGATAGAGAGAGCTACCTCCCCGTTGGATTAGGTCAGGTATCAAACTCATCCCTCTTTGGGTTAGATCTGGATATGATGGGATGGATAGTGGCATGGAGGTTGATGCAGTCATGTTTGCCCCTGAATTCCCAGCCCCTGGGAGTCCTGCAAGCCAGATGATACTCCTCCATGGCTGTATGTTTGATGCCACTGCATTACATAATGGATGGCTCCACTGTTCAGCAAAACACTTTCAGTTTCAGGTTTTAATGTAAGGAATCAAAAAATTGGAAAGATGGACAGACTTGAAGTGCATAGTATAAACCTACAACTATCTCTTCCTTGTTACTACTGGGTGAACTTAGAGTCTTGTTTTGAAATAGTTGCTGCTTAATTAAGTGAAGTCTGAAAAGCACAGTTAGTCCACCTAAATATCTACCATTGTATTGGTGTTGTCTTTTGCTTAAAGTCTAAGTTTACCTGTCTTGGATAGTCATAGAGCAGTGGTTCTTAACCTTTTTTTACTGCGGCCTAGCAGGAGCGGGACAGGGTGTGCGGCGCCAGCTGCCTCCCTCCCAGGGCTCCCCTACTGCCCAGCTTTAACCCCGGAAGCTCAGATGTGACCCAGGAAGCCACTCGGCTGGGTGGATGGACAGGGCTCTGAGTGGAGGGCCTCATGCCATGACTCCACAGCCAATTCACTGTGGCCCAGTACCAGGCCATAGCCTGGTGGTTGGGAACCTGTCATAGAGACAGGCTGTGATATGACTAAATTCAAATTTTTACATGAGTTATTCCCAGTCAGTGCTCCTTGGAAAGCTGCCATTATCAACAGGTCAAGGCTTTTCTGTATGTCAAATGCTCCATATTTGGGGAGGAATGACTATCCAGTTAACTCAGTCCTGAGCTTACACCCATCAGCCAAGGAGAATTTGGGGTACTAAGCCCATTTCTTTTAGAGAGTGAGGTGAATAGAATGGTTGGTTATTGTCCCATATATGTACTTGTAACTTTTTCCCCCTCACATTTTGTCTCCCCCAGACAAAGGAAATGAATGAAATGCATAGAGAACTAAACCCGTAACTTTATTACCTGAAGACAGAAGTAGAAACCTGGTAAAAGAAAAACCACAACTGAAAGGAGATTAGAGGATTTTAATTTGTATACGTTTCATGTTCTACTGGGGATGTGGGATGACATGACTTGGCAATCATGAATATTCTAATGCGCTGAGATGGCAACAATATTATTTCTTGTAATACCTTGGATACATTTTGGTTGACCCTCTGACATGAGGGTTAATACCTATACTATGCAACTTCTATAAGGCACCAAACTGCACAAGAGCTGATGTACCTTTCATTTCAAACAGATTCTAGTAAACTTGTCCCTTCCCCCTTTGTGCCCCCTCCCCCTTTTAAATGTGTTCTTGTCCTAATTGCAGAAACGCTGAATACCTAATGTCTAGCTCATATGTATAATTGCGTATGGTTTTCTGTATTAGGTTTTTTTAAAGGATATTTGTACATATTATCTCTGAAGTTTCTGTAACATTTTTATGACTCTGAATTTAATAAAATTCTGAAATAGACTACCAGCTCCTTTCTTTTCTTTTGTATTGATTTGATGTTGTTTGAAGACTACTGAAGAGGGGACAAGAAATCTGGCTTGCAGAGCTGAAACTCCTGGCGAAGATAGAGAATAGAATATTAGAAAAAAATACATGTTAAAATTGGTTTTGGTGAAGAAGCAGTAGTCTCTACATGTGTTTTTGTTTGTTTTGACCTCCGTTCTTTGCAGAACCAGAAGGCTGTTTTGAATGCCAAATTTAGTGCTTTGTTGCCAGTTTTGGCTATAGAATTAGTGTAAATAAATATTGTTGATAGAATGGGAGAAGGGTATACTTATTCTGGAACAAATTTCCTTTGTTCTGTGGAGACCTGTCCAGACTAAATAAAATCTAGAAGCAGCTGAACAATGAACCAGGTGGACACAGCACAGCACACTAGTTAACTTTCTCTCTACTTAAGATTGTAAGTCTTACTGGAACATTAATCAGTACATATACTGCTCACATAAAAGCTCTGCTGAAGCACTAGGCAAATATAGGCCTTATGAGAGCAGTGACTGATACACAAACTACTTAAACAAGATTGAATGTGTACAGGCCATGCTCCAGCTAAGTGGCAGAGGGAAGCAATAGTGGCAGCAGGCTGGGTCAGGACCACTGGCCCACTTGGCATTTGAACTGGTTTGCTCTGATTTGTTCCTTTGAAGCCTTGTGACCATTGGTGTAAAACACAAGATGACAGTGACATGGGAAGGCTGATTCCTACAGGAAGTTGAAAGATTTTGCAATGTTATGTTAAGTACAAGGAACAGGATGTGTAATGGAGGTGTATGATGTAAATGGAAGTTGTGAACAATGTATAAAAAGGGAATTAGACATCCTTGCTCTTGATACTAGGCTGGAGACAATATCTTATGTGAGTTGTCCTCATACCTTGCCACAAGTATCCAGGGCTAACACCTTATAACCTGTTGGCCATGCATGGTAGTGAGTAGGTGCTATGTAGGCTTTCAGCGTAACTGAGACTGTGGCCATTCTTTCTATAATGAGGTCCTAAAAGGAATATGTGCTATCTGCAACAGTAATGGCATGGAAAGTGCTCCAACACAGTATATAGGGAAGTATGCTGATCGCATGTATGGAGAAAGAGTAGGAGTATTTTTTTTTTCTCTCTCTTTTTTTTTTTTTTAAATGTGGTCATTAGTGAAAAGCAAAGATTTTTATGGGTGATTTATCTTTTATTGGACTAAGTGCTTGGTTGTGGAGGGACTTTTCAGCCTGTGAATGAAGTGCTTTCTTCAGTTTTCTTTAGTGAAAATGCTTCCAAATACAAAAAAATCTGGTTAATTAGTTGATGCACTGAATCTGTGCCAGAGTCCTACTGATTTAACAACATACTCTGGCTAATTTATCTCTTTTAAAACATAATTAGGACAAACATACATGCATCTACATCACAACAGGCAGGCAAGGTTCGAGTCATATCTTTTATTAGATCAACTACGATGTTGTGTTTCTTGCATAGGCTTAGAAAGTGTATGTCACTGCTGAGGATAGCTTCCTTTTTCTTCATGTTGTGATGTTTCCACTTCAAATGGCAAAATTAGATACTTTTCCATGTTACTAGGTTTTTGGTTGTAGCTGTGTTGGTCTAAGGACACAGGCAAGCACGGTTCTTTGAGTGATATCTTTTATTAGACCAGCTGTATCACAATGGAATTTGCTTTTGATAAGTAGTTGTCTTAAACAGTACTAGTGCGTATTTTCCATAACAAATTAGAATGCATGCCATTTGCACTGAATTTTTGTAATATACTTCATTATATTTAGCATATTGAAACAAAAGAATAATTTGCTAAACAAAATGCAATTTGCAGAAAGTTGTAAATGACTTGCTACTGATATTACAGAATGGCTGAAGTTAGGCAGAAGGCAGGGCAGAGTGGCGCCTTGGGGCACAGCCAATGGGGAGCGCGTGTACAGTTTGTGGTGCCACAAACTACATGCACTGAACATGCAGGCATTTGCTGTGCTACTAATATGCAGCGTGACAGTCTCTGACACCAGGAGATCCCAGTGTCAAAAAAAACAGTTCTAAAAAAAATAAATGGCGGGGTAGCATATGTGGTGGCCGAGTGCACTACCTGAAACCAGAGCCTCACTCCAGCTGCTGGCCAGGAGCCTTGGAAGCCCCCCAGGTAAGACTGTTGAGGCTAGCCCAGGTGCTAGCCCCAGCCACCCCTTCCCCATCCAAAGTACCTTGTTGTGTGCCAGAGCACACATCCACAGGTATTCCCTGTGGACAAGTAGCAGTGGCACAACTATGTGTTGCTGCTATTTATCTCCTGGGAAACGCATGTGCGCACTCGTCTGAATGCACTGAACATGCAGGGTGCCCTTGGAGGCTGTTTCAGACAGGCATGAACTATCGGGGCTCATGGTAGAGGTGACCAACAAGATTTTTGCAAAGAAAATTTCTTTAATTGGAAGCTTTCAAGCACAGACACCTTTCACCAGGCATTGGAGAAAGATTGAAAACATTCTCAGATAGAAATTTCAGATAGGCATGAGCTTTCATAGGCAAAACAAGCTTTGTCAGATGCTATACCCTCCATCTGACTAAGTAGGCTGCTGCTTATGAAAGCTTATGCTTCTCCGAACTAATTTGTCTCTAGCTTGCTACCTTGCCCTACTTTCTTTGTGAATAATTCATAGCTATTAGACCACAATATAATGCAACTAGTGAGAGGGAATACAGGGTGTAGTGAAAGCTGCACCATAGTTACAAGTTCATTACAGAATTCTCCACACAGGAGTTTTAAATTTGAAGCTTGTTTAAAAACTTGAAGTGAAAATGCCAAAATGTGATCATGCCATAACTACAGCCCCATTTTTTGAGTATTTCATGGTGACTTAATAACTATAAATTATTATATCGTGGCTATCATTTCAATAATATAGTTTGGTAACTATTTTTCATTGGAACATCTTTGTTTTTCTTTGTACCCTTTTTGTAAGAAATCTAATATACTCTGGGTCTTGACCTTTAGCCATGTAGACATTCATGTGTTGATTTTATTTTTTTAATATTGCTTGGGCAAAGGGGATGGTCAACAAAGCATCCTGGAACTTTTTAGCTGTAAAAGAAAATGTGATGTGATCAAATACACCGTTAATTTAATAAATCTGTAGAAGAATGCACACTCATACTTTTGAGCTGTGCAAGAGCCTCTCTCCTACTAAATTATTCTCTTAGGGAATAATTTCCTAATCTAGGATGTTTAGGAGCAGCAGTTCAAAATGTATCTATTCTACTATTTAATTAATTTAACTTCTGCTGACTAAGGCCAGGAACTTCAGCCAAGAAAACATTCCTTGCACTTTTTAAATCATTTAAGCTCATGCAAAGTTACTGCAGGCCCAGTATCAGTGGTATAAGAAATCAGTTGGGAGCCTGGGGCAGCTGTGATCATGGAGACAGCAGTGGCTTCCAGCTACCACCATGCCTCAAGTGTGATGATGTGGCTAAGGTAGCAACTGCTATTTTTCCAGCCCCCTTCAACTGGTGCCCAGGGCTGCTACCTCAGTCACCCTACCTTATTTATGCTACTTCCCAGAATTCATGTTTCCAACATTACAGACATCAACATTATCTACTGCCTTTCAGACTGATTAACTTAGTTTTGGCCATCATATTTCTAATCACTAAAAGCCATGCTTCTCTTCCAGAGCCAAGGATATTGGGATTCCTGGTCACTAGTGTTCTACTGCTAGCCTGCTGGGAAAGTATGTGACCGATTTTTTCCCCTCCAGTGCTTTTTTCTCTGTGGGGCTAGCAGTCATTCCATCATGCAAGCAGTAATAGGATCTGTGATAGAATTTGAACTGTTTGCCCTTCAGATGCTTATTGGTAATCTGTGTGGGGAGGTAATATGATTGCATGCAATTCTTGTAGTGAGAAGATTATACAACAATTTAGGAAACTGCAATGCCCTGAAAATTGTTGTGAATCACCAAAATATATGTTTCTTATATCAGTTCTTCATACATTTTGCTTATGTGATCTACTGCTCATACCTAGTACATTATGTGCACTTCTCTGTGTCCAATCCATAGAGGCTATAACAGGAGTTTCTCTTTAGCAGAAAAAGCACATACTATTCTATGCATGTCATTGGGTCACCCTCCAGCATTAGATAAGATGGCACCAATCGCACTTGCAGGTGTCCCATGTTAGCGCTGATGAAGGTTGATAGAGATGTTTCTCAGGAACAAAGATGGGAGGTCCAGAAGAAATGGCAGTGCCATACACACACCTGCCAGTATAGAACAAGTCTGTGTACCCTGCCACTGTTCCAGCTATTCCTTGCTGTATCCAATATCCAGAAATCCACAGAAGGCTTTGGGAAGTGAGGTACTCTACATACAGATGCTTCCCAGCTACCACGTTATGGCTTCTTTGCAAAGCAGAGAGGGCTGCTGCAAGTATCCTTTGTTTGCTTACTTAAATAGGAACTAACTGATGTAAGAAATATACTGAAGCACATCCTCTTGCACTCTTCAGAAAGGCTCCTGTAGTTTAGAGCAGCTTCAGTCAAGCTATCCCTCTCTAATCCCAAGCAAATCCACTTCCTTTCTCCTAATTCTGCAGACAATCCATCATGATATATCGAAACTAAATAAAAATAGAAAAGCAGTAAATTGTAACTATAGTGGTAGTTAAGGGTGTGACAGGATATCCTCCATCCATTCAGTATCTTTAAAGAGTGGAAACAAATTAAGTGTTAAACACTGATTTTAACCAACAAATTGCGGACAGCACTCTACCACTGACAATATACTCCAACACTCCATGAGGCTTTCCATCCCATCACCAGCACATGCCAAAAAGCAGCATGCATCTCAGCTTCATTAAACACGTCCTCTGTTGCAAAACCTGAGAACAATTTCCCAATGTACAAAACAATTGGTGATCAGGGGTACTGATCTCTTCATAACACAATATAAAAGCTTATGAAGGAACAAGGTTTGGCATTCTTTTAAGTATCAAAGTGAATGGTTTTTGCTGCTAAATTTAGGTTTTTGTTTGCTAATAGTATAACAACTCATATTGCAATGAGACAAACCTTCAGTGACACACAGAAGTCTGTTTTTCTTTATTTTCTTAGGGCTTGTTTACATGAATTTTCTTGTGCAGCTTTAACTCTCTTGGTTTAACTTGTTGGTGTGCATGCAGTTTTATGGGTAGAAAAGCACTACCATGAATAGAAGATAGAAACTATACCAATAAACCTATACTAGTGAAAACACCTGTATGCCACTATCCCTGCATCTATAGTAATTGGCTTGTGCCAAACAAATAGAAGCTCCCTGACCTGAAGGCCTTTCAGAGTAAATATATTTTCAAAGTATTTCTAACTGAGTGACCTGGGCATACAATAATAAGGAAGCTTGTAATAGGGTGTACAAGACAGCACAAATTAGCAGGTGAAAAGAACAGAAAGTAGAGCTGGCTATGGTGTGAAGGAAGGAGACAGGAAGAGTAATAGAATGCTTTAAAGGGAAGAAATGGATATGCTACTATGTACAAAAAAGACAGAATTCAACAGAGACCATTAAGGGTACAGTGTAGTCACAGTGGCAAGGAAGTAAGATAATACAGCTATTTGGTCCTATTGGCTAAGGCAGGCAGTTTGAGAATGGATCAAGATTATAGAAATACATGAAAGATGGTAAAAAGGTATTTTTTGTAAATGAGAAAGCAGTGGCAAGGTCTTCTGTACAAGAGGAGAGGAATTAAATCAGAACTATCATCTGGGTTGTGAGCTTGGCTTTACTATGGTAGAAGCTGGAAAGGGCAAACTGAAAATGTACAATGCAGAGAATACTGAGAGAAACAAGGGGAGGTTAAAGCACCCCTATGGCACTGAACCTGTGATCAGAAAGGTGAGGAAAGCCAAAAAAGGCATAATTCTTGAGGAAGAATATGTGAAGACACCACAGAGGTCAAACAGAATTAGGCTAACAGAGACCATGTTAATTCTGCCCCCTGCACACTGAATGAGCCAGAAAAAATAGCCTATAAGCATGTAATTAAAATCATAGTATAATTCACGTGTACCAGGGGACAGAATAGTTTGCATAGGCAAATGTAAATCTGTCATTTCCTTAATTTTGATTATGCATTTCTGCAGCAAAAATAAGTCTCTTGACAAATGCATGGCATAGTCTCAGCAATTACTAACCCTTTAACTAATTTTGTAGGAGGTATGAAACCAGACCAGCATCCTGAGATGCATTAACATTTTCAGCCATCACTTTCCATTAACATTAGGTTTGTGTTTAAAACACGTATGTGCACTCTTGTAGAAAAAAAGAACCAAATAGTTTATTTTCAGTAACTATCTATAACATCTATACAATATTTCTTGTTAAAAACTCTCATGATTTTCCATACAGACTCAAGAGGAAGCCTTTGAGTCACTATTTACTAATGATTTTTGCTTCTTAAGTACAAAATGAAACAGGTTAAAGATGTTCATGAAAAAACCTTCAGGGTTAGGCATGGTGAGCTTGGTAAGATAAAAAATGTGGACCATGGTTTATTCATTTCTGCTTTTTTACATATACCACCCTGATCACCACCCCCTGAAGTGGTGGTATTGGACTCTGGACTGTTTGACATATACCTTTTAAAAAAGTGTAATTTATCTGAGATAATAAAAATAGTGCTAGTAATTCAGTCAGCCCAAGCCTATAGCTCTTACCAACAACTGTCTTCTGTCTAACTCCTTAGATTCTCAACCAGGGCACAACAGGAAAATCCTGGGGTGCCTCGAGATCCTTTCAAGGGTGATGCTGGGTACCACACAATGTTAGCATTTTTAGGTGGGCAAAAAATGATTCACAAGATAATCCCAGAGGTTTTGAATAGGAATCTGTCATGTTAAAAACACCAAGTGAAAACTAAGACCTGGCTTTTTTGAAGGGTGCTTTGAGTGAGGTGCCCTGAGTCTAAAAAGGTTGAGAAGCACTGCTCCAAAGGAGCATCTCTAGATATACTGTGAAACCTGTGGCCAGGGTGGCATTCGGTCGCTCACCACCCCACCCTGTGCCACTGCTGGTTTCACATCTGGCTGCTCGCCACCTCACCCTCCTGCTGCTGGCTTCCTCAGCTGCTTGCCACCCTCCCTTCCCCTCCTGCCACTGGCTTCCTCAGGGCAGTGGCCCCCAAAAATTGTGGGCGAGCCCTGTCTCTGGCACACGTATGACCACGTATATCTGAAGGAAAGAACAACTAAGTCGGGGAGAAAGCTTACTTTTACAAGGCAAGTATCCATATTCACTTATGTGTAAGAACTGACATCTATGAGAAATGTATGCATTGATATACTGCAGGTAGCACTCTTTATGGGGACTGTTGCCGTGCAGGGCAAAGTGCATTCTACACTGAACTGGCAACAGCAAAGCCGGGGAAAACAAACAAGTTTATGACTGCTCTCAGTTTGGAATCAAGGTGAAGACAGCCTATGCTTGGTACTCCTCCTTCCCTGGTGCCTCCATAGAGGCAACCAGCTGTGCTTATGCCAGCTGTCCTTCTGGAGCAGTGGTTCTCAACTTTTTTAGACTCTGACTATCCATCCCTGGGCTTAAGGCACCCCTCAAAAAACATCAGCTCTTCACTGCTGCTGGCTTCTCAGCTATGGAAAAATAATGGAGCTGTTTTTCCCTTGCAAAAAACTGACTCCTGTTTGAAATGTCTGGGCCTGTCATGTGAATGGTGCTGGCACACACAACAGTGCTGCTGCAGCAGGGCACTCTTCAAAGGCTCTCAAGGACCTCCAGGGAGCTGCACAGCACCTGGCAGAGAATCACTTCTCCAGCACCATGAGGTTAATTGTGCGGGTGCCTGTCCTCCCTTCAGTGCCAGTATGGGGAAGCACCCTGGCCCTGCATCACTGCTCTGGGGGCTGCCCCATACCACCTCCTGCAACCAGTGTTGCCAGGTCTCAAATATGAAGTTTTGGTATTGGAACGTCGAAATGATTGTATTTGCTGAAAAACTATGATATGCTGACAAAGAAATATGTAAATAAATACGTAAGTGAGAATGCAAATAAGCCATTTTCTTTTTACTTTGTATTGCACACTGTAACTTGCTGGCAAGTGAGAACTGGGCCACCACAACTGAAATATTTCTTTATCTTGAGGTAAGCAGTTATAAGAAAGTGTTGATAGGAAACCCAAGAGTCAGTTATGCTTACCTGGCAGGAGAAATACCATGACTATGATGATAGCAGGGGAAGTACCCTAGCTGAAATAATGCAATTAAAATGGCACCCTGTAGTATAGATATTCTTGTCTTCTTGTGGACAGGACTCCCTATGAGAGCCTCATAGTTAGCTTCCCACTGCCCAGCTTGCAGTGGGAGGATCTTAGTTACATGCTGACTTTTATGGAAATAAAGGATTCCTCCTTAGCTTGCCCCTGGAGCCTTGCAGCTGAGGGCAAACCAAACTCAGGGGCATCTGAACCCTAAGCATCCAGGTGTGGACCTGCACATGAGACACCAACCAAGGTACTTGGAAACATCTGAAGCCCGAAACAGGGGCGGAGGATGTTTGCTGGTAACAGGGCCACATTTGGTTCTTGAATGACTCACAGATTTGGAAAGGATTTAGCAGATTTGACTTGGAACATGAAGCCATTTCCTTAAAAACAACCCCCTCCCACCCAAAAAAAGGCAGTCAAGACTTCCTGAGGGTGACTATGCTGCATCAATTACCCGTTTCAAAATTATCGTATATTTTGAGCATTTTTCCTATTATTCACCATGCATCCTTCAAGGGTGAAAACTACGGTACAAATATAATTACTGTACACTTGGCAACACCGCCTACAACACTGGAACAAGACAAGTGCTCTGGCGGCGGTGGACATCCTCTGAGAGCGCCGGCTCTGGGAGTCGCGGGATCACGCCCACCCCCTGCCCCGCTCAGCTCGGCCAGGTTCTGCAACGCGTGGGCCACACGCGAACACCGCAAAGCCTCTTCGCACCATGTGCGCGTGCGCAGAAAAAAGGGCGGAGCAGAAGCATACCCCCCTCCCTCCAAAGCTCAACCTGCGACTTGCAATAGACCGCTCCGCCATAGGGTTCCTACGGCGCGCGAGACGGCCCAATCTCCTTCGAGCTCTGCACCAGCTCGTTCACCCTCCCCGCCCCGCCGCTGCGACTTCTCGGGGGGGCGGGGCCAGAACGCGGTGACGCATGGGGCCGGCGAGCGCGGCGATTGGCTGCGGGGCGCGGCGGTGGCGGGAGTTTGTAGCATGGCGGCGGCGGCGGCGGAGCCTCCGCGGGACGCGCCGTGGCCCGAGGGCGCGGGGGCCGAGGCCGCATTCGTGCGCGCGGTGCTGGCGCTGCCCGCAAAGCCCGACACCACCGTGCGCTTCCTGGAGCGCGGCGATTACTACACGGCGCATGGCGCGGACGCGCAGCTGGCCGCCCGCCGCCTCTTCCGGACCCGCGCTGTCCTCCGCTACCTGCCCGGCGCGCCCGGTACGGACACGGCTGGCGGAGTTCGGGCCTCTCCCCCTGGTTCTGTTCGGGGCAGCCGGCCCAAGGCTGGGGGGACGCGGGGCGGGCCACGGGGCCTGGGAGAAGGGCGGGATTCTGCTAGACTCGGGTGTGATGGCGGGGCCGGGGGAGGGGGGGAGGCGCCGCGGCCTGAAAGCACCTGTGTGCACTGGCCGCATCCCCGTGTGTGTGTGTGTGTACACACACAGATCCATACATACATGGACAGACACCTCCCCCATGCACACACAAAGAGCTACACCCCCCTTGCCCCTAGGAAAAAAACCCCCAAGCTTTTGTGAACTGTGACCAGCCAACCACGAAAAACAAGTTTTTGTGAACTGTGCTTCCCACCTCCCCACACCTGCACAGAAAGAAAGCAATCTTTAGTGAACTGTACACCCAAAAAGAAAGTGACCCTTTATGACACGTGTGTGTACACACACTCACTTGCTCACTCTCTTTCCTGAGTTACACCCCCCCCAAAGCTTTTGTGAACTACACCTGCATGTGCACACCCGTACACACAGAGAAGGAAAACAGACTTTTGAGACCTTAAGTTCTCTTCATCTGAAGCCAGGCCTTGCAGTTCTGGAGCTGAGGCCAGAGCTGTTCTTTGGCTGCAACAGTGTTTCTCAGCCAGGGTGTCCTGACACCATGGGTTGTCTTGAGACTCTCTCAAGTGTGGTGCAGCGGGGTGCCATGCTGCATTAGCATTGCATTGTGAATGTGAGTCACAAGATAATCCTAGAGATTTGAAATAGGAATCCATAGTGTCAAATGCATTCTTGCCTGTTGTGGTCTTTTTGAGCTCTTGGCAATACAAGAGCTACTCTATTAGTGTTCTGCACTTGGAAACCAAGTGAATACTAATAGCTGGTATTTTCCCAGTCTATTAAGGGGTGCCTCAAATGTAAAAAGATTTAGAACTGCTCAGCTATAGAGTTTTACATAACTGGTTGTAGCTCTGTTTTCCTCTTGGCAGCTTGGCATCCAGGTTGAGAGATCACATTTGATAATCAAGGAGTATAAATTTAGGTACCCAAACTAGAATTTGGAACAAAGCCCCTGTCTAACCTAGTCATATCATCTGAAGAGCAATTCAGCCCTTGGTATTAATTTATTGTGCAGCCAAACAGTTTTACACTGCAAAATTATACTGTTACTGTACTTCTGACAATACTCTGAGAATAACTGAGCAACATGCTTTGGAGCAAAGGTGATTTTCATCAGCTTATGAAAATTATTATGTGATGTGGTTGCTGGTGATAACAGGCCACTGGACTCGCAGGGTGCTCCCATTCCTATGTTTTGCGTAATTCCAGGTAGCTGTTTAGCATCTCTAACTATAAATTCCTGTTTGTAAATCTTATTAGGCTGTCTGCCACAGCAATGATATGCACTGCTGCAGGATATATGAGTTGTATGTTGCGTAAGGGATTTTTTTTCCAAACAGGGAATCTCCCTGTTTATTTCTCCACGTGGGGGGGAAATGATTTTAGACTTCAAAGCCAAGAAGCATAATAAGAAAACTTCATTGTGAGAGGCAAACCTATTAAGTTTTGCCTGAAATAGAGAGAAAGATTATGTTCCCTGAAGTTAATCTCAGTGATCCCTCATTGCAATGAATATTTTTCTATGCATTTATGTCAAGAGGAAAACTTCGCATGATTGTACATGGCTAAATGGTGGGATTTCTTTTTCATGTTTACTTTCATCAGGCTTTCTCTTGAAGGATGAAGACTTACAGAGCATAAAGATATGCATTTATATTCTTCCTGATCCTGGATTTTAATAACTCCTGAGGTTTGAGTCACTAGTTACCAGTTTTAGTTTTAAGATAATAACAATAAAAGAATTTTTTTTGACCTACTCTCTCATAACTTGCACCCCCCCCCAGCAGCTGGGGAAAATTGGGGGTACTTGTTACATGTGAGGAAAGGGGATCTCCACAGGTGCTCTGGGAGTTGTCAGCAGTTAATGTTGCCACTGCTCCCTCCCCCTTCCCTGAAATTTCCAGGCCTGGGGGGGAGTTTCAATCCCCTAATGTACACTGGATTGGGTTGGTGAGCCGTGTTGGTATGTGACCATACTTGGTGTGCAGGGTGCAACCTGGCACATGGTCCTGGACCTGGTTTGCCAAGTCTGGCTTCATGTGCTGGCTCTGGAGCCCTTTGCTGGGTTGGTCCCAGTGTACGAAGTCTAGGACCACATGCCACATCTGGAGCTACGTGGTCTGGCTCCAGAGCTGTGTGCTGGGTCCGACTCTGTATGCTGCTTCTGGGGCTATATGCCAAGCCTGGGACTGTGTGCTGGCTCTGGAGCCACGCACCAGGTCTTACTCCATTTACTGTTGCCTGCCTGTGCTGAGCCAGGGACCAGCTGGCTCTGGAGTCCTGTTCTGGGCCTGACCCATACTCTGCTCCTGGTCTTAGGCTTGGCCCATGGCCCCTGTCAGCAGTGCACAGGTTCAGACCCAGCACATGGCTTCAGAGCGATTGTGCAGCTCCAGACCCAGTGTGCAGTCCTGGACTTGGTGCACTCGGTCTGACCCAGCACATAGCTCTGAGGCCAGTATATGGGGTCAGACTTGGTATGCAGCCCTGGACCTGGCAAGCTGGATGGGTCCATGGGCCCAGTTGGTGTGCAGGGCTGGCAGCAGGCTTGGGTCCCTAGTTGCTGCTGTCACTCAGTTACCCTGAATAAAGATTTTTTTCCTTCAGACTCCCCTTCCCTTCAAAATCAAGATGTGTACTACATATAGGGGTGTGCTGTCTGCAATAAAATATGCTATTTGGAACATTTAAATGCAGGTTGGGTATGAAAACATAAGCCCAAAATAAACAAAAAGGACAACATAAAGAAAAACTATGTATTCATCATGTATCCCAGGTAGCATGTCCTCCTGATCTCACTTTTAAGGCAATGAATTACTGGTACTTGTGCTGCATCAGGTAATTCTGTATTGGCAGAAGAAGAAATTGCTGCTGTGGCGTTCATCTCCTACTTTGACTGTCATGTAACTTGCTCATATTTCTATTGGTAGCATTTTTGACTGAAGAAAATAAGTAAACAACAATCCAGATCAGACTACAATTTGTGTGAGAGATTTGTAGGATAATTTTAAAAAGGCCAACGTGCTGTTTTAACACCTTTATTAAATAAAATGGAGGGGGCAAGCCTCAATTCGTTAACTGTATAGAGGCAGCATTAGGAATGTTTTCAGCTATACATGAAAATTGGTTTTAATGTAAACTTCTTTTAGATTATGACAGTGTGTATCCTTGTAGATGATGGGGAAATGTCTCATCACGCAAAGGGAATGGCATTACTTCCTTCAGTAAACAGGCTTTTGTGGTGCTACACAGGTTTTTCTCAAGTTAGTGTGTCTCCTACAAATCTTCCTTTTTATAACTGAACACAATTCACAACCACAACCATGTCTTGAATGAAAAGGGCAACCTTTTTTTTTAAATAAAAATTCACAGATTAAGATGGATTCTCCTTGGTAGGCCTGCCCAGAGGGAAAGGGTGTGGGTTTTTTCCATTATTCTTCAGAAAATCTATTGCAGAGTTTGAAAAAACAAACTAGAAAATTGGAGGGTCAAATCTATATCAAGGGTCAGGGGGGAAAGTAGATTGATCTTGTTTATTGTGAGGATATAGACGTACAGTATGTTTACTACAAAGTAAACCAGTTCTTCTGAGGAAGTGGAATGGGCACAGGCTGCACAGCCGTAAGTCAGTCCACTGTGGGGTAAATTTACTCAGAAAGTAAGTTACATTGCTTTACTTCCCAAATGAAATTCATTGTAGGGTAACTGCCCAGTATAGGTCAGCTTTCATGCTATAATTGTACAGGCAACCTCTGCTTCATGGTGTTTTGCTTAGTGCTATTTTGCTATAACACTTATTTGAAATTGATACCTGATTTCACTTAGTGCTTAGCAAGTTTTGGTATAATGCTTGTGGTTGCCATCTTGGGTCATTCAAAACAATTATGGTCACCATCTTGGGTTGTCAAGTACTTTTGGTTTTGCTTAACGCTCGTTTTACTTATTCCTCTGTTTTTCAGGAACCAGTTAAGAGCGCTAAGTGGGGGTTGCCTGTACCTGCTTCAGGAAATTGGCTTGGGAGGGCTGAATATGTGTCCTCTTGGTGTAAAATCAGCAGTAAATTACTTTGTAGCAATTGCTGCATCTTTACTTTTAGTGAGACTTTTAAAATTAACTTTATTTTTATCTGTGTAAAGTCTTTGTGTTTTGTTTAGAGTTTACTGTTTTTAATGCTTACTAATGGAGTTCTGTGGGTTTTTTGGTTTGTTTGTTTTTTGCTTTCTGGGGTTTTATATGCTTACTTCACTGCTTACCAAAATAATGATCTTTAGCGTATGTTAAATTTCTTTTTTAGTGCATTCAATTAGAATGTAGATAAATATATTAATTATGGTTTAGCTTACAAATTTTCCCTTGTTCTTTCTCTTTCTTTTGTAGGGAATCAGAAACTTGAGAGTGTTGTACTTAGTAAAATGAACTTTGAATCGTTTGTGAGAGATCTACTTTTGGTTTGTCACTACAGAGTTGAAGTTTATAAGAATAGGGCAGGCAGCAAATCTACCAAAGAGAATGACTGGTATTTGGCATACAAGGTACGCCTTTCTGTCTCCATTTATAAACACAAAGTAGGGAAAATAAGGGTATTTGCTATATTTTTGTTCACTGTTTCAGACTTTTTTACAGTCTTTCAGGTAGCATTAATGTAGGTGGTATGTATCTTGACTTACGTTCCAACACCCCTTGTTTTTTTATAGCATGCTGTGGGGAGCTCTAGGGCAACTGACTTTAGAGAGAATAATAGATTCCACAAGTGCAAATGGCTTGAAAAGTAAAACTGCTGTCCAGCTTATGTACAGGCAGTATATAATCTACTTATTTGTTGAATATTTAGCAAGTTTGTCCATGCACACTTACATTCTTTACGTTGTATAGCATAAATCGTAGGCTGACCGTACGGAAAATCCAGGACCTGTCTCCCTGCAACACTCTCGCAAGTTGGCAGGGGTAGGGCTGTGTGCCTGCAAGGTGCTCTACCCCACTTCAACTCCTAGTCAGACTATGCCCTGTGCCCCTGCATTCCAGGATACCTATTACAATTCTCAACAGCCAGCCAGGACCAGCATCTGAAATCTGGGACTGTCCCAGCTAAAATGGGGCATATGTTCATGTTAATAAATCCCCACACTACCTCCTCTACAGTGTTCAGTTTAAGAGGTAATGCTGACCCTGAAGACTAGACATTGTACATCAGGGCTAATGCTCCTGTTAGAGAAATGGGGGGGCAAGCAAGTTTATGCATCTTAAGTGGTATCTTAGACTGTAGCTTGGGAAACCGAGTGGACATGCATGGCATTAGATACAAACTCACAACCATATTTCTTGCTTTTATTTCTGTTTTTACTCTAAGACTGAGATTTCTCAGATCTATCGTTTTTTTTCAATCCTGTAAAGAATCCCAACTTAATCTACTATAGTTGAAAGTAGACCACGAACTCAGGTGTTCTGTAAATGCTTCAGAAGAAATTTTGTTTTCTTTCTTAAGTTTTTTCTTTCTCAAACAGGGCTCCCCGGGTAACCTTGCCCAGTTTGAGGAAATTCTGTTTGGTAACAATGACATGTCAACTGCCATTGGAGTTGTGGGTGTGAAGTTGTCCGCTGCCGAGGGGCAAAGAATAATTGGAGTTGGGTATGTTGACACAACACTAAGAAAGCTGGGTGTCTGCGAGTTTCCGGATAACGACCAGTTCTCAAACCTGGAAGCTTTGCTAGTTCAGACTGGTCCCAAGGAATGTGTGTTTCCTGGAGGGGAGACAGCTGGAGATATGGGAAAAGTACGACAGGTAAGTGGTGTGAATATGTGGACCCACCTGGCTTATGGGAAAGGGAAAAGTTTTGTCAGATTTGTGAATGTTATCACAAACGCAGTGTGTCATCAATAACTAAGGGAGGTACAAAATTAGTAACTTGAGAAATTTTTTGTTGGCGTGTATGTTATGTCACATTATCAAGAAAAGCACTATAAAATCAAGGAGCTGTTTTACATTTTTGTTTTTCCTCTGAGCTAACAATTTGAATTGCATATTTCAAATTGATTTTTGACAGTGCATTGAGTAATGCACTTTCATCCTCTGAGAATTGGGAGCAACTAACCTTTACAACTTTTCAATGCATGGCAGATCATTCAGAGAGGAGGAATCCTGATTACAGATAGAAAAAAGGCTGAATTCACAACAAAAGATATTGTGCAAGACCTTAATCGCTTACTGAAATCAAAGAAGGAAGAACAGGTGAATAGTGCAGCGTTGCCAGAGATGGAAAAGCAGGTAAGATGTAAGAGCTGCAGCTCTTGATATACACACTTGTTTTAAAAGTGAGACTATGCCAGTTGTTAAAGATTTCCAGAGTGCTCAGGGCACTAGTTTTAGTTCCGTTTGCCTTGGGCTGAAACTTGACTAAAGATCTTGGATCAGTTCTTTAATGAATCCTGCACTGATTCCCTGTTGCATTGAATCTAGCTGAAAGTCTGTCATAACATTTGGAGCCCACAATGGAGTTGGCATTGGCTGCTTTGATAGATTGTCTCTTGATCATTTCAAAGAAACTGGCAGGCTACAGGGAAAGGTTTCTAGTTGCAGGAGCTAGAATCTTCATACGAGTTGGGATCTTGCCCAGTGGAGTCATAGTGGGGCTCTGCACAAGCAGGGACTGACAAGGAGTCTGTGCCCCCCACCCCTCCATTGCTGGACGCTTACAGGCAGAGAGCCTCACCCAGCTCAGAGAGTATGCCGGGATTCTGGGGATGTCTGGTTTATCTTAAACCAACAAGGAATTTGAGACAGACATTGGATGAACTGGTTTGACCCAAATCAGCTAAGTCTGATACTACATTCAACCAGGTGTATCTCAAACCGGTTTCATCTATTTTCAAACTGGTTTATGTGCACTGAATGTCTGTTCTGTTACAGTTTTTAAACCAGTTTCTGATCACTTAAACCAGTTTGTGTAATGTCTGTCCCTAACCTAGAGGACGGCTGATGCTTGAACTGGCTCTTGAAAGGGGGAGAGAGAGCCAGGTGCTGGGAAGTCTGTCAGGGAACTTCTTTACTGTTTTATTTCCTGTGTTTAGGTGGAGATCAACTGGAACTTGTTCTAACTGGAGACAAACCAAAAAGCCCCCCTCCAAAAATGAAATGAAATTAAAGTACCCTTTGGTTTTAGTACATAAGTACCCCATCCATGCTTAAACATTTGGTACATTGTGACTTCTTCAGTTTCCAAAAATAACTTTTTAAGGACCCTATAAGACTTAAAAATAAAAATAAGCCCTGTTCTTTTCTAGATTAGCTGATTTTTTCAGTTCTGCAAAAAATCCCAATTTAATCTACTGTACTTGACAGTAGAACAAGAAGTCAGGTGCTTCAGAAAAAAGTTGGTTCCTTTCCTAAGTTTTACTTTCTCAAATAGGGCTCCTTGGTACAGGTTCATTGCTGTACACCACGTGAAGCAAGACATTCTGAATTTCTATGTAAAGATAAAATCTTTACAAAGAAGCTGAGTCCAGCAGTGGTGTAGTAGAACAGCTGCTATGCATGGGGCAGCACTGGCTGCTACAACATTGATTCTGGGGGTGAGCCACTGCTGTGAAGGTGGCTGTTTATGCAACATCCACAGCTGTGGCCCTGTTTGCTCCTACTCATTTATGCTACTGACTTGTTAAGGCAATGCAACTCTTAGAAGCTGATCTTGGGTATTTTTAATTTTTCAAATGGTTTTGCTTAGTGCTTGACTCAAGTGGTAGTTCCCCAATTCCAATTTGCTTTAATAACTTTTTTTAGGTTGCCATTTCATCCCTGTCGGCTGTTATCAAGTATTTGGAGCTGTTGTCAGATGAATCCAACTTTGGACAATTTGAGCTGACTACCTTTGACCTCAGCCAATATATGATACTGGATAATGCAGCTGTCCGAGCCCTTAACCTTTTTCAGGTAAAAACATGTGCTCTGCTTGCTTCCAGTTCTTTTCTCATATACGTGTTCACTACTGGCACCCTAGCCATATAAACCCATCCCAGAAGTCCTGTGCGCGATGTACCTTCTGTTTCATTTTTACTGTGTGATTTTGTAGGAATGAAATGGGGAAAAACCCCTCAAAAGTAACTCTCAGGGGTTTATTAGTCTAGCAAGAAGGCTACAGATACAGGGGTTCTTTGGATGTCCCCAGTATGCAGGACCAGGGGGGTCCAGTAGCAGAAGCTAGCACAATGTGGAAGCTTACCCTCCCCCCCGCCCCTCTACCCATATGTACTCTGTTTAGCAGACAGCACTAGAGGAGTCCCTAGCTACAGTGGCTACGTTTATTTGCATTAGGTATCCTATATTGCACATAAGTATGCAGAGGAAAAAGATGCTTGTGATATACCTCATTCCTTTGAATATAAGATGCACTTGTTTAAACAAAGTATTTCTGCAAAGAATGGCCTGCATCTAATAATATTAGAGTTTTAAAAAAATAAAAAGCTTTTATTCACCAGAGGGGATTTGGCCTTCTAAATGGTGTTTGACTACTGCTACATCCCTTCCCCCTTCCCAAGGTGAGTCTTAAATATGGGTCCCTCTTAAATTCAAGCCCATCTTGTATGGGAAGGAATATAGTATGATACTGTTCGTGATCAGGCAGTGATAGGCTGTAAGACAGCAGGCAGTGACAAGTTGCAGATTCCTCATAAATGTTTCCTAAAGAACTGATTAATGTATATAAGTAACTGTGGTCAAGTTTGCTTTCTTTTTTTAAATGTCTAAAAAGCTAAGTGTGTTAGACTGCAACTTAAGCTTGCTCTGTGTGTCTTTTTCTCGCCCCTTGGTGTTTATGCAGTGGTATGTAAAGGAAAGTTTATATTGGTTTAAATCAAGTGTTTATTAATTTCTTCCTTTCTATTTTCCTGTTACTGGATCCTGTTTGGTGGCTCAGGATAAGGAGATCTATACACAGGTGTTTCAGGCCCTGTGAAAGAAGCCTGGTGAATAGAGCACCCATTCCTTCCGGCCCTCAAATAGCTCCCTGTATATGTAAGATTCTAGGGACTAATGAGCTTGTGTTTGGTACCCAGGCTTGTCAACCAAGAGAAACCTGACTATCCTGTTCTCCTCTTCTGGTTCTGTACCAGTGTCATGAGAGGGTGACCCCCCTTGCCTTGACTCGTCCAGCTTTGCAGGAATTCTCTGAAATGCTACCTGCTGTACTATTCCCTTCCACTGTGTCCCAGAAGGGGAGCTGTTACATGAGCTACAAACTCTAACAGCATTTAGATTTTAACTAGGAACTAGGGATCTGGAGGATTCTTCCCCTCTCTAACCACTTGAAAATGAACCTCTGGTTGAAGTGAGTATGACATAAGTGCGTAAGATTCCAAATGCAGTTCTGAATACTGAAAGGTAGCTTAGTAAACCAGCACCCTATTCTTGGCTGAAAGAATATAGACTATCCTACTACTTATGCCTGTTAGCATTTCATAGCTAAATCATTTGTTGGAGAGCAAGATGGATTCTATTGGCTTGCAGTATCAGAGCTTAGTTAACACTAATTGCAATTAGAATATTGTATGAGCCAGAAGGAATGCACCTTGTTGAGATTTCCAGTTGAATTTGGATAACTTGGAGAAACTGGTTCTTTGCCTGCAAACAGAACAGACTTGATCCAGAAGCCATTGGGAAATGAAACTTGGGGCTCTTCTATATGAAAAACATAATTTTTTATGACATTTAAACTTTGAACTGACAAACCTGGAATCTTGTAAATGATGCACTTGTCCTGAAGTTATGGGTAAAGCAATAAAACAGCAGAATGGAGTCCTGGACAGCTCTGCTTTTCTCAGCTTTCTTATGTCAGGGAGGAATTCTGAGCCTCTATTGGGATCTCTGTGGGCACTGCGCATTAAAGCAGTGCATAAAACCCCTCCCTGCTAATAGGCTAATGCGCAGTAGAATGGGCTACTGTCCATTGTCACCTAAAAAGCTTGCACTACTGCTCATTAGCACAGCCTAATGGGTATTTATTTAGTACCTCATATTGGAGGTACCAAAGTGAATGCATGTTAATAAAAGCACATTAATGCCTGTGTAGATGTGCTCTGTGTTAGGCAAACCTTTGTCATGATTTACTGCTACACTTGCTGCAATATAGCAACTTTAGCTAGGATTGACAGGAGTTGCCAGGTTTGGGTTAAGTAGGTGAAGTGAACTGGAAATAACTCTTTCCAAGCCTGTTTTTTTTGGTTGGTGCAATAACATACATTTGCAGCGGTGTCATAAGGCTCTCCCTACTTTGTCCTTTGGTGCTGTTGCCAGCCTAGGAACAAAGGATGTACCACATGGTAGCAGATTACACTTTGCTTGTGTGTGGCCCAACCTAGGCCTTTCCCTCCTGCCTATTTTACTCTGCAATTGGGTCAGTCACTGTGAAGTAGGTAGTTTCTGGGTTGGTGTAGGTGATCTGCATGGTTCCAGTTTTAGTACATGCTGCCTGAGCTACTAAACAGGAATGAGCAGTTGGTAAGTGGCAGAATCAACATTGCATAGGAAGGAGGTATGAAAACTAGGTATCTCTTCAGCCATATGTTTGTTAGTTGACTAAGTACATTTTAAGATCTTTAATTAAATATGATAGAGTAAACATTTTGTATACAAAGTGCCAGTGTCTGCTGTAACATTTGAAGGGTAAACTATTACACAAAAGGCTTTATGCAGCTGGCGTGACTAATCTGAAATAGCATTGCATCTTGGGCTTCTTAGAGCCTGGTAATTCATAGATATGCAAAGCACTGAGCTGTTGAATGCTGCATATTGTACTTTTTGTCAAGATTTTCCAGTCACTTAATCCAGCAGTCTACCTGAATTCTACTTCTCCTTATTGTATAATAATTCCTTATCCTTGGTGTATGTTTTTTGTTATTGAATTTGCATCTTTTAATGGGTGTCTGCTGCTTAATTGTAGATTTTCTTGGCTGACAAGTTTTGCATTATTGATTTTTCTGTATTTTCCTTTTTAAACTGCATCACAGCAGTGCCATAGAAGCCTTTTTGTGTTTAAACTAAGTGTTAACATTTCTTGCTTGCTGAATCTTATACAATGTGCTTAAATATAAAACTTTTGGGTGTATGTGGCATGATGACTGGTTAATTGAATCAGCATTCAAATAAAATCAGTACTGCAGTTAGAGCAGAATATGTGGCACTTATGATACCATCAAGATAAGTTTGTAAAATTCAGCAGAAAAATAATACGTAGGCCTTGGGACATTCAGATGTTCTACCAAGTTTCTGTGTTTATATGCAGACCTCCTGTATCAGGGCTGTTCAACTTCTGGCTGGTGGCTGGAACTGCACCCTATGGGCACCCTTGCCTGGGCCCCCTCCTCTTCCCCTCCCCCCCCCCTTTCCTGCATGCAGCACAACCTGTCTTCCAGTCAGGTGCATTGTCCTGGTAGCTTGGCTCCTTCCTGTATTGTGTGTGCCAGAGGAACAGAGGGGAGCCTGGGGACCCCAGCTGTCATCACAGCAGGAACAATGAGAAGGGTGGCCTGGCAGGAGCTCCCAGGGCTACTGGTGAGCTGCCAGTTTCACTGGCCTGCTCTGTGTCACGTCCCTACAAATGACAGACTACCAAGGTGTCTAGGTAGGTAAGCTGTGTCTGCTTGATAAATTAACCAGGCACTGATACCCTCAAGGATGTTGCACTACTCTGCATGGGCTACCTCCTAACTGGAAGAAGGATAGCCATATCCAGACAACGCTGTGGGATGGGCTGACTAGTGTAGAGACAGGCTAATTGGTGTTGGCACTGGATTTGGGACCTAGATACCTTGTTCTGGGGGCACCCAAAACACTTACACTGACCACAACCTTTCCATTTGATAATAGGCAAAACACAGTGATAGCAGAAAAGAATAATACAAGCAATTCTATAGCTACCAATCCTAGGGCTGACATCAGAGTCAAATTACAACTGGCTAGGGCACGAGCTTCACTCTGAGGTTCTGTCTTGAATGTCAGATGTCGAAAGTCTGGAGATCGGATGCCGAGGCCCACCCCTCCCCCAGTGGGGTGGATAAGATGGGCTGATGGTATGCCCTCTGTTCCTGTGCCTCAGGTTCCCCTCTTGGAGAGAGGGACACTTTGCTCTAAAGTCTCTGCTTTTGTATTCTTTTTCTCTCCTGATGACTCTT
Organism: Crocodylus porosus; assembly: GCF_001723895.1. Lineage (NCBI taxonomy): Eukaryota > Metazoa > Chordata > Crocodylia > Crocodylidae > Crocodylus > Crocodylus porosus. The sequence continues at coordinate 51,842,367 of NW_017728943.1, read as the reverse complement.
CATCCGTGGCTATCGCTGATAGGTCTTTCTGTGGTTGTCATATTGTCCACCTTCTGTTCCATCAGCATATTCCTTTGTTACACAAGCCCATCACATGCACACATCTTAATTTGGTCTTTCCTGGCCTTTTCCTAATTTGGCCTGTTCTTCCAAAACGGGAACTCTCAGGCCTCCTGCTGTGGGGCCTTGTGAGCTGGTGCTACCTTATCTCATGTTATGGAACAGTGTGGTACATGCCCACAGTTTCCCAGGCTATGTGTCTGTTGTTGGCCTTGTGCTTGCCTGAGTTAGACACCCTGTCTGCCTCAAAGGCTGTGAGAATTGTGCGCGAGACAGCCCAGCCTTTAGAAACCGATTAACCCTTGCTGCGGTCCTGAACCATTGTTCTAATGCGTATACATTTACCTACAAGCCAGTTCCCAAAAACAACACTCTACATACCATTTTCTAGCCATCAGTTAGCACTCAGCAGGACTGATTAGCCCGCTTGAAGCAGTTACTCTACATCCAGTTTGAGGAAGCCCTCCCTGGAGGAGTGTTGTGTGCTATATTGCCCTGCTACCTGGAACAGTAAGCTTACTGTGTAGATATGCTCGTAGCTGATTGTAGCCCAGTGGCAGTTCTTCAGGAAAATGAATACTGGAAGAAATCAACCTAGTCCCCTCCTTGACCCATCCTGACTTCCTTATCAGAAGTATACTTGCCTTAACGTTATCCTGATTCATCCAGCCTGATGTCAAGTTGGGCTAAACAGAATAACAAGGATCAGCACTGCTTACAGCATAACAGGATTTTCAACAACACCTTCCTATTACTCTCTCTTTCCAGGGTTCCTCTGAAAATGCCAACAGTACGCAGTCTTTGGTTGGGTTGTTAAATAAGTGCAGAACCCCTCAAGGACAACGACTGGTCAGTCAGTGGATCAAGCAGCCACTTCTGGACAAGAACAGAATAGAAGAAAGGTAAGCACTTGTTGGTATCCCTGTTGCACTTTACTGCAAGTCTCTCTGTTCTTGCTAGAAATCTGCTCTGTTTTAGCAAAACAAGGCTTGTGTGAAACAAACAGCTTTGTGATGTGTTTGTGCTTTGTTAGAAGTAGTTAAAGAATTGGTTGCAGTTTTCTCTAGATGGCAGCGTAACTTTTTTTTAAACACCATCTAACTCATCCTATATAGTATTTTCAGTTAGGAGCTTTTATCTCCTGCATTCATTTACTAGTTGTAAATAGACTAATGTACTCGGGTAGGCTGCTGTTGTTTTAAACCTTAGCAATTCTAATCCTTTGTAAGGGGGTGGGGGACACAAAAGTAGGCTTAGTATTTTAAGCCTTCTGGGTAACAGCCACTTTTTTATTCATATCTAAGATTAAAATGTGCAAGATGAGGTACTTTTAGCATCCTGGTCTGTCCTGACAGTACTTCCAGTGCCAAATACAGAAATTTGTGCCACCCTCTTTTCTGCCCCATTCCCTCCAAGATTACTTTGTTCATCTAGACCAGGGGTTGCCGGCCGATGGCCTGGAATACTATTTGGCATGCAAACAAGGGAGAGTGGCAGCCAGGTCTAGAGTGCAGTGCTGATGAAGGGAGTGGTAGCCTGCCTTCAGAGCGAGCTGTCTTATTTTAGCTCGCAGCTCAAAAGGTTGCTGATGACCCCTGATCTAGACTACACCCCAGAAATGCATTCTGTTTTAAAATTCATTTCGGAGGGATTTGTGCAACTGGGACTCAGTATCACCTTAGTTACAGGCTCATTATGCAGCTCAAATGCAATCCTTTGTATTTATCTATTGCGGTAGTAGCTGAATGCTTTGAATACATGAAAGTTGTTATTGGAGCTTGTTGATAACTCCTCAGTTTAAATTTTTTAAATTTACCTAAGTGCTTTTACTGGTAAATGTAGATCCTTCAGATGTGGTGAATATTCCAATTCATTTGAAGGAAGTAGGTAGAAATTAAGTTGTAAATGATGGGTATATCCAGTTACTGCGATTTACATGGTCTACAGATGGTGGCAAATCTCCAGTTCATTTATGTGGCTTCATTGTAAGATAAGAGGTAGGTCAAACAAATGCTACCTATCTTACTTGAATGAACAACTGTCACCGTGGTCCATGGCAAAGGGAGACAACATTACTTGTGGAGTGAGTCAAAGCATAGTAGAACCTTCAAAGCTCAGACAATTTGGGACTCTAGGATTAGGCTGTTCTGTCCTGTCCTTATAGCTCAGTCTCCGAACCCTGCTTTGCTGAATTTCCAGGTAGCATTCTTCGTGCATTTCTGGTAGTACTCATATTTGAAAATTATTATAACTTAAAAAAAATCAGGAAAGTCTTAGATAAAAACTACATTAAGTTGGAGTGTGACAGAAGGTATTGGTGTTGACCTCCATTCTGCAATGACATTTTTGAATGGGAGAACATTAAAATTAAATTAAATTACATTTGGGACCAGTAACCGAAAATTGCTGTTAACATAAACTTTGCATGATTGTATGGCATTGCTACAGAGTAGTTAGGGTTGTCAGGATATCTTAACTAGGTATTTCCATACCTTTACTTCTTTGAATTTCTCAAACATTTACCTTACCTCTGATGGTTTTGCTCATATTTTAATCTCTTGTTTTGAGGTAAAGTTTATTCAGAATCCTCCTTGCAATGTGTGTAATTATATGCTCTTTCAGTGTTTAATATCATTTTAACTTGGCTTGTCTTGGGGCTGTTTTTATACTTGACTGCTTTTTAAGATGCAAAGAATAATGTCAAGACACAAGACTCTTGAAGGATGTGAGATGCGTTGGTAAACTACCAAAGATGTGCACGACTGCTTTTTAGTTTAAATTGGGGATACTGAACGTAGGGCTCACAGTGCTGTTCTACCCAGCTTGTTGTGCTACAGATGAGCCAGGGAATTTGGGTATGTGGCTAGTGGGGGGGCAGGGCCTTCTACAGAAAGGGTCCTTTAACTTCACTGAACCCTTAGTAGCAGGGGGCATGCAAGGACTGTGGCCCCTGGCTGCTCCTACCAATGCTGGCCCTGTTGCTTGCGTCATGGATCTGGGCGTTCTTGTGACCTGAATCCAGCCTGGTACACAGGGTGAATTTGATACCCGTGGTATTATTTAACAGAGTTGATTGAATTTTATTAGTAGATGTTTATCTACTAATAAAATACTGAGTAGAATTTTATTAGTAGATAACTTGCACGCACAAGTTATCCAGGAATCCCCAGAATTGAATTCAAATGCTAGGAATTTCTTCATTGACAGTTAAGTCAGCAGTGTATTCTCTGGGATAACACCATGTTGCATTCAGTTGAGACTACAAGTAGAATTGAGGAGGGGTGGGTTGAATCTTAATGCAGCAGACTTTGGATAGATCACTAGTGGAGAGAATGTTTTGATTTTTTTTGTTGAGGTTCTGTGGAACCACGGCCCTTTTTACTACCTCCAAATGATATGTTAAAAAAGACAGTGTCTTCCTCATCACCTTGATGAGACACTAGCTCATTGTTAACTTGAAGAATGTCATATGCAAAATTACTGTTGTCATTTCAAAGCACTGCCAAGTTCTGTGTTACTAAAAATCTGAGACCGTTTAGTCTTTAGAAACACAAGACTACAGCCTGTCTATGATCAGGACCTCTTTTGTGAGCTTAGTCCCAGAATTAAGGGACAATTAGAATTCCCTTAAGGATTACCATTTATGTGCACCAAATCAAGATGCAAGTGCACTTCCCAATGATCCTCCATTCCCTCTTAGCCGGTAAGGTATTACTGTTACCTAAATCAGATAAACAATCCTTTTATTCATTATACCCCAGAGCACAAGAATGAGCACTTCAATGTCTATTTAGCTGTCTGAAAAGCGGAATATAGATTCTCACCTATTCTGGCTGGGGAGATACAGGAAGGAAAAGGTATACAGACTGGCATCAGGTTGTTTTGAATTTGCAGTGGTCTCCCCCGAATCCTGCCTGTTTACATCCAGTATTTGTATGTGGCTTATTTTACACTCTCTACTTGCTATGTCCTGTGTCTTTTTTACTTTGCTGGCTGAGGTAGTTGTGACATCTGCAATGGTATACACTGCAACAAGGTTTGGGGCCTTCAGTTTTAGCCACACTGCTCCAGCTTAGCATAATTATCTTGAAATGGCCAAGGCTGACAATTTTTGGTTTTGGTGGCGGATTCCTTTTTCCCTTTGTTCCTGGATTCACATTTCAGAGCATCTTAACTCCCACTTTCATTTCTTTTCTGTACATTACATACATTTTGGCTTTACCATATTCAGTTAACAAAGGCACCTTTTCATTGCAACAGGAGTTTAGCTGACCATACAATTAAATTGTTATCAACGAGCAAAGTATGAGTTGTTACTTTTAGTGACTATTCAGTGCTTTGGGGGGGAGGGGAGGAAAAAAGGGCAATTATTTGTGTTTGGCCTACCCTAATATTAGTGGCCTTGGCAAGCAGATTCTTATTCTGTTTTCCTTGCCTATCCCTTATGACTTAAATGCAATCTTATTCATTACTGACTAAGCTCAGTGGTTATTGATAACATACCAGTTTAAGCCAGGGCTGTCCAACTGGTGACCCATGGGCTGCATGTGGCCTGCAAAGGGTTAATGTGGTCCACTTGGACCTCTAGCTGCTGCCGTTTGTTCCAACTGCAGCAGCAACAACAGCCAGTGTCTTGGGACACCCCTCCCTGCACTGGTTTCTGTTGCCCAACCTACCCTCAGGGAGCTCGGCACAGTGTCGCTAGTGGTGCCAGGTATGCCAGCAGCTTCCAGTGTTGGTACAGTACAATGCCATAGTCCAGAGGGAGCTGCAGGTGAGGCAGGGTACTACTCCTGTGTGGGGGCAGTGGTGGGGGTTTCTGCTCATGTGTGCAATGCCACTCGTTCATGTGCATGGTGCAGCCAGGTGCATAGTGTATAGCTTGGAGGGCTTGTGGTCTCTGAGATGTGCAGCCTGTGAGGTGTGCAGCTCCTGACTGTTTAGAAGTTGAGCCACCCTGAGTTTTGGTAGGTTCATAACCTGCACCAGTCAGTGTCATCTGTCAGTCATTGACAATGTCTGCAGCATATAGATGCTGTCTGTGTAGTGCTTGTTTGGTGCGAGTGCAGTTATATAATACACAATAGCTTTCATATCAGTTTTGCATTTTGGGAGTGGTTCAAGTATTTTTATAGCACTGCCAGCTGGAAGAATGCATGACCTTTTCTTAATGTTTATTCCCGCAGTGCAGTGTATTCAGAATTGGATGTCTGGTCATACTGCACAAATGGAGCTTCAAAATCTTGTTCCACTATTGTAAGACCTGCAGGTGGTGCAAGTCATCCTTCAGAAGAAAATGGATGGAGATGCTCTGTTGGTTCGGAGTTCTTAAGGAAATAAATTATTTTACCAATACAGAGTATTGTTCAGTTATACTTGCGTGCCCATGTGTGTATCGAGCCCTTAAAGCTAAATACTGAAATAGTAGGAACAGGGCAAATTAATGCATACGTTAATTTGTAATTTCTCTGGAACATAAATTATTTGGTCACTTGCTGCAACAGCATTGACTGAATTTGGGGAAGTCCAGGTTCTTTTTAACAACTGGGCTCTGACTACTATTTTCTATTTTCCTTTTATATAGAAGGAAACCAGCTATAGCTGTGCAAAACACGCTTGCAGCATGGAGTTGGAAGCCCAGTGAAGGAGTTTTGTCTTTCATGTTTTATAAACAATGCCATTTTGACACTAAACTGTTCCTTTTATAGCTATTTATTTATAAAGAATAGCCAATGCACATTTTTATCAACTGGTACCAACTTTACAAACTACAGTAATATACTGTAGGAAGTGTTTGCTATTTTTATGCGACAGATGTTTTGAAAGCCTGAGAAACTAGAAATGCTGCTGCCTGAAAAGTAGACCTTGCTGTGTTATGCTGCTTGGTGTGACCTCTTCCTTAGGATGTATCTGGTTAGTTCCCTGCATTGGTGGATCATTCAGGTTCTTCTGGAAAAGTCTCACTTTCTAACGCACAGAAGGGTTGAGACTCCAATGAACCCATTCATTCTTACAAACCTTTATAATCATGTTGTGGCTCTTGAAGCATCTAGGAGCTTGGCTGTGCTTGGAACTGCAGGCTCATAACGGAACTGTCCTGACCCAGAAAAATTTATGATCTCAGTATACTGTAGGACTGCACATTTTTACCATTAATTATCTGCTTGTGTTGTTTTGATGTTCAGATTTTGCTTTGGTAGCTACACAGCTTGTCTGGGTTAGGGAAATTAATCCCATTCTGAGCAGCCTTGCAGACACAAGTCTGACAGCTAGATGTTATACTCTTTTATTTATCTGGGGGGGGCTGGGATGATTAAGTAAAAGATAGGATATAATTCCGCTGATTGCTGACGTGCTAATGAATGTGACAGGAGTTTATCTAGAGTAGATTAAAACTAGTTTAGATAAAACAGGCACATAGGGCACAGCTAACCCCAATTGTTTTATTACATTGTTGCAGAGTAGATTTGAATTTAACTTTGAACAGCAGGGCAACATACTAACTAGTTCCTGCAAATGTTGGCCATTAAGATTTATCATTTCTGTTATTGTGGTTGGTAGGATAACAGTGCTTTGGATAGGTGTCCATCTCTCAATTTAGAAGGTGGATTGTGTGAAGTTTAATTTAGGCAAGTATTCTGCATTTTCACTAAGGGGAAAATAATTCTTTTTAGGATTGTATTAACTCCAGGCTTTTTAAAAGTTAGACCATGAAAGAAGTGCTGAAAGTACACTTAATGACTGCAAAGTAGGTTGGAGATGTAAATTAGTTTCCTTGTCAGGGATGATCACTCCTATGGGTCAAGTAAGTGGTAGTACATGAGTCTGTTGATAGCTAAGAAGGCTGATCCTGGAGCCACAGACTCTGTGGCAGATGCCACAGGGGGTGGTTAAAGGGAGGTTTGGACCACATATTTCTTGGTCTTGTTTCCTTTCCTTTTGTGTCTGCATTTTTTCTGCCTCCAGAGTAAGATGGTTTTCCTCAAAATAAGATATACCTTCTCTCAGAAGGCATTGCCATGTAGTCCTGTCTCGGGTTAGTTCTTCTCAATTTGTGACGTCAATGCTACACTTCTTTGTGTTCACCTTGAAGGTGTCCTTGAAGGGTTTCCTTTGGCCTCCGCATGTCCTTTATCTTTGGCTGATGTGGGAGTATAGCAGTTGTTTTGGTAAATGTACATCAGGCATGCACACTCAATGCCCTGTCTACTGCAGCTGGTGTTGAATAATCAATGCTTCCATACTAGTAGTGTTAGCGGCAATAAGAAAACTGACATTTGTGCGATGATCCTGACACTTTGCCAAGGATCTTCCGGAAGTAGCTCTGGTGAAGGTGCTCCAGGCTTTTCAGATGGCCCCTGTAGGTCACCTAATCTTCACAAGCTATAGAGAATAGTTGTGGTTACCACAGCCTTGTATAAGAGGACCTTTGTTTGAGTCCTGATGTTGTGATAATTGAACACACAATGATACAGTCTTCCAAAGGTAGAGCTGGTACATTGGATCCTATACTGGATCTCCTTGTTGATGTTGGTCTTCTTTGAGAGATGGCTGCTGAGGTATGCAAAGTGTTCGGCATTTTCCATCGATGAGGATCTTTGCTGAAGGAGTTGACTGGCCTGGAGTAGGATGGTGAAACGCTTATTTTTCTGATGTTAAGGGTCAGTCCTAGGCACTGGTATGCTTGAGGAGAAGCAGTAAGGGCCATTTGTAGGTCCTCTTTAGTATGTGCAAAAGCAGCACAATCATTGGTATACTGATCTCAGTGTTGTTTTCATCAAGCTAGTCCTGATGGTGTTGGGTGATAAAGCCAATTGATTTCATGCAAGCCTCATGGATGGTCCCTTTTAGAGCTTGCCAATCTTCCTTAACACAAGTGTTATCATTTTCATTCCTAAAATTGTCGAGCTTTGTATTGAGATGTGTTTGGAGGACTTGGTGGTGTCTAGGGGTCTAAAGGCATTTGATATTGTACTGTCTTCAGACTCATTTGGATTGCTTTCGACATTGCAACCCTGATGGACGTGACTGATCTCAGTAAATAATGATCAGTCCAGCAGTCATCAGCTCCTCTTGTGACATGCATGATGTGGACATCTTTTAGAACACGTGCTCTTACAATGACTTTTGTCAAGGAGGTGACAAAAGAGGTGCCCTTGTTTTGAGCAGGAGTATTGCCATATTGTTTTGTACCGGTCATGTTGCCTGAAGATAGTCTTAGTAATGACAAGATCATGCTCTGCACATTTACTGAGTAAAAGGATGCCATTGGAATTGAACTTACCCACTCCTTCCTTCTCAGTGGGCCCCACCACATGTTAAAGTCCCGGCCAACTCTCACTTTGAGGTCTCTGGATGATCTTGTCCTCTTTTGGGATGAAAGTCAGGATTTAATCAAAATCAGCAGAAAACAGTTCCATTTGTTCTTCCTGAGCAGTGAGTGTTGGGGCATATACACTGATGATTATAGCAAACGAATTGTTGGTCAGTTAGAGATAGAGAGAGTCATGAGGCACTTGTTATTGCCAACAGGGAGTTCCGTCATTTGGCTGATAATCTGGTTCTTAATGACAAAACCAATGCCATGTATTCGCCTGTTTCTCTTATTTTAGATGGTGGTTGCAAGACATCACTCTTTTCAGAAGCATGACTCATAATTGGCTCAGAGGATAAATTGCTATAAATAAATATGAAACAAGCTGTCAGTCAACTGACAGACCCAGGGTGGGTGTTTTGTAATCGGTCTCTACTTTCAAAGGACTTACGAAACATGTCCAGACCCAGTCAGTAGTAAAGATTGAGCTGACTCTCTTTTTAGATAGGTTGATTCATTGCAACTGCTTAGTGGCTTATTGAAATACCTAATTGCTGGTAGAGGTGTATGAAACTCCCAAGTCATCATTTCAGAGATTCAAGTCTTTTGCTGTTTGCTTTCTGAGGTTGAGATTTGAACAAACGTGTACCAAAACTGAAACTTACCTGAAACACTCAAATTTTGCCTGACTTCAGGCTTTGTCACAACATTTTTACACTTGAAGCACAAGTAAGAAATAACATGAAAACACTGCTCTTTTCTTTCTTCAGATTTCAGTGGTCGCAAGCATAAGTTTTTGGCTTATGATTTTTTCTGACCATTTGGGAGAAATAATAGATTTTTACATCAATCTCTTGAATAATAAGACTCCCCAGTCAGCCTTCAAAAGCTGAATGACTTAACTGTATGATTGAATGGAAGCTTGTAAATGGTGAACGTGCATGATTGCTTTGTCATTGTGGAGATTATGATGTTCTGGGTTCATTCACTTAATTTAAAGGAGCAGGAGTCTTGCACGGGGTTTATTAGATTAGAGCATCTGTTCTTTTTAATATGCATGGACAAACACTCGATGATAGGTCAGAATATGAAATGACAACTAAAATAACAATTAATAGAGCAACGTCAGCTAATTTTAGGGCCTACATTTAGATTGTCTTTATTTTTTATAAATCTTGCTACAATGGAAATGTGATCATTTTAATATTTTTACACATTCTCCTGTAGTATTAGCAATATAAATATTAGATCATCATGTCAGGGCCCTGAAACCAGAACCTGAATCTCTAGTTTGTTTTTAAATCAGGCCAACTTAATGAAGTATAAGGAGTGACAATCAAGAGGACACCAGTATCAATGGAGGCAAGTGAAGTTTTAGCTTTTTAGAATTAGGGTTTGATAATAGAAGGTGCTCTGTTACTAATGCAGTTGACTGTTAAGTGTACTGTAGAAATGTTTTTCTATACGCTGTTTTTTAGTGGCATGAAAAATCTGCAGTTATGCATCCGTATGCCTGGATTTCTGAAGCACTTTAGCAGTTAACTTAATTTGTTTAGCACTGGTTGATATTTTGTATGTTGGGAACCAGCTTCAACCGGTTTGGAATTTTTTTTTTGTAAAGGGTGCAGTAGTTTCAGTAGGCCTAATAACAAATCGGCAAATCAATGATTGGTACTTGGCTGCTGGCTCTGTTTGCTTTGGTTTAATTAGCACCCCCCCCAAAAAACCAACCCAGTGAAAGTCTTTAGTGTCCTTTGTTAACATATGAAAGACATTGGAGTTTTAAATAGTTGATGAGATTCAATTACTATGCAGTTTTGTCTGTGGAAAAACATTTTTTTTTTTAATGTTCAGGAAAGAAAAACAAAGAAAAGCCTTCCATTTGGGTGTTCCTGTCATCTTTAACAAATAACTTTGTCTTCCCTCCAGGAATTTGCATTTACACTTTCATGTATGTAAACTACTTGGTTTGAATGGTCAGGATTTCAGTCTGAAACGAGGCATTTGATCAGATGCCTGTAGTATGTCACTGGTCTGTCTGTGATATTTGATATTAATTCCCACAACAGTTGGTACCAGTTTGCAACTGTCTACATTAAATGAGAACTCAGTTCCATGTAACAGCTTTCTGTATTGCTGCTCAGAGGATATTGGAGGTGACCTAAATTTCAGTGGGAGTTCATAAATATCTTCAACAATATCTTCAACAATGGAGATGCCTCAACTTTGTTCTGTTGAGAACAAATTGTACGTGTTCTATGTATATTTTGCATCTAAGTCTTCTAAAATAGGAAAATATGCCTCCTTACATCCTGAAACCTTGTTGGGTTGTAATTCAATCAATATATTAATTCTTTACATCAGTTTTTTGTCCTGTGCACCAAGCTCTTTCAGTTAGTGGTAGATTTGAGTTCAAGTAACTAACATTTTACATGGGGTTGTTAGTGCAGCCCACTCTTACAGAAAGCTAGACAATTAATGAATGTCTAATCTGTAGTCTTTTATCATTTACTGAAGTTATCTTTGTAGTTTGAAAACCCAGGTAACTTACTAAAAAAAAACCCCAAACCAAAAAACCCTCTTCTTTCCTTACCCTTAGAAAGAGTAGTTTTGTTAGTTAATTTAAGACCTTTATTTCCATAAACTTTAGCCACTTATTCCTCATAATTGTATCCCAAGTGTAGAAGACAGAGTAGTTTTGCACCTTTTAGATGAACTAAATCAAAGATGCACAGCACAGGCTTTCATAAGCAGCAGCTTACTTAATCAGATTCTGCGAAGGGATGGCATCTGAAATAAGCAGCTATTTATGGAAGCTTGTGTGGGGGGCCAGTAGGGGGCGCTCCTGCATTGAGCCGCCCACCTCCCTGCGCCCGACCACCTTCCAGACTCTGAATGCCTCCCTAGGGACGCCTTATGCTTGGCCGATCCCTCTCCCGGGGCACACTCGCTAGTCACCGCCACCACCCCGAGAAGGGACTGTCTCGGCCCTGTGTCCTCGGGGAAATACAGGCCTAATAGTCCGACAGGTACTCGACCCGGTACAGGCACTTGGGGCACTTCCCCAAGTCAGGGGGCAAAAAGCAAAGTCTCCCTTAGTCCGCAGACCTAAGG
>NW_017728943.1:51809160-51830414 GCF_001723895.1 Crocodylus porosus | reverse complement strand
GGAATGCAGCCAGCTCAGGTTACCTAAATAGACAGGCCGAGGGTGCGGTCCCCTGTGTGCTGGGCCCATCCTAATCAAATGGTTGCAGCTCAGAGATTTTAGTCACAGTGTCACAGGGCAGAGATTTTGGGGAGAAACAAGGTGTCTTTCTGCCACAGCTTATGTCAGGGATGTCTATCTGGTGGTCTGCACATGGTTAGTGTGCAACCCCAAGCTCTCGCATGGCTCCTGCTCCCCTCTATCATGCCATCTGCAATGGCAGCTGGAGTCTTTAGGCTTTTCCCTCTCTTCTTTGGGAGGGATCAAGTTTGCGTGCCTGTGCAGGGCAAAGGAGAGGGGTGGCGATGCTCAGCGCAATGGTGGGGGGTGGTGGAGGGATACTAGGTGGAGAAGGATACTGGAACAAATTACCTCGACTGGGCCTGTGGCTTGGATCTGGCTTGCAGAGCTGGAGTTCTTCAGCAGCGAGGAGCTGCACCGGGGCCAGGTGGCAGGGAAAAGCCACTGTTGTTGTTGCTGTGGTGGCAGCTGCTGTGTCAGAGCCTGAGCCCACAGCCTGCGCCTGCCCCAGGTACAGATCTGGGGGGTGTGGGTGCCCACTTCCTCCCCAGGAGTGCACGTGGTGGTGAGGAGCCAGCCCGCCCGAGCCCACAGCGGTGGGGAGCGGGACTAGGGAGTCGGGTCCATAGCCTTAGCAGCTGAGGGCCCCCTCTGGGAGGGCTGGGGGAGCAGGGGCTGTGGGTGGGGGTGAGGGGCACCAGCAAGGCTGTGGGGGCTCTGGATGGAGAGTGAGGGGCACCAGCAGGGCTGTGGGGAGCTGTGGGGGGGGGGTCATTTTAATCATGGAATTCTATGTTTCTTAGCAGAGAATTTGGAATTTTTTATCACAGGAAATCAGGATCCCTGGTTATCAGTGACTTGTCTCAAAGTGAGAAGGTATGTCTACAAGGGTTTGTTCAGGGCAGTATTTTTATCAGTGATTTGGATGATGGAATTCAGTACAAATAAGTGTAGAGTGGTGCCTTTTAGGAAAGGAGAAATTAAATGCAAAAACACAAAGTGGGGACTAATCTGGGTAGGCAGCAGTACTGTAGAAAAGGGTATGGAGATGATAACGGACTGCAAATTAAGTGAGTCAGAAATGTGGTGCTGTTTTGGGGACATATTGAGAGGAATGTTGTATGTAAGGTGAGAGAGAATTATTCTGCCTTTCTTGGCAGTGGTGGGTCCTCAGTTGTGGTGTGTCCAGTTGTAATTAATACACTTTTTAAGAGAGATGTAAACAAAGTGGAATGCATAGAAGGGTTTGACAAGGATAAAAGGTCTGGAGAAACATGGCAGGAAGACCCAATGTAGGGGTTTTTGGTTTTAGTCTAGAAACAGGAAGAGGGTGGAGGATTGAAGTATTCCAATTTACAAAAGGTTGTCATAAAGAGGATGGTTATCTGTTGTTCTCCATATCCGTTGACAGTAGGACCGGACATAATTAATTTGCAATATGAGGAAGAGAAAGGTTCAATATTGGGAAGAACTTTCTAAGGATAAGGGTAACGAAGCAGTGAAACAAGTTACTTAAGGAGGCTCTAATGCCTTGTGTTGGGAGGTATATACATGAACAATTCAAACCAACATTTGTCAGGGATGGTTCAAATTAGGATTAGCCAACCTGTGGTATGTGTGCCACAAGTGGACCAGGGAACCGCTGTGTCTCACATCAGTCCCTGGCACTCAGTAAAAGGAGGTGCTGGAATGGAAGGGTGGTGGCTTGAGCTGCCAGCCATGTGGAGAAGAGGCAGGATGCAGCTGTGAGAGTTGTCAGGTGCCACTGGTAATAGCCAGCGTAACCCTTTCCTGGCCCTGAAGCCATTGCTGAATTCAGGACTTTGGATCCTTGCTCACTATAAAAAAAAAACCCAAGCAACCTTTCACCCCTCACCCCCTTTAACCCTCCCTCCATTAAAAAACAAGAAATGATGATGATTGCAGAGCCTGGGAAGAGTTAAGTTGGCTCTTGGTGAACTAAGCAACTTTGGTGAAGGAATAGTTGGGGACTGTTTAGAAAAGCTGGATGTGTACAAGTCCATGGGGCCAGATGCAGTGAAGCCGAGGGAGTTGGCTGTTGTGATTGCAGAGCTGCAGGCCATTATCTTTGAAAACTTGTGGCAATCCGGGTAGGTCCCATATAAATGGAAAAGGGCAAACATAGTGCTATTAAGAAAGGGAAGAAGGAGATTCCAGGGAACTACAGACCAGTTAGCCTCACCTCAGTCCCTGGAAAAATCATGGGACAGGTCCTCAAAGAATTCATTTCTAAGCACTTGGAGGAGAAGTGATTAGGAACAGTCGGCATGGATTCACCAAGGACAAGTCTTGCTTGACCAACCTGATTGCCTGCTATGATGAAATGACTGGCTCTGTGGATGTGGGGAAAGCACTGGACATAATATATCTTCCAGTTCTCTGTGGTGCCAGAGGACTGGAAAAGGGCCAATGTGGTTCCCATTTTCAAACAAGGGAGGAAGGAGGACACAGGAAACTATAGGCCAGTTAGTCTTACCTTGAAAGCTTTTTGAGAGAATTATTCTGGCACATGTCCATGAAGTGCCAGCAGGGGAGATCATGCTTAGGGGCAACCAACACGGGTTCATTAGAGGCAGGTTCTGTCAGACCAACCTGGTGGCCTTCTATGACCAGGTCACAAAATCCTTGGACGCAGGGGTAGCAGTGGACATGGTCTTTCTGGACTTTAGGAGGGCCTTTGACGCTGTCTCTCATCCCATTCTCATTAAAAAACTAGGGGACTGTGGCGTTGACACCTACACAGTCAGTTGAGTCACTAGTTGGCTGGAGGGCCACACCCAGAGAGTGGTGGTGGACAGGTCATTTTTGACCTGGAGGGATGTGGGCAGTGGGGTCCCGCAGGGCTCGGTCCTCTGGCCTGCGCTGTTCAACATCTTCATCAGCAACTTGGGTGAGGGGGTAAAAAGCACCCTGTTCAAATTCGCAGACAACACTAAGATGTGGGGGGAAGTGGGCACGCTAGAAGGGAGGAATAGGCTACAGTCGGACCTAGACAGGTTATAGGGGTGAGCGGATGAAAATAGGATGGATTTCAACACTGACATGTGCAAGGTGATGCACCTGGGGGGGAAGAATCAGCAGCATACCTACAGGCTGGGGAACTTCCTTCTCGTCAGTGCAGAGGCAGAAGAGCATGTTGGAGTCGTCATTGATGCCAAAGTGAACATGGCCAGCAGTGTGGGGACACGGTCAGGAAGGCCAGCCGCACCTTGTCATGCATCCACAGATGCGTCTCGAGCAGGTCCAAGGAGGTGATGCTCCCCCTCTAGGTGACACTGCATCCAGTTCTGGGCGCCACACTTCAAGAGGGATGTGGACAGCTGGAGAGGGTCCAGAGGAGGGCCACTCACATGATCAAGGAACAGCAGGGCAGGCCCTACGAGGAGAGGCTGTGGGACCTGAACCTGTTCAGCCTCCAGAAGAGAAGGCTGAGGGGGGATCTTGTGGCTGTTTACAAGCTGGTCGGGGGGACCAGCAGGCATTGGGAGAGTCCCTGTTCCCCCAAGCACTCCCAGGAGTGACAAGAAATAACAATCACAAGCTGGCAGAGAGTAGACTTAAGCTAGGTATCAGGAGGCGCTACTTCATGGTCAGGGCGGCTAGGATCTGGAACCAACTTCCAAGAGAAGTGGTGCTAGCTTCTACCTTGGGGATCTTTAAGACAAAGCTAGATGAATACCTTGCCGGGGTCGTTTGACCCCAGTACTCTTTCCTGCCATGGCAGGGGGTTGGACTCGATGATCTGCTCAGGTTCCTTCCAACCCTACCAACTATGAAACTGTCTTGACTTTAGCAAGGCTTTTGATATGGTCGCCCACGGCATTCTTGCAAACAAGCTGAGGATGTATGGGTTGGATGAATGGACTGTAAGGTGGATAGAAAACTTGCTGGATTGTCACACTCAATGGGTAGTAATCAATGGCTCAATGTCTAGCTGGCAGCTGGTATCAAGTGGAGTGCCCCGGGGGTCGGTCCTGGGGCCAGTTTTGTTCAATACTGTATCTTCATTAACGATCTGGAAGATGGGATGAATTGCATCCTCAGCAAGTTATTGGACGACAGCAAGCTGGGGGGCAGGGTGTAGTAGATGCACTGGAGAGTTGGCCTAGGATTCAGAGTGGCCTCTGCACAAAAGGACCTGGGCGTTACAGTGGACAATAGGCTGGATACGAGTCAACACCATGCCCTTGTTGCCAAGAAGGCTAACAGCATACTGGGCTTCATTAGGAGGAGCGCTGCCAGTGGATCAAGGGAAGTAACTATTCTGCTCTATTCCGCATTGGTGAGGCCACAGTTAGAGCACTGTTTTCAGTTTTGCCCCCTCCCCCCCCCACTATAGAAAGGATGTGGACAAGTTGGAGGGAGTCCAGTGGAGAGCAACAAAAATGGTTTGGAAGCTGGGGTACATGATTTAGGAGAGGCTGAGGGAACTGGGTTTATATAGTCTGCAGAAGGGAAGACTGAGGGGAGATTTAACAGCAGCCTTCAACTACCTGAAAGGAGGTTCCAAAGTGGATGGAGCGAGACTGTCTTCAATGGTGGCAAATGACAGAACAAGGAGCAATGCTTTCTTACTGGCCAATGTGGAAGAAAATCTGAGGCAAGTGATAACATGGGATTACCTTAATCCATTTGCTCCTTTTCAGATGGTGTCTGCTTAGTCACAAATATGAAAAAAAAAGCAGTTAAGAAGATGCCATTGACAATACTAATATTTTTTCTTTACACTTAATGATCTGAGCAGTAAAGTATTAATGCTTATTCTCACTTACTGTCTTTGACTTTATAAATTAGTAAACATGAGCTGTTCAGATTATTGTGCAAGTTGAATCTCCAAATTGGTATGCTTAACTAAATTAGGTACACGAATCACCCCAATGTGCAGAAGTACTTTATGGATCTCTGTGCAGTGGAATTCAGTATTTTAATTGATTCTTAAACTATATTGCTGGGCTAATAGATTTTATTTCTGAAGATATAGCTTAAAGTGTTGACTTTTATGGTATGAAATGCTTTTAGTGGTCTCTCCTAATTTGAGACAGCTCAAGGTTTCTAATATGAATATGTCTCATTTCTGTTGCAATGCTTAACATTCATTTTTTTTTGTCTCATGCTTTTTATGATGGAAAAAATATTAACCTTCTTTTCCCAAAAATATACTGTGCATCTACCATCTCTCATTGGGATAGGATAGTAGGATCTGGCTCAATAAGTATTCTAAAACTGTGTGTGTGTGTGTGTGTGTGTGTACGCGCACGCGCTCATATATATGTTGCAAAAAAACTATATGTATATGTGTTGCACCAAATTTCTGTCTTCAGTGGTACCAATTACTGAACTTATTTTTAAAATAATTTATCCAGAAAATACATGCCTGCTTGTGGAGACATTAGTGGGTAAAAGACCACTTGTGTAGTGAAGGTGGTCATTGTGACCCAGGGAGGTTGCTCTTTATTTCCTCTCATGTACCTTACATCCTTTCATCCACCTAAGAATATCCTTTGTTTATTGTTTAATTTAAAATTAACTTTGGAACATTAAGACTAAATAACAGTTATTTTAGTCCTTGCACAGAATGTTTTTTTTTCTATTAGTTAGATGAACCTTTGTGAAGCTGTTTATTCTTAGGCAAAATTTTGCCAGACTTAATTATATATGCATTTGAAGGTCTTGATTTCCTTTTCCCAATATAAATGAGATAGCTGATGATTTCCAATAACAATCCATTTTTACTTCTTGGTGAATGGCATAGATGGGTTTTCTGACTTGTTAATGCTGGTGATGTAATACATTTGGATGCACCGATGTGCTTGATCCTTCAGAACAAGAATGAGTACATCCATTGTATATCTACAGGTGTTGAAAACAAGGTATTTGGGGAACTACATGGTGGAACTGAGCTGGGGGTGTGTACAGGTGTGCATATATATGCACTGTATATCCAGTACTGTTTCTAATTTTTGTACAATATAGTAACATTAAGAACTTACTGCTACATTCTACATTAGATTCAAGTTTACCATCCTTACTCGAATTATGTGGTCCTTCACAGTTTAAATCATGGGTGGGCAATTATTTCGGGTGGAGGGCTGCTTAACAAGATCTGGCGAGCTGTTGAGGGCTGCATAGGTAGCTCTGCCCCTTGACAGGTGCCCTGCCCCCTGGATCCCATCTTGGGACCAGAAGTGCCTCCCCAACCCCTGGCCTTTGTCACCAGAAGTCCCTCCCCTTGTCCCTTGGACTCCTTTTGGGAGGGGGGGGTTGCCATCTTAGAACCAGAAAAAACAAATCATATGCTAAAAGTCAAACACCTACTATAACATTTAAATGTTATTAAAAAATATTTTTATCATGATTTGTGTTTGTGTACTGTATATAGAGGTGATTGCACAATAACTAAAATAAATTCTTAGTCTTTTATATTGTGTTGGGAGGTGGTGGGTGTATGGTAGGGTGGTGTATGGTGTGGTGTAGGGGAGTTTATGGTTGGTTGTGGGGAGGTGTGGGGGAGTTTGAGAGGCAGTGTGGCTCTGTGTGGGGGAGCATAAGGTATGTTGGGGGGATTGTCTGGTGTTTGTGGGGTGTGAGGGGAAGGGGCATGAGGGAGGAAGGGGTGTGGGGTTGGGCAGGGGCTGGGGCCACTGCCCAGCCAGGGCAGTGAATGGGACCCTACAGCTGGGACAGGGAGCAGGACAGAGCCATGGGCGGCTGGTCCAAGAGGTGCAGGGGGAGAGGGGCGGCTCCCTGACACTGTGTGCACCCCCGGGGGGGGCATGCCGGGTATGTGGTTCCCCCTTGCCTCCCCCGATTTGTACACAGGGTGGAGGCGGGCTGCCTGCTGCAGGCTTGGGGCCAGAGGTGCAGTGCCAGCTTCTTCCCAGTGGAGGGGCTGGGCTGGAGCTGGGGGTGGCTTTAGCCCCCCCCCCAAACTGCTCCTAGTGCTACCCCTGCTTAGGGCTCTCTGATCTGCTGCCTTTCCCTTGGGAGCCCCCTGCTGCCTTTCTCTTGGGATGCGTGGCCAGTGGGGGGCTCCTGAGGGAAAGGCAACAGAATGCAGTGGCCTGAGCAGGGGCATGGCTAGGAGGGGTTTGGGGGGCGGGGACTATAACCACTTCAGAATTCATCTTAGCCCCCCCCCATAGCCACTCTTCCCAGTGCAGCCTCTGCCTGCCTGCCCCACTTCTGCCCACTCCAGCCCAGTCCTGACCCAGCTTCACTACTGGGAAGAGGCTGGTGCCGCCCCTGGCCCCCAGCTTGCAGCAGGCAGCCTGTCTCTGCCCAGCACACAAATCTGAGGGGGTACGTGCCCCTCCCATGTGTCCCCTGGAGGTGCACACAGTGGCGGGGAGCTAGACCCCCTCCCCACTCCTTCCTCTGCACCCTCTGGATGAGCTGCCCATGGCTCCGTCCTATTCACCACCCTGACTGGGCAGTGCCCCAGCCCTTGCCACTGCCCAACTCTCTCCCTCACCATGGTGGCCTGGATCTGCACTCCCCACACCCCTTCCCCTCCATAGACTTACCTGCAGGGCATTGCTCTCCACGCTGCCCGACTGCATTCTCATAAATCAGCTATCAGATTGGTATTGACCCATATGGCTAATTAATAACTGGCTATCATTATTGGCCAAGAAAATCTTTATAGGTGCACCCCTACCTTATTGTCTTTGTGAGTTTCCCAGGTCCCCTGGAACTAATCAGTAGTAGCATGCTCTGTATTCTGAGTACTCAGAAGCAAGAGTAGCAGGCTGTCCATACACTAGCTGATGGTTGATTCTCTTATACATGTGAATAATAAAGGATTGTTTTACTAGGGCTACCAAAAGTAGTTCACTTACCATTGGCACAATAGCTTTAAGTTAAAATAACGCAATCATTCCCATTTCAGCCACACAGGGACATCTAGGGCAATGGTATGGAGCTGATGTTCCTCAGCTCTAGGAATAGATGTCTCCAGGGGCATATTTCATTACTGGAGTTCAGCTCTTTTTCAGGTGCCTCCTGAGTCTGTATATTGTGCAGCTACTAGGTCTTATGCCAGGGAATGGCATCTTCCCACTGAGGTGTACTTAGTCTTTGTTACTAAACTGCTTTTTCTCCACAGACCGCTCCCATGCTGCTCCCTCTTGTCTGCTTCTGCTCAAACTGACTCATGTGATCCAGCTCAGCTATTGCTACTTGGGCATATTTCCCTTCCCTGTGCTGGAAGGATTATGGAGCTCTGCTAGGTGGATGTTGTATTGGACATTAACAGAGAGCCCAGTAAAGAACTAGCAAATTCATTACAGTACAATAGTATTCATTATAAGCTAACAGATTTGTTAAGAATAAGTGGGGCTCCACAGAAGTCTGTTTGGGGGTCAGTGTTTAATATTTTTATTAACCTCTGTGCAGAAATACTAATATAATAACATTTGAGATGACACAGAACATGCAGCTATAGACACTGAAAGATAGGGTTAAAATTCACAAGACACTTGCATTGGGGAGCTAATAGTAACAAAATAAAATTCAACAGAGACTAATAGAAAGTGCTACATGTAGGAAAAGAAACCCAAATGCACAAATCGAGAATGGGGCATAAACTAGCTTGGCAGTAGAACTGCTGAGATGTTTCCAGGGTTTATGGTAAATTGTAAATTGGTTCCGAATCGGCGGTGTGCTGTTGCAAAATAAAAGGTGGATATTAAATGCAACTTGGGGTCATATTAACATGGAAAGCTGTTGTACCCCTATACTTGGCTGTGCTGCACCCAGTTGCTCTGGGGACAGAATCAGGTCTGTGGGCCCTAGTTGAGCACCACTAGTCTAACTATCTGAAATACCAATATCTGGGTTTAGTACTCTTCGTAATAAAACAAATATAATGGTAAGTTTAGGTGTGGTTTGTATAACCATTCTGTATTCTTTCTCAGCTTGCAGTTTAGCTGTCTTATGCTTCAAGGGACAAGCCTGGAGACTTATACCTATATTTAATTAAAAACTTGCTTAAATCAAAAAAAAGAGCTCTGCAAAGGAGGATATGTGTAGATCAAAATGACTTACTGCTTAAAAGTAGTGCATATGTCCTTGCCAGTTAGGAATTTTCTTATTATGGTGATGTTGACAGTAAGCAGTTGTAGGGTAGTCTTGAATAAAGCAAAAGCAAGTGTTCTAAACTTTGAAGTTTCATTAGGGTTGTCTTTTCTTTTCATTCAGGTTTGCCCATCTACTATACAAATATAATTTCTATCTAAAAACATTGACTTTAAAAGTTCATCTTGTAGTTATCACAAGTCAAGTTCCATCAGTTCTTTTGAAGGTAAAAATAGCTACCTTAGCAGTTTCATAAAAGCTATTGTGGGATAGACTGAAATTAATGACCTTTTGTAATTTCAAACTCTGCACCTTCAATAATAGTGCACTTCACATTGTGAATTTGTTGTTATGTACCTCTATGTTGTAGCATGGTGCTCTGTTGCTTCCCGCCCCCGCCCCCAGATACTTTTTGGAGGCAGGTTATTGTCTTTCCTTCTCATTTTTTTTCTTCATGGTTTCTCTTGAGATTATTGAGAGGATGTTGCATATTAGCATTAGGAATTCATGAGCTGGGGAAATAGGAGACCTTGCTGCAATGTGCTTAAAAAAAAGAGTTAGGGATACAAGTTCTGACAATTTTTCATTTAGTGTAAGACAGTTTGAACAAAAGCCTTGAGCAGACAGTTGCTTGTGTAGGTGTGGCAGGAGAATCTGGGAAGAAGAATGCATGCTATCTATAGATGTCTGAGAGAGACGTGGATTCGAGAGGTGAACTGTTGTTTTGTGTAAGTAAGATCTTTAGCAGAGCTAGTAGAAAAGAACTTTGCTTTTGACTATTTTAAAAAAAAAGTTTTGAAGGCAAGACATTATGACAACTAGGAACATAATCAAACAAGAGCAACGTAGATGATGCTACCTATGTTTTTGGGTTTAGTGCAGTGCCAGCAGTTTCTGGAGAAAGTCTGGTGCACCGTCCTGATATCCCACTATTTTATAAAGCATATTGGCCAGTAACATGCATATTATACCAGCAAAGCTTTACAGACTTTTCCCTGCATTAATCACTGTCATGCCAAGGTAGTTTTTGTCAGGTTCTGATTCAGTTTTGAACAAAGTGTTCCTGATGTTCTTTCCCAGTCCATTCCTGGC
Organism: Crocodylus porosus; assembly: GCF_001723895.1. Taxonomy (NCBI): domain Eukaryota; kingdom Metazoa; phylum Chordata; order Crocodylia; family Crocodylidae; genus Crocodylus; species Crocodylus porosus. The sequence continues at coordinate 51,820,166 of NW_017728943.1, read as the reverse complement.
AGGGATGATGTGCTTGAAGTCCATAGAAAGATTCATCCATTTAGTTCTGTCTTTCTGGTGTTTTTTCTTTCCGACTGCAAAGAGCGTTTACCATTTGGTGCCAACTTAAAAGTATGAAAGTAAAATGGGAATTTAGCTTAAAACTTCAGCTCATAATATTCATAACTAAAAGTTGTCATTAGTATTAAATGCATGTTGCTGAACAGAGCAAAAGCTAGTGAGTGCACACAGCGTGTTAGATCAACCGTATTTACCAAGTTGCAGACTGCACAAATTTGCCTTCCCTCTCCCTCTTGAATGTCTACTGTGCAGAGTTTAATGTTCACTTTGTGCTGCTAAACCAAAAGTAAATTTTAGCCTCTCAATAAAACACAGGCAACCGTCCCGTAAAAGGTGAGGAACGTTTGTCAGTCTTTCTTCCTTAATTCAGACTATTGCCTTGCATTCAGTTACGTTTTAAATTGTTCCTAAAATTGTCCATCTTGTGTTGCTCAAATTCTACTCTAGATTTCAGTGATCTTAGTATTGCACTAGCTCTTAAGCCTTTACATTTAAAATTAGGTTCTGTATAGACTGGAAAACTGACTGACAGCCAGTATTTTTGTTCATCACAGATCACCTTTCATCTTTATTGTAAATTAGTAGGTTGGTCTCTATGTATGCCACTTCAGTCCTAAGTTCCACTGGGCTTAATTTCTGGAACTGATGCATATCCAGTGCTGTTGGGCTTTATCTGCAAATATAATTTACTATCTTTTTAAAATTTAGGTTTGTATTGTTTGTTTGTCTTTTAGTAAGGGGAAAAGTAAGCACCACATTTTTTTTAAACTATGGTTGGTAGAACTTCAGTAAAGCTATTTTTGGAAATCAGGGGTTTTTTTGTTGTTCTCTTTGCAGCTTTGGACGATAAACTTGAATTACTAGTTCTTTTGGTACCCAACCAGCTATTTGATTCTGTACTCTTAACTTCTGCCTCTTGCAGAAATAAATATAAAGGTTGCCCTCTGCTGGAGACTCAAGACTTGATGACAAGAACAACTTTTCAGTGCACAAAATTTGGAAAAACACTTGATAAGGGTTGAATACAGCAGTGGAGTTAGCAGGGAAATGGTACAAAATCTATAGCATGCAAACAACGAAATGGAATAATTTTGCACAGTTGTATACCTGCTTATTGGTCCTGTTGCTTATAGAAACAGTTCAAAGCCTCAATCAAAATTATTTGTTCCCACTTATTTTTAGAAAAATCCTTTGTAGGTCAGTAATGAAATGTACTTAAAGACTTGGGATAGTAAGTAATTTTTAAGGTTTTTTGCATTAATTGTAGTGTGTATGATACAGGAATTAAGTCTTCGACAGACAGTGCTGCAGTCAAGTACAACCATTCGTGTACACTTTAACTTTAATCAATCAGCACACATCTCCAAATGTGATAAGCAAGATAAAATTTTAATGTAATTTGAACTGTTTGGAGTAAAATTCAGGTATAAAACATGTTCACAGGTTGGTTGGGAACGAAGAAGGAAGTAAATAGCTTGGATCAGTTTCAGGCTCTATTCTGATACAGAGCTGTGCTGGACAAGGAAGAGGCAGTCCTTTGTAGAAAATTTTAGTCCTCTGGGGTCAGACATTGTGGCAGGTATGCCACTCCAGTCCCCTTCCCCTGTCTGATCGTCTGCTCCCCATCCAGTGTGCCACTGTGCTTCCTGTACTCCCTGATCTGCCATGTGCCACACACACAGGCTCTGTGCTACTTGTGGCACTTTTGTTTCAGATTGGTCACCCCTGTCTAGTCAGTAAGAGTTACCAATATTTGGCAGAATGGATGCTCACTTTGACTTGTATTGTGGTCTGCGGATCTTGGTAACATTTCAGTAATTGTGATAGGAGCCCATTTCTCCCCATGAACACTCCCTTCAGTTTGTTGCTAATGTATATAGCTGCCAGTTAAACAGCCTTAACAGTCTAAAAGCACTTCATCCCTTTTTCCTTTTTCCCTGCAAAGTACCATTTTTAAAGCAAGTAAACTTAATGCAAAACACTACAGTAAAATTAGAAGTTAAGAAAAAAAAGTAAAGTAAAAAATTGAGCTCGACTTCTGCTAGTACATGTGAGGCTTAGTGCTAATGCCTCACAGTCTTTACATACAAAAAACTAGAACTCTTGGTTCCAAAATGATACCTTTTATTAGACCAACTGGGAAGTTGCAAGAAAATTGTCCTTTATATTTCTTGCCATTTCCCATTTGGCCTAATAAAAGGTATCATTTTGGAACCAAGAGTTCTAGTTTTTTGTATGTCTTCTTGTCTCAGAACAACACAGCTACCAAGTACATCACAGTCTTTACTATGTTTATCTTCCTTCGATGGGTGTTTAGTAAGGAAGTATGATGATTCTTTTTTGGGGATATTTTTTTCCAAATGGAGAATTGAGGCATCGATTTGCCTAATATCATGCAGGAGATCCGTGGAGTTGGAAATTGAGCCTGCCAGTATGGCAGTCTGGGCTATAAAACTAGTTGCTGAGCCATTAATGTTACACTTCTTGTCAGATGTTAGACACTTGATCACATGTTCAAATGATCTTGTGTACCAGGAGTCAGCATACATTCTAGAAAAAAATAGAAAATTTCTCCATTACTGCAGATATTCTTGCTTTTGGCAGCCTTTTTTTTTTTTCTTTTTGCTTGTGCACAGATCAGTCCTGCTTAATACTTTCCTGTCAATTTTAGTAATCTCACATCAAACTATTTGTAAAAGCTCTGGATTTCATTTGGAACGTACTGACAGATATGTCAGTATTATGTCAGCACCAAGGCTGATAATGTTAAAATTGTGATTAAATAGCACAGCATAGCAAAAGAGGAAGACATTTCTTGTTTTGTCAGGCAAAAAGCTTACAGACCTCATTGCAGTAGGAAAAAAACTATAGCAAGAATTGGTGGTGAAGGGTTGAGGGGGAGCAGGAGATTTGGTCCCAATATGATGAGTGGAACGTGGCAGAACGTAGTCTTTGTTATTTACTGTTTTCTGTAACCGCCAGTTTCTTTCCATGGTGTTTTGTGTTAAGCTTGCTTCTGTCCTGGTACCTTGTGGTACAGTGACACTTCATAGCATGGAGCTGATAGGAAAAGAAATGAAATGCTAGCGGTTAAAGCCTGCAAAAATATTTGTTAATACTGATTCCACCCCTCACCCATCCAACTGGGAAGAGAGCTCCATGTTTAATGCTTATTGATATTATGTATAATTCAGAATAGAGAAAAAACTAGCTTGGAATACAAAGGGGTAAAATATCTGTAAAATAATGGCACAAAGTCCTCCAAGTTAAGGGGTGCTTAGGAAACTTGATGTCAGTTGAATTGATTCCAGTAACTGGAAGAATGTAACTACTAAGTCACAGATAGCCATTCACCCATGATCGCTTAAAAAAAAAAAAAAAAATCTACTCCAAACCCTCACATACAGCAACTCGTATATCTGCTTTTATGCCTTGTAAAGCATGCTACAGCATGCTGCAGGTAGAAAGCAGAGTGAGGGGAAGGGACAGCTGGTACCCTGCCACTCTGATAGCAGAGGACCAGTTGTCCATAATACAAGATCAGAGGATCCTAGGGATAGGACCATACCCTTTTACATTACTGAGAAAAACAAATATTTCCCTGGTACTTTCCAATTAGACCTGGGTGGAAAATCCCTTTTTTACCCCAAATTGGGTAATTAGCATGACCCTATGCAGAACAGCAAAATCCTTTAGTTGGGGATCTCTGAGTTTTCTGAGTACCTGTAGGAGCATCAAGGTACCCCGGTCAAAACCCCGGGACTTAGCTGTGATCACTGCTTCAGAGGAACTCAGAAGGAAGCTTTGGCAGGGGGAGCATAGGAGAAGCCAATAAAGCAATTATCCTGAGGGGAAATCCTTCCTGGCCCCTGCAAGCAGCCAGCAAAAGCTATGAAGAATACTACTGCCAGCCCTCTGCATAATGGCCCCTTGCAAATTTATTGAAATGGTAAATACAACTAGAATAAATGTGGAAAGCCATGAGATACTAGAGCAGCAGATCCCAACTTCAGGTCGCGACCCAAATGAGGGTTGCGGGGGCAATGCCAGTGGCGCTGAACGCAAAGGATGAGCCACACTGCTTGCTCAGAGCTCCTTTGCTGCCGAGCCGCCACTGCTGCCACACTCCGCTCTCAGCAGCGGGTTGCGGCAGAAAAAGGTTAGGAACCACTGTATTAGAGTCTCTAACCAGCATGGTTTTCCATGGTTTCCAGCACATTTTTCTGAAGTTGTTCAAATTGGGTCAGGGTTTAGAGAGAACCTGAATTTCCCATGAAACCCAAGCCAGCTAGGTGATTTGGCAGAAATATAGCAAATTGAATTTCAGTATTGATAAATGTAAACTAATTCATGTTGGAAGGAAAAGTTTAACTATTCCTACTAGAGGTGCACCAATACATTGGTCCCATATCGAGTTGGTACCAATATAAGGAAAACTAAGAGTATGAAAAGGCACACCTGGCTCTTACTGCATTTTTAAGTTTAATGTTGGATTGGCTGCTGCTAAGAGGCAGGAAGCAGATCTTCGGCTTGACTTTTGGAGTAAACAATAAGATACAGACCATTACAGCAGAATACCAGTTCTCATCTGTACCTTCTCATCTGGGGGAAGATTGACATGGGAAAGATGAAGTCCCCCACCCACACCCTTATATTTATTTCTAGATGTTTGATTAAGAAAATTTAGCATACGCTTACCGCTATGATATAGCAATATGTAAACTACACAAGTTTACATCATTCACAAATTATTAGTAGTATAACTATGGCTACCTCTTCTGTATATATCCATTATTTACAATTTTTGTTATTTACCTGTTATACCATTATTAATTCAGTCTTAGGTTAAAGCTTTCTAGCAAACTGTTTATACTTTTTTGTTGCTTAACCTGAATTGCATATTTTTGCATTTGCTTAGCTTGGCATGTTGCTTCATTTAATGCCCTGCTGATGTACCATTTGTAATGCTTATCAGATTCAAATTGTGGTTATTTAGAGTTTTAAGATGACTTCAGGCCTATTGCTTAGCTGCACTTCTACAGCCTTGCTTAAGCCATTAAAGTGACTGACATTGGTGACACTGAAGATGTGAGACCAGCCATTGTCAGGCAGAATACTAGATTGAATGCTGTGATCCAGTATGGAAGTCTTTTATGTTCAGTAGTAATTTGGTTTATATAATATTTCCACTTAGGACTTGGTAGAATGAAACTGTTAAGCTGGACTCCTGCTCATCTCAAAACTGAAATTTCTTACTGCATGGCCCATTGTAAAAGACTGCTAGAGAGAGAAGTTTATGAGAGAGTTTAGTGTTTTCTTCACACCCCCCTGTCAGAAATATTCTGCTTTACTGTAGCTCAGGCATGTCAAATGAATTAGGCCCTGCAGGCCAGATGAATTGCTTAGTACCAGTCCCTGGGCTAGATGAATGATGTGAGACTGGCCCTGTGGGCTGAGCTGGGTATTCAGATCTAGAGCTTGGCCTGGCCTGGATCAGCTCATTGTGGGTTCCATATGCAATGCATGGAAATAATTCAACGCACATTGCATTTGGGTCAACCCCAAGACCCATGGGCTCCACTGTGGGCCGGGTGATAGGGTCCTTTGGGCCATATCTTTGATACCCCTACTGTTGCTCAAATAAAGCTGACATAGCGTCCAGATGAATGCATAGCAAATCTCCATTTCTGAGTTTGGCTTCACATATGTCAGGTAGAAATATAATCCTTTCCCCGTACTTTGAATATGGAGATGTAATAGTTGCACAAACATTCTCAGATAGGGATGTGCAAGTGGGTGTAAGCAGAAACCAATGGCATTTCCCTGGTCCTGCATCTTGTATCCAGATTGCCCAAATATTTTTCTTCTAAGCAAATAATACTTTACATTTAAGGAGGCTGTTCAGTTACGGGAACAGAACTACCAGGTCTGAGCCTGTCACACCTAATTGCTACATAGGGGACTACGACCAAGTGACTGACCTGACTGCGGAATAATCCTGAATAACAGGCGACTGCTAAAATTTGGAGAGCTCTAGAGGCGGTTTAAGAGTGGCCAGAAATTGTTTGCCTAGCAACTGCAGCCTTGCCAATGTAATACATTTCAGAACCATTATCAGAGGTCACGCTGCTACTTAGAGAGTGGTAATGTAGATTAACGGGGATATTCTAATGGATCTCAGGTCACTTCCCACCACCTCTGTTTACATGCTTATGTTTTTAATAACGTTGTCTGAAAAAAAAAAAAAAGTTGTAGGTGTACAAAATGCTCAGGATTTCTTTCCTAAGTAAAATATGCACACATTTCCTTTCCAGGCTAGTTCACATTATAGAGAAGCAGCCTAGTTTTCAATATTTATCTGAAACCTATTTAAGGGATACTCTTAACTACTTTTTTTCATTAAGTATTTTAGTATGGATTTTGTTTAATAGATTCAGTTATAACACTGATTTCATAGGGTTGGTTGAAATGGAACGTTTTTCTGCGTCTTAGAGAAGCCTCCATTAAAATCTTCATATATTTGAAAAAATGTATGTTCAACAGACCTAGGGGTTTCCACACCTTGTTCTAGAAATTCATTTAAGAAAATGACATTTCTGAAGCTGCTGTAACTGGTTGCCTATTCAGGCCATAGTACTTTGTTGCCAGCTTGCAGAGCAGCAGCAAAAAAGCAGTGAAACTGCTCCTTTTTCCTCCCACATACCACCATAATATTGTTGTTGAAGGTAAAACTCTTCTGTGTTGATGTGATTTTAAAGAAGCTAGCTCAACTGTGCTGTGTTTTGATGTCAAGTCTTCCAAAGTCGCTTGACTCTGTCCTTGTGTGTAAACCTAGGTGCATCTTTTAATGCTACAGGTATGTTATTATAATTCTTTCTTTCTAATGTACACTCTTAAAATATGAGCAAAGAACAACTTGGTGCACACAGGCGGAGGACAAGAGTCCTTCACTTTCCTGCAAAAGCAAGAAAATAAACATTTTTAAAAAGATGTTGACAGGGACACTACATTATGGGAGGATGAATTATTCTCTAGAGCGGGGCGGGCAATTATTTCGGGCAGAGGGCCACTTGCTGAGTTTTGGCAAGCCATCAAGGGCCACATGACAGGCAGCTGGGGCAGATAAATATTCTCTAAATTTTTTAGGAGTTCTGCGGGCCTAATAGAATGGCCTGGCGGTCCCCATGCGGTGCACGGGCTGCATTTTGCCCACTCCTGCTCTCGAGGAATCTGCGGACTATATTACCGTGTGGTAGAAAAATATTATCCAGTACTCCATCGATTGGCATAAGATGGCAGACTTGCTTCTTGTTTTACAGCCCTTTAAGAATATTTTCCCCCCTTTTGGCATTTTGTAACTGTGTTAAAAATAATAATACTTTATTATTAATAATAGTTATTCAAATACAAGCTAGTTTTTATCAAGCATTTAATTTTATCATGACAGTCCCATTGTAGATGAAAAGCCAAAAGCTTTGGAATGCTCCTAGAATTTGCAAAAGTATGGAGAGTTGGTTGAGGAATGAATTATCTTCACCTTTTTGTTGTTTATCTTTCAATTGTCGCAGCATCTTACTACAATGAAAAGGATTTTATTGCATTGGAATAGTAACTTTTTGATGTTTCATATTGTGTAAAGGTTTAAATAGTATGTGGTTTTTGTGCTCTTTTCTCCATGCTAGAAATATAATAGAATGTAAATTCTGCCTTTCTCAATTTGCTGGAGGATTGCTGCTTTGGGGAGGAAGGTGGGGGCTTAACCTCAGGAGAAGTATATTGTGAGTTTTCACACCTTTATTGCAGAGGTAGGGGTGTTTTGATTGCTTAAGACATCTTCTCTTTGAAATGTTCATTAGACGTTCAAGTTGTAGATGTTACCAAAAGCATGGCTTAAATAATCTAAAAATCTTACTTGCTTGGTCTTGTCTCTTGCATTGTCATAACTTCACTGGTTCAATTTGTAAGGGTTGGCAATGGGTGTGACTAAATTAAAAAGTATTCAGAGCTCTTATACACTTTCTTTTTTTTATAGTTCAGTAGAGCTTTTCATTTTGATTTACTCCTATGAAGGCTTGCCAATTTGCACTAATTCTTGTCTTGATTTATTTTCATGAAGGTTAAATTTGGTGGAGACCTTTGTGGTAGACACAGAGCTACGGCAGTGTCTTCAAGAAGACCTTCTGCGTCGTTTTCCAGATCTTAATCGGCTAGCAAAGAAATTTCAGAGACAAGCTGCAACCTTGCAAGATTGTTACCGAATGTATCAAGCTATTAACCAGCTGCCTAATGTTGTTCAGGCACTGGAAAAACATGAAGGTAACATGCGTCCCACCTTTAAGTGTTTTATTTGATGATATATTAATAACATCAAGAAGTAGTAGATGGTTTTCTAAATATGGCTGCCCTCTAGTCTGTTGAGAGTAGAAGGTCTCTTAAAGGGAATTTAAAATGTGTTGCAATTCTGTATTGTCAGATAGGTGCTTTGAAATTCATTTAGAAAAGTGTCCTGTTTACAATGTAAGCTAGAATTCTGCTAATATATTTTGTAGCTATTAGGTAGCTAGGATGGAGAATTTTCAGTTTTTTGTCTTCTGAGGAAAAAACCAGTAAGACTGTCTATAGAACCCTTAGTAAAATTTTATAGATATAAGGAAGTTATGCCATAATTTTTACTAGAAAAGTACTGCTGCCAAACTCACTATAGTTAGCTTATTATTGATTTTGCTTTTTGAAGGAAACTTTGTAAATGTGATCTTATTCAAATGCTAAACTTAACTCACAAAGTCTTAAAATGTTGGGAGCAAAACTCAGAATGCCTTTTTTCTGCTTTTTTTGTTGTTGTGTTGTTGGAAACAGAACCATAGATTCAAGCAAAAACAGAGCTGGAGCTAGAGAACCCCTTGAGGTCTGTTGAGGTCTTCAGTCCCTTGCTTAGATGAGAATTATGCTCATACAAGCCACCCTGTACAAACATTTGTTTAACCTGCACTCAAACAAACAAACCCTTCTGGCGAGACTTGCATCCTTTCTAGATTGAGGTGCACCAATACATTGGTCCAATATCGGATCAGTACTGATATAAAGAAAATTGTCTATATCAGATATGGGCCTGACAGGGCCAATAATTTGGCTGATAAATGCCCGTGCTGTGTCGGAAGGTGAGGGGGGAGGAAGGGGATAAGGGGGGGCAGATCAATGCCTATATGGTGAGGGAAGGAGGGGGAAGAGTCGGGCACTGCCCAGGAGGGGGGTGAGATAGGGGTGGGATGGAGATGCAACTTGTGGGGTTGGGGCAGCTCCTACCACTGCTTGCAATCACGCCAAATTTTGCTGTGCTGCCACCCAGCACAGCCCCAGCTGAACGCCCCACCTCCACCCAAGCACCAGGAAAAGCTGGGATGGTACGGGGCTAGGAGTGGTGCTGTGGTGAAATCTGGGGTGACTGCAGCCTCCTCCCAGCACCGCTGGAGCCCACTTCAAGCCCAGCCCCTAGCAAGAAAAGCTCCACGCAGCGCCAGCTCAACACTGCAGCCCACACTGTACCACACAGATCTGGGGGCATATGCTCATCCCCACCATGTCCTCCACCTTCTCAGGGTGCAAGCAGCAGCAGGAGCTGCCTCCATACTGTGAGCTGTGCCTCCATCTCACACCCCTTCCCCGCCCCGGCTGCCCCTCCCTCACCATGGGGGGGCATTGATCTGCCCCCCTCCACACTCCTTGCCTCTCCTTTCATCACACCGGACTTACCACCTGATGGCAGCTGTATCGGCTATCAAATCAGTATTGGCCAATATGCCTCCTTAAGTATCGGCTGTCGGTATCAGCCCCAAAACTTTTATTGGTGTACCCCTATTTCTAGATGCTCTGTTTCAGTGTTTAAGCATCTTCTGAGTTAAAAAGTTCTAAGTAATATTTACGCTAAATCTAACTTACAGTATAAGCTCTGTTTCTTGTCCTGTATCCTTTTGACTAGGAAAGCAATTCATCCCCATTCTCTCTTAAATTTGAAGACTTACCTAATTCCTTTCAGTCTTTTCTTGTCTTCTCTTGACTAAATAGAGAAGCTCCTTTCTTCCAATTTTCCTCCTATGTCATGTTTTATGGACCTTGCCAAAAGCCCCACAGGATTCTTGTCGTGAGGCCTCACTAATATTTGATGAGTGTGGAAAAATCACTTTGTGAGACTTTTTATGCAACACTCTTGTTTATATATTCCAGTGTGCTCTTATCCTTTTTTGAGATGTTGTTGCAGCATTGACTTATATTTAGTTTAGCTAATCCTTTATCATCCAAGTGTTTTTCTGCCTAGTCTGTTATTCCCCATTGTGTATTTGTGCATTTGACTGCTCCTATCTAATTGTGGTACTTTGTACTTGCCCCAGTTGGATTTCATCCTGTTTCAGACATTAGAAAAAAAATTATTTAGGGCTGTGTACACACATTCAGATAATCTAGAAGAATTCTCCCAGGTTTGTTCTCTTGATAGAAAAACTTACCCTGAGCCACGTGTACAAACCATGCTGCTTGTATTAAAAGGTTGTGTGGTTGCATTTTGGAGCGTGTCTGGGGACCCAGTCAGGATCTCTCAGGTGTGCTCCTTCAAGCTTTGAAAATGAGGCAAGTAATGTGAGGTCTGGATGATCTCCACCCTAGAGTTCTAAAGGAATTGGCCGAGGTCATTGCAGGACCCCTGGCTTGGCTTTACGAGCACTCGTGGTGCTCTGGTGTGGTGCCAGAGGACTGGAAGAGGGCCAATGTGGTTCCCATCTTCAAAAAGGGGAAGGATGAGGACCCGGGAAATTATAGGCCAGTTAGTCTTACCTCAATCCTAGGCAAGCTGTTTGAGAAAATTATTCTGGCACATATCCACAAGGGGCCAGCTGGGGACTGCATGCTTAGCGGCAACCAACATGGGTTCATCAGTGGCAGGTCCTGTCAGACCA
>NW_017728943.1:51803624-51808125 GCF_001723895.1 Crocodylus porosus | reverse complement strand
CGGACTAGATGACCTACTCAGGTCCCTTCCGACCCTAGAAACTATGAAACAACCATGTTACTGAGAAGGTGCCATCATTTTCAAGGCTTCTAATTCTTTGCTTTCCCCTTCAGTCTCTCTGGTGCACTTAAAGGGAGTACAGTTGGTTACCTAGTTGGCACATAAAGTTACTACGCAGTTTATTGGAATATGATTAAGTTGCAGAGTAGAGCTGAACAATCGTATGTGCCCAAGCAGTTTGTATATTTAACAGATGCAGAAAGTAGTTTTCTAATATAATGTAAACAATAGACAACAAATTGGGATTGGCTAATGCAGTTAAGTGAATGATGCACTTATTTGGGATTCACGTGTGGAATACGCTATTTCCTTCATGCCTTGCCTTTTTTGTTTTTATCCCAGTATGCTCTTTCTCTTCCTTTTACTCTTATATATGTCCTTAGTAATTCTGCTTTTGTTAAAGCTGTCCCACATTTTAGGGGATAACAGCTGAGTATGTATTTTCTGATTCCCATTAAAAATGAATCTGGTAACGTTACTTCCAGCAGGTGTTTAGAAGATGAGAATTTTGTATTTCTATTTGATTCAGCTGAATGCATTTAAGTCTCTAACTAAAAAATATATTGCTGTTCCTTGATATGAGAGAGAAAAATAGAGGAGATCACTACACAGCAAGGTATAGCGTTAGTATTAAGTGGGAGATTTGCTTCTTGGCATTAGTCTAGCATGCAAGGTGGTTCTTAACCTCCAAAAATTTCTGTCAACACTGAATTCTGGTTTTCTTTGTCACTATAGGAAAGAACTGATTGATCACATCAAAAGCTGACATGTTTTCCTTTTAAAAAGGAAATATTAAAAAAGTAAGGATTTTTTTATCAGAAGCTCACTAAAAATGCCTTTATTAAAAAAATAAGGTGTTACAAACTAGTAATGCAAAGCCATATTTGTATTTATGGAGGTAAAAGGAATTTTTAGCAGAAATGTTAAGCATAAAGTAATTTTTCTCCCCCAGTTTTGGTTGGAAAAAGTGTACAGTTTGGAAATGGAGAAATTGTGGACCACTTGTAGGTTAAAACTTGATTCTCATAATGTCAGTTCAAGACTTCTATTTCAGTCTCTCAGTTTTTCCATGCCTTGAGGGACACTGCTGAAGGACATAGAAGATAGTCATAGTAATTGACTAGGCATATTTAATTAAGAAAAAGAGAAGAAACAAATAGCAGGCAAGCATTAAGTGATGGCTACTTTGGCACAATCTCTTACTATGTCTCATGGTGGAAAGCTTTCAGAAGTGGTCTACCATAGTGTATAAATTTAGTACCAGTACTTTTTTCCCCATATGATAGTTAGGTCTGTTTATCATGGGGGGGGACGAGGGACAGGTAAGGACATTTTATTTAAAAATTGGTAAACCTACATACCGTAGAGGAAGAGGTATGTGATCTAGCTAAACTTATAAACATAAATAAATATTTAACTTGGTAGCTTAAAAGAAGGCAGTGAAGTGTTGCTCATGTAATATAATGATAGATATCCACCAACTTGCTTTAAGGAACAGCTTTGAAACTGCTATCTTGAAGTTTAAAAATCTTGAACTAAAATTAAATCTCAATCTTTTTCTGTTTACTAAGATTAGCTTTTATACTTCATATCCTCACAGAGAAGTTATCTGGCATACAGTTGAAAAGGTTTGTAATACCTTAAACTTTGCTGAAAATCCTCTTCAAGAACAAACTAAATATGATTCTCAGTAATACTTTCACAAATTCCACCTTGCCAGTGGCATAGAACTTGCTATGATGTCATGTTTGCCAGTACAGTACTGGTTTGTCAGGCTGATGCTGGAAGCTGCTTTCTGGCTTCATGGGTCTTTGCTGAAGTTTGGAGGATATGAGATGATGAATTAATGCTGAGCCAGTATTTTAATTTTGAAACTTCACTGAATGTGGAAGGTAAGTCTTTCATAGGTCTCACAGGATCCAACTATCAGCTACTGTCATCTTTTTTTTTTATTGAAAGCACTTTCTATGCTCAGGCTGCCTTGGTAGAATCTTCTTCACATCAATATGCAGTTTCCTAAAGTATAGGGAGCAGGGTTAATTCTTTTAAATTTTGGATTATATTGTTTTTGCTTTATGGTTAGAGATGTTTTCAGAAATGTTCTGAAGTTTATATCTTAATACTTTTAGATACAGAATGCTTTCTATTAGACATAAAAAAAAATACTATCTTAATCATTTAGGCTAGGGACAGAAGTTGCACATAAACCGGTTTAAAGTGATGAGAAACTGGTTTAAACCTGTAACAGATTAGAAGCTTAGTACACAAAAACCAGTTTCTAAATGGCTGAAACTGGTTTAAGATAAACCTGGTTGAATGTAGTATCAGACTTAACTGATTGAAGCCATACAGGTTTATGGATCTTCTGTCCCAGACCCCTTCCTGGCTTAAGTTAAATCAGAGTCCCCCAGCATCCCAGCATGCTCTGCAGCCCTGGGCTGAGCTTTGCTGTCTGCTTCATAAAGTAGTGCTGGCTGCACTCTGCTTTCTAGCCAGAGCAGTGAGGGCTTGCTGACAAAGGGGGTGGGGGTAGGAAGCCTGGCTGGGACTGCAGCTGGGTCTGCTGGAGGAGGGGAGGGGGGCAATGGACCTTCCCAGACCTTTCCCCCCTGGTGTGGAGGGGACATGGGGTGGGGCAACGGCCTGAGAGGGACTGCCCCCACCGGCATCTCTAGTCTGGGAGAGGCATTAATCCCTCCCTTCCCAGCTCAGTGTGGTGGCTTCAAGCCCTACAGGACCAGACTAAGAGGTGGCAGGTATTGGCAAAGACCTGGGACAGTCGTCATGTGTGTGGGCTGGAGGATGGAGCTAAGGCAGGGGCTGGGCAAAATGCAGCCCACCAGCCCATTCTAACTGGCCCGCATGGCCCCTAAAAATTTAGTAAACTAATATTTATCTGCCCTGGGCTGCCTGTCATGTAGCCTTCAATGGCTTGCCAAAACTCAGTAAGTGGCCCTCTGCCCAAAATAATTGCCCACCTCTGAGCTAAGGGAACAGGAGAGGGTCGCAGACAGATTGAGCTAATGTGACCAAAGAAAGCAGAGAACTACATTTACATTATAAAGAGGAACTTGTAAACGGTGGGAGACTGGAACACCTAAGCAAGGACTTTCTGAATACCTGGCTGTAAGCCTGGATCTGGAATTCTCCAGGCAGCTGGGGGAGGCCATGTGTGCAAAGGATGTTGTGGTCATGGGGGATATGAATTACCCTGACATCAACTGGGAGGAGCAGTCGGCCAGGTCTAGCCACTCATGAAGGTTCTCGACGTGGCGTACAGGACCTACACCTTGTGCAGGAAGTACTCTTCCCCACTAGAGAAAATGCCATACTGGATCTGGTGTTAGCCTCTGGGGATGACCTGGTTGGGGAGGTGCTAGTACAAGGGAGGCTAGGGAACAGTGATCATGAAATGATCCAGTTTGCTATTCAGAGAAAGGTGGGGAGGGTAACTAGCACAGTGCAAATGCTTGACTTTAGGAAAGCTAACTTCGATGTGCTCAGGGCAGTAGTCAGGGAGGCACTCGGAGCTCAGGGTGTAGCTCGTATGGGGTCCAGGAAAGGTGGCCCTTCCTCAAGGAGGCTATCCTTGGGGTGCAGCAGGACACAATTCCTCTGTGTAGGAAGGCAGGAAAAGGGTCCAAGAAACCTTCATGGCTGAGCGTGGATATCCAGGCTGGCCTGAGGGCAAAGAAAAAAGCATACTGGCTTTGGAAGCAGGGGGCAGGGACCAAGGACACCTCCCTGACCCAAGCTTGTAGGCATTTGGTGAGGAAGGCTAAAGCAGCACAGGAGCTTAGATTAGCTTCTGGGATTAAGGTTAATAAAAAGTCCTTCTTCAAGTATATAGGTAGCAAGAAGAAGTCTCCGGGTAACACTGGACCCCTACAAGGCAGGGCAGGGCAGGGCAGTTGGTGACGGACGCGCGAGAGAAGGCAGAACTCTTCAACAAGTTCTTTGCTTCCGTGTTCCTGTCCACTGACAATGGGGTGCTCTTGGGTGATAGCGTAGAGAGGCCCAGGAAGGATGCGAGTCCCCCGACTGTTAGTTCAGACCTAGTTAAGGACTATCTGGAGGGCTTAGATGTGTCCAAATCGGTGGGCCCGGATGACCTTCATCTGCAGGTGCTGAGGGAATTGGCTGGTGTCATTATGGAGCCATTGGCACGGCTGTTTGAGGACTCCTGGTGCTTGGGCCAAGTCCCTGAGGACTGGAAAAGGGCCAATGTGGTCCCTGTTTTCAAGACGGGGAAGAAGGAAGAGCCTGGCAACTATAGGCCAGTCAGCCTCACTTCCATCCTGGGGAAGGTCTTTGAAAAAATTATCAAAGGCCACATGTGTGAGAGCCCTGCAGGGGAAGTGATGTTGAGGGGTAACCAACATGGGTTTATGCCAGGCCGATCCTGCCTGACCAACCTGGTCTCTTTCTATGATTAGGTAAC